>NC_048434.1:6602425-7202425 GCF_004353265.1 Vitis riparia | reverse complement strand
TGGGAAGATAAAGAGAGAAGCCTGTGGAGGTTTGATAGATGGCTACACCGAGTTTTTTATATTATTATAGAGTTGGGGTGTTCATTTTGCTGATTCCTTGGGCAGCTAACCATGTGGAAAATATGTTAGCAAAACGGGGAGCCAATTAGTTTTTTTTTTTTTAGGAGATTTTCTCCCCCCAAGCTTTGAGTTCATATTTGTAATGATTTTTAGATATGCATTCCCAACAATATCTAGAGTAGATAGTCTTTTTCCTGCTTTTAATCAGAATTATGTAGTGGTTGTGATTGGAGGAAGAATTTCTCATGTTCCTTTATATTTACTTAATCCCTGATAATAAAATGTTTGTTTCTGGTCAAAATAAAATAAAATAATCCAGAGTTAAAATGACTAATCCTGAATGAGTAAATACCATTTTTATCACGTTCCTATACATAGCCCAATTAAAAGTTTCTAGTCAAGCTAAATAACAGAATGAAAAGTGGACCAAAATAACCTTTTTTTTAAAATAAAAAAAAAAATTAGTAATTATGAGGAGGGAGCAGCATAACACCTAAAACTGTAAAGAGAGAAAGAAACCAGTTCTGATTTAGCATGTAACTGATTAGAGCTCAATTAGCCATAAATTTTGATAATAGAAAAAAGGTATCTTTATACTTCTTTTCATAATTCAGAAACCCGCTAGGCTGACTTCACAGGATTAGGAGAACCAGGGCTACAGAATCCTTTCTCAAGAACAAGGCATCAGGAAAGCCCAGAACTTGAACCTGGGACCTTTTGTTCCTAAGTCAGAGCACCTGTTGGACCACCAACATCTCTATAATTTTCAAATTCAGGGCAGATGAGAGAAATTTATAATGATTTGACCCCTTCTAGAAACTTAGCCGCTTAGCTTTGAAGTTCAATGCTAACTAACTAGCTTTGTCCTTAGCAATAGAATACTTACCCTCAAGCAACCCCTTCACTGAAACCCCTTAGGCCTGTAATTTTTCATTTTCAGACGGTGTGGCCTCATTACCTTATGGAGTGAAACACCATACATTCTGGTGGTAAGCTTCCACAAACTCTAGGTCAAGAAATATGGCTATCATTAGTGAAGTGAAACACCCAACCTCTCTCTCTTATTATTGTTTATCTTACACAGATTCTTTCAATGATCATCTTTTAGCCCACCATGTCTTAATTTCTCCATTCTAAACTTATAAAACAATATTTCTAATCAAGATTGACCTCTAGCCTGCCCAATTTAATTAGAGGCAATTTTATTCATTTCAGGGTGTTGCCCTATATCAAATGCAAGAGAAGGTGGAAGACTACTGAACGTGTGATGGCCAAATACATATAAAAAATTGAAGCAACTCAGGCTGGCCAGTAAATGTCTTATATACTGACAAAACATAACACATAATATGTAGATCCATTCTTATCCTTGGAGAAAAAAAAAAGGGTAAAAAATGGAATTTGATTTTCATGAGCGATGGGGAATTGAATAGTGTAATCTATGACACTAGATAAATAATAACAAGATTTAGTCGAATTAACCTACCAGCTCAGAATTTTGATTTGGAACAGAAGTGACTGGTGGACCTGATGGACCAGACAAGATTACTGTCGCTCCCTGTCAATCAAAAAATAATATATGCTTCAAAATCATAACATAAACGAGGAAGCAGGACTTCTTAAATTCAGTATTCATGGGAAGGAAATACTGAATGAAGCCATGCAGATCAAATCCTCCTTGTAGGAGGAAAATTAATCTTTATGCCTCCGGTATTAGATAATAAGAAAAATGCAAGAAAACAATAAGCAGAACTCAAATTTAAGATTTTAAAAGATGATACAATAACTCACCTCCTTACTCCTGATGGCCATGTGACCTGGTGGGGGAGCAGGTAGTGCTTGTGATGGAAGAGAAACAGACTTACCCCATCCAATCTTCAACTCATACTCATAAACAACTACCCCTGGAACATAAAATTCACCTCAATCCCTTTTCTCAATTGCAAGCCTCAGTAAAAGGAAGTACATGCAAACATAGATATTGATGTGAAAGTATCCAGCTACAACAAGATCATAGACTAATCACCGAGAAATACATCGCAAATGCATATACCTATGAACTCTCCTCACCCTCTATTAATCCCTTTCCCAACTCCCCACCCCACAAGAACCTCTCACCATCCCAGAATGCCATTCCCCACTCCTTTGGGGTACTTAGCACCTGCCCCATTCTCCACTAGTGTCCCCATCTGCAAAATCCAAAATCAATTTACCTAACAATGTCGTATTCAATCCCCAATAAGTTCCTACTAACCAGCCCATTCCTCATTTTCAACCAACAGGCCCCCATCCAGTTTACCCAATGAGTCTTCTCCTCCCCTAACTCCTTACCAAAGTGCTAGTGAAGCTTTTCCAATCTTTTTAACTGAACCTGGGATAAAATAAGTAGACATAGTATATGGGATACTATATCCTCTTGATGACTATAGGTCCAAAACTGCTCTTGCTTTATAGGGGTTACCCCAAGGTAAACTCAAATAAAATGGCCTAATGGCAATGATATGAGCCCACTTAACTCAGCTCTCCACTAAGTCTTCCACACTCTCCACTACCCTCATTGAGGTGATCTCACTTTTCTCCCCATTTCCAAACAAGCCCAATACCACCTCAAAGAGAACATAGCAAAAACATCCCAATAGTTGACCTTAGATCCACAAGGAAACAACAAACCTATGGGCACCGGAAGAGATTTGAAAAGAACTCGTGCCCCATATTTTGAATTTTGTACTCAACTACTCTGTTCATCAATCTACAGAAGGTCTTCACAATCATCACAAGTAGAAACAAAGATAGAGGTCTACATGAAACAATCCTCTCAATCCATTTTTCTCCAAATCCCTTACAACCTTTAATAAGGGAAGAGAGAAACCTTAATCACATAATCATACACTTTTTTGATGTCTAGTTTTATTCATCATTCCAATAAAACCCCCTACCTACCTCTAATCCTCCTACAGTCAAAACATTCATTTGCACTCAACCCCACATCCAAAATTTCTTTGTCCTCCACAAAATCATTATGCACCTCGGACAGCTCCTTAAAAAATCACTTTCCTCAATCTTTGTTTAAAACTATTGCAAAAATTTAGGAATTAAATGCACCTTCCACCAAGCTAATATGCATAAACATGATAAAGTTGTAAGCTTCAGTTTTATGTGGCATGCTTTCCAGCAGCATCCTTTAAAGGTAATGTTTAGGCACTTCAAAATAGATCTCGAGCAAAGAGGGCTCCAATCATATATTTATAGGGAGTGTATTCCCACTTTCCAAGAAGAATTTGTTTTAGAAAATTAGGATCATGGAGAAGTGATAATGTTCATGATACTCGGATGAAATGCAAACTATTTGTAAAATGCAAATCATAATAAAACTTCGTCAAGGATGTAATTATTTTCTACAAAACATAACCATTATAATTCCCTGACGAGGAATATGGGAACTTAGAAACATACAAAATGACTCAGATGAATATAATTATGAGTATGTCAACTGAATAATTGGTAAATCAAACAACTAAAAAAATAAAACCTTGCATTTCGTCCTTAGCAGCCTGACCGTCAGCTCTGTTCATGAAAGCAACAAAGCCACAATTTCTTTGTCGCCTCCGTTCCTCTTCTGTCCTAGGCCACATTATTTTCACACTAGCGATAGGACCAAATCTTCCAAAAGTACGCAAAAGGAAATTCTCATCCACCTATAAAAAATAAAAACAGATTATATTTTGTTGGTTTCAGGTGCAAAGAGCATTAAAGAGTAAAAGAATAACAGAGAATTGAGCATCCAAAAATTAGGAATGCAACCTGTGGTGAGAGATTTCCAACATAGAGATTAGTAGTTTGTGGATCGCCATCATCAAATGATCCAGGAAGCTTTCCACTCGGATCAAAGTCATCAGGCAGCTCATCAAATCTGCTAGGCGGCTGAGAAAGAATAACCTTATTAAAAAGGATACTCAAATGTACAAACATCACAAATGCAAGATGCAGAAAGACAACAGAAACATAACTATATATGCATACATATATATATGTGTGTGTGTGTGCGCGCACACGCACGCCTCTTTCTAAATTATCCCAAAGAATTCAGTATCAAAAAATTCAGAAATCTGTATGCATATGATGTAATGCATGCTTGTACATGTGCATAATGGTATGTGAGGGCCCCATATGTTAAGTATAGAATCTAGTCTTATTATAGCGCACACAACTACAATCAGGTACAAGTATTGCTGATAAAATTCAACTTGTCTACTACAAATTAGTAAAACCAAGTTAATCTAAGATACTCACAGCAGAACTATCATTATGGCGTCCATCACGCCATTGATCCCGTTCTTGATTTCGTCTCTCCCTCATCTCTTGCTCATGCTTCAGCTCCTCCATAAAATGATCTATGTTGCGTGACTTCCCCTTCTCTCTCTCCTTCGGCTTCTCCTCCTCCTTCTGCAAGTTGTAAAGGAAAAGGTTTAAGAATCAACCTGGGCACAGAAACAAAAAAAGGCCACCAACTTAACAAGCATACTGACCTTCTTATCAGGTTCTTTTCCCTTGGCTGCCAAAGGAGGTGGTATGAAAGATGGAACATACCTGCAGTGAAAAATTTTATTCTTCTTCCATGCTACTAAATATTACCCTAGACAATATATAAAAAATAAAAGAAGAAATAGAAAAGCAAACCAAGTCTTATTTGCTTTAGGTGACCTCAAGTCTTAAGAGCTCATCCTAGTGGGGGATGTGGAGAATGTGGATTTATTGGTCTCGATTCTTGGCCATAGCCACATAGGGTGGGAAAGCTTCCTACCACTTACTTGGAATATGTTCTGAGTGCATGTTTAAGTCTGTTCCATGCAGGACTCCATTGCAAAAGATTCCATAAGAGGCTCGCCTATTGGAAAGAGGCTATACCTACTCAAAAGGATAGATTTATATTGATCAAAAGCATCCTTCCAAGCCTACCAATTTAATTCATGCCTACACTTGTGATCCTTTGGTTTTCCTAGAAAAAGGCAATGTGGATTTTGATATCAGACAGTTTGGAGGATTGTGGTGGAGCAGGAGAATTTGTGGAGGGGTATTCCAGGCAAATTTGGGAAGTTAGAAAGGGTTTGGGCTTCTAAGGAGGGAAGGGAAGGTTATGGGGTCAGTCTTCGGAAAACAATCAGGAAAGGTGAGAAGCTTTCAGGCTTGTACAAGAACTTCAGCCAATCATGACAAATCAATTATTAAACTCAGTTCTAGTTCGAAATGTAGTGTTGCAAAAGCTCATTATGTGTCTTTTTCCTGGATTTGTAGAATAGCTTCACTAAGGAATGCTTGGGTAGCTAATCTTCAAGTTGGAATAGAAGTTCAGATGATGCAGGATTTTCTTCACTGAATTCAGTCAATGGCTTTGGGGAATGATTGCCTGGACAAGTTGGTTCAGAGGTTAGGGAAGGATGGCAGTCTCACTTCAATTATTATACAGTTCTCTAAGCCCAAGAAGATCCTGTTCTTATCATGCTAAAAGATTTGAGTCCCTTTGTCTTCCAACAAGTGATGTTCTTTGGTCGGTAGGTGGTATGGAAGAAAATTGTTACTACAAATCAGCTTATGATAAAGAAATAGCCTTTTGCTAACTAGTTTTGCCTTGTAAACAGGATGAGAACTCAGCAAATCATATGCTTACAATATTACAGTTTAGCTAAGAGTTTGCAGACCATGCTGTTCTCTTTGTTTGGAGTTGCTTGGGTGCTTTCCCAGTTGTTCCTGGAGCTGTTGGACTCATGAGAGCTTTGTTGGAAGAAACCAAGAAGGTTTTGGAGGTTTGCTCCTCTTAGCTTGATTTGGTGCATTTGGTTAAGATGGAGTAGAACAATTTTTTGAGGGTATGAAGAGCTTCACAATGAGAAAGGTTGGATCATCTAATTTGGCAGCAGACAAGGTTTCCAAGAGGAGCATGAGATCCCTGAGACTGGGCTCAGGTGGTAAGGGATGGGGCGGGAAATGAACACGTTGTAAGTTCATTTCCATGTAAAAATAATAAAATAGTCAAAAGACAGTTAGCTTCAAAGAAGAGAAAAGAGAGAGAGAGAGAGATAGAGAGCTTGCCAAGTGCAACCTTCTTCCAAGGTCAGGCTACTGAGCGAATTTTATCCCGCTTCTGGGTTGTATGGCTCGGTCTACCAATTCTTGGCTTTTTGTTTTTTAATGTTTATTTACTCTTGCCATCTCTACTAGAAGAATTTCTCACCCTTCATTGCACTTTCTTCCCCTTCAACTAAAAATAGTTTTAGTTTCCTGTATACCTGTTTACTAGTGCCAGTCTACATTAAGGATATAATATGTAGAAATTTTTCTCTCTTAGATTAATAATATTTTCAGTTTCCAATATATAAATAGAGCCTATATATATATATTTGATGGGCATAAAGAGAGAAAATTAAATCATTTAACCAATGGTTGGATTTACGAATTAAGGACCAGAGTTCCAAGGATTATTTGTGAATGTTATGTCCCTAAAATCATATCAGGCTACAACAATTAAGATTTTGGCTAGTAGGATGGTTACATCTTATTCAGGGCCTTTTCTCTTTTATTAAGTAGTTTGTTAAGAGTTGTAGGAGCTTTAAGACAGCAGGATCCTGCTTTCCCTCCTTTTTTTGGTTATATTTATGTTCATTAATGAGGTCCTTTCAAGGTTGCTTCTGAGGAAAGATGTAACAAGTTATTTCATAGTTTCCTCTAGAGATGCAGTAATTATTCCTCACCCGCAAATTGTAGATACTTGATATTCAATGGTATTTCTCCAGAGTCTCCTAGGTTTTCTAGAAATATGAGACAAGGGGAAGCAATTGCCTTTTCCTGTAATGGCTATTATGTAGATCATTTCAAATACTGTTCCTAAGATTCTTGCTAGATTTATTCCTTTACACATGAGAATTGCAAAGAGTACTAGGTTTAATTGATGCTTTTCATGATTAACTACAAAATGAAACATATTTCCCATAATATTTTTTAATTGAACTCCGTCTTACCCAAGATTTGTCATACAAACATCCTCCCACCCTGTAAAACCTGCCCCATCCTATGCTTTATTATAACTCTTATGTGAAGATAAATTGCATACATTTAGCATTCTTTTAATATAATTTCCTTATGTATAAAAAGAAAAAATCAACTTTTATGGAATATCGTGCGAATGTTCAATACAAGAAGAACATGCATTTCAAAGAAGTCCTGATATGGCCCAAAATAAATAAACATATAAACGCCAAAATCATTATCTGCCAGAGTAGCAAATTTAAAAAAATAAGTTCCCAGCAGTTTGACCTCAATCCAATGGCTTCTCTAGAATCATTGAGGGTAATTCATCTAACGAAATGAGATATTAACAGAGTCAGAGAACCCTCAAGGTTTTCATTGAAAAAGTGTTCATGTGCATTTATAATGGTGACAAATGAATCCCTACACATCTTGAATTCACAACTTGAAGTGCTCAACAAACATTAAGTTCAGGTCTCACCCTTTCTACTGTGAGAATAACAATTTATAAAAATCTGCATTGAAAAATAAAAATAAAACCTTTTTCTCTTTCATTTCTTGCTAAAAGGTAAATTGCAGAAGGCACACTGGCATGGGCAATCTTCTCTCAAAGAGCAAGGTTTTTGTGCCTAGAGAATACAATGTAAATTTGGAGATCCTGCATTCAGCATTCTGTGGCATTTCCACAACCAATCACCAATTTACTAAACCTAGAGGCTCTTTTTGTTTCCCTTATTTGTTCAATAAGAAATTTAACTGATGGCTGTTCAGCTTGCGCAATGTTTACAATGACAATAATTATGGATGTAATTCCAAATTTTAAATGCATAGAACTGTATATATGAGGGAACTGAAGATTAACCCAATAGCCTAAGATGTAATTGATAAAAATAAATATATTGCCATCAGAAATGCAGTTTAACATTTCCATCTGTAACATTATCAAAGAAAGAAAGAAGAATTACAGCTTTGGCATTGTACCTTCTAGGCTTCTAAATCTTCATCAAATTGCAAACTGTGAACACTATTTAGAGTTTTTTTTTTCCTTTGTTGAAAAATATCAGCTAGCAATTGAGAAACAAATTTTTGCAGACTGCACTGAAAATGCCAATCATCTAATGAAGTATACCAATATGAGTGATATGACATCATAATGGACAACAATCTAGAATATGAGCTTTCAACAACAGCAAAGAACTCTATTTCATTTTTATTCTCTCCATGAATTGGTGCTCATTTGTTAGGAGTGTCAGTGAATAACCTCAAAGTAGTATACAACACTATATTCTCAGGGTGACCATCCCTGCATATATCTGAACAAACAATCATCCATCACAAACAACTGATCACTCATGGCCCAGATGGATTCAAATTCATAAGAATGCTAGAGAAACAATGCATCAAAGATGAAATTCTGACATTTTTGCCTATTAAAAATGTAATATATGTTCTCTTTTGCCCATCAAAAAAAGACAAAAAAAGATACAAAGAAGATGCATGAAAGGAAAAAAAAAATTTAAAGAATAAAGCAATTGAAATGGTTTTAGAATACCACCTAAGCTTGTTTTTTTCCAAGATATGCATTAACAATCATTTTCTTTGTCTACAATACAAACAGCTAAACACCAAAAGTACATCTGGTCCAGTGTAACAGCTAAAATAACAAAAACTAAGCAACTAGCTCAATTTTCTGAGACTAGCAAACCCTGAAACAGTACAAATGGGATCCAAGGATAACATCACCATATAATCTTCCCACATACGATGCCTAATCGAATGAGCATAATTACATGGTTAATCAAAAGCATTCATTTACCTACTTCCCTTCTTTGGAACAGATACCCCATCTTTCGACTTTTCACCTGCCATTTGCGAATGAATAAAAAGGTCCATATTTTTATTAACGGATCCCCATAATGAAAAAATTATTCATATATCCATAGTATGAAACAAAAACAAGACTAAAACATAACAAGAATACTTTGTAAAAAATTAATAATTGAAAGCAAGGAAAATACATAGTTCCTTAACCATACTAACCTTCAGACTCTGTCTTCACTCTCTCATTAGGATTGATTGTCCCCCCTCGAACAAAAGTCTTTGACCCTGGCGCGTTATCCCCTTGAAATGACTCCACGAATTCGGCATATAATCGAGCAGTTTCATCCTCAGCTCTCTATCATAACACAAATCTATTAAGATGACTAACAAATCTCCTTTTCGGAAAAACAAAATCAATTTAAGGCAGTCTATGGAAAGTTACTTTTTTCTTTGCCTCTTCCTCCTCTCTGTGCTTCTGGAAAGGCGTCTTTTTTCGTGTGATGGAAAAGGAACTCATCTTTTCATCTAATGCTACAAACTCAAATCACAAGATACATCTAAATTCAAAATCCATGTCATAATCCACTATAAGTATGGAATTTAATTCAAAAGAAATATAACTTTTTTCAATCTAGCTGAAATTCCACATCATAAATCTTCATAATTACAAGTCTCAACAAAAAGCTATATCATAATCTCAACAGAAAAGAGGGCATCTAGACTTGTATCCTCAATCTCAGAAAACAGTCAGCTACTTCAATTAAATATGTCACATATCTGCTCATGACCCATTTATAACCTCAAAACTTATATCCTCCATCTTAGAAAATATTCATCCTAACTCAAAACCCATATCATGAAACTCAAAAGCTTGCATCTCAATTCAAATACATACATATACACAAGCCCATATATATCGCAAATCTTCAAAAAAAAAAAAAAAACATGTATCCTTGTTCAAAAACAAATTCTAAATCAACAAAAGAAATGTACCAAAATCACAAAATATGTCAAGAATCTCCTGCGCCCACCCCCCTAAATAAATAAATAAATAAGAAAAGAAAGGAGAAAGCACCTACATTCATAACCAATACCAAAATTCTCCAGAAACCTTAATCAAAATTTAAAATCAGAATATCAAAAAAGATGCATCAAAACTCAGAAACATCTAAAAACCGTCCGTTATGTAAGGTGAAAAAAAACCAAACAAAACCCCCCAGTTTCAATCCGAGAAAACAAGAAACCCGCCCTTATCAAACTCAACCTTCCCAATCAAAATTTAGGTAAAAAATAAAAATAAAATCAACCCAAGTAGGGTTTCGTGCTACCGACCAAACCCAGAAACTTATTAAAGCCAGAAACCTCAAAGAATAACACCAATTGAATCCAGTAATAAAAACAAAGCAAATTAACATATTACCAGCGATAAATTTATGACAATAAAAACATAAAACAGATGAAATCATAGGAAATCTCAGGTATAGAAGAATAGAAAACGAACCAAGTAGAAGGGAGGGTTGGCACTGAAATCAGTGAGAAGAAGAGGGCGAGTAGGGTGAGTTAAAGGGAGGAATTTGCAGGAGGGGGCGGACGGAGTCGAGTCATAATGTGACGAAAATGAACCAGGCAATTAACATGCTTTAATCCAAAACTCAAGTCGACCTGCCCCGATTTCACCACGCCCCCTCCATTGTGGGCTAGACCCGTTATCTTGGGCCATGGGCCTGTCTGCTTAAGCATTGATGCATTTAGTTATGGTTTGTTCAAGAGAGTAACAAGGAAAGAAAAAAAATATATTGTTAAAACAAAGTTACCTTCATATGTTTTGTTTTATCATACAACACATAAAAGAAAATTAAATATAATTAAAATTAATTAAAAATAATATATATAAAAATAAGTAAAATAAGTTTAAAATAATATATAAAAATAATTTATTGACTGAAATTTTTTTTTTTTCTGAAAAATTTCGGAGATGAAACATAACCTTACAATTTTAGCTGATTTGATCTCGGGTTGTCTTGTATTATCACTTTTTTACTTCTTTAAATCATTTAAGGCCTGATTAGAAATTGTTTTTAAGAATAAAACAATATTCTTTTCTTAAGAACAATTCCTCATTTTTAAAAACAATTTTTTGCTCTTACAATTAGAAAACTGTTTTTAGACTTGAAAATATATTTGATAATTGTACAACAAAAAATAAAATTTTAAGAACTTGTTCCAAAAACAATGATACTTTGTTATAACATATTTTAATTATTTTTAAATATTTTCACTTTTTTTAGAAAACATTTTTTAAAAATAATTATACAGATAAAATGATTAAAAATAAAATACCATAAATAAAACTTATTTTAAGAAATATTTGAAAACACAAAAAATATATTAAAAATATTTTAACTTCTCAAAAAAAATGTGTGCTTAGAACTGATTTCCTCTTCTTTGACTCAACGCAACAGACAGAGATATATACATAGAGGAAGAGAGTATTTAGATTAATCAAGCGAGGAGACCTAAGTTTTCCTATGACGTAAATGTGGCATTAAACTGCAATTTTGGCAAGCATTTTGCATTAAAACTGCGTCACTCTGCTGCAATCAAAGTCATGATCATCTCATCTTTGTGTTCCCAACATCCACCACTGAGAAGAAGCATAAAGCTCACAACCATTCGACAACAACCATGCCATGAAGTTTTTACTTAAGGTACATAGTGTTCCATATCAAGTCTCAAGCTTAAGCTTCCCAAAAAGGGCAACTACACAAGCCACAATTAGTTGGTCAGGTCTTAATGTGAATACTCCAGCAGAAAGCCACCCCCCATTCTAAAAAAATACATCCTGCAGTGAGTATAATTTTTACATTTGATAGCCTCGGCACCAACAAGGAAGCCCAAATAATACTCTTAATTCTGTTCTTCATACAATTTTTTCTTAGGGATGATACCTGGGAAAATAACTAGAGAAACGGGTCAGCAGCATATTATTAATGTGCCATTCTCCTGAGGTGTTGAAGCGTCCGCTGTTTAATCCACTGTCGATCATATGGCAGGTATGCCTGAATTGAATGTTCATAACTGCAAGCCAGAACAAAAACCAAAAAGCAGATAATATCAGACTTCTATCATCTTCCAAGGGCATTGTCATAGTTTGCTTATATAATACAATGTTGAGCAGGTAATCATGTAAGATATCATATTCTTCAATAAATAAATGCACTGTAGGTGTGAGCCATAAAAGATGTCCTGCCTAGAGACCAAGCATTGTGATGCAGCCAGTTTAACCTATTCCTATTACAGGTCTGGGTTACCTTCCATGTGATTTTGGATCTAACTTTTCCACAAAACAGACACGAGAAAAATTAGGTCCTATTTGGTAAACTGTTTTTTAAAATAGTTATGAAAAACAATTTTTGAGAATAATTTTTTAAAACTATTCTTTTATGTTTTGTAGAACAAAAGTTTGTTTAAAAACTTAAAATATTTGTAATCAGTTTTTAATATTTAAAAAAAAAAATTTCACTGCTTTATTTTTAACCATTCTACATGTTTGTATAATTATTTTTTAAAACAATTTTTTTTAAAAAAAAGTGAAAACAACTAAAAGATGTTTTATAAAAACACCCTATTTTTTGTTTTTAAGAATATAAAACAAAAAACAGTTTATGATTACCATATGTGTTTTCCTGTCTTTTTGTTTTGAGAACGGAAAACTATTCTAAAAATAAGTTGCCAAACAGACCATTTAGTTATTAGGAAAACAAATTGGAGTGAGAAAAATCAATAGCAAAAACACAAATCACATTTGAAATTGATGGGAAACAAGCAAAATTATATTCCAAAATATATGATTTCTTTTTAAAATTTGCATGAAACATGTAGAAAACAAAAGCATCCACATTAAGATACATCACACATGCAAGGTAGCTATTCAGAGTGTTGTCTTTTTGGTAAGTCTAGGTTATGATATTTGAATATAAGAATGCAAATTATATATCACACATGCAACGAAAAGGGAGGCTTTCGAGAAACATTTTTTAAAGGGTAAATATGGGAAAGTTCAAGGGATGTGGTGTTTTAAGGAAGTGACTGATAGATATTGGGTTGGGCTATGGAAAGCCATAAGGAAATTGTGGGCAATGTTTAACACTAAAGTCTCCTTTTATATGGGCAATGGAAGGAGGGTCAAGTTTTGGAAAGATAAGTGATGTGGTAATGAGTCATTGTGTGATTCTTCTTTCCCTTCCTTATTTGCCCTCCTTATTTGCCTTGGCTAGCTCAAAGGAGGCGTGGGTGGCGGATCTGTGGAATCAATCTAATTTTAGTAGTTGTTGGACTGCTAGTTTCCCTAGGAACCTAAACGATTAAGAAATTGATATTGTGGAGCATTTTCTTTTGAGGCTTCAGGATAAGATAGTGAATGGGGAAGTAAAAGATAAGGTGATTTGGCTGGAGACAGAGAACAATTCCTTCTCTGTAAAGTCCCTTACGCTTGCCTAAAGCCTCGGAGTTCTACCACCTTCCCAAATGTTGTTTGGAACTCTTAGGTTCCACCTAAAGCGAGTTTCTTTACTCGGGAGGCTTTGTGGGGTAAAGTTTTGACTTTAAATCATCTCCTTTGCCAACAAATGCTTCCTTTGCCATATTTAGGAGTCTTGACCACATCTTGCTTCATTATGGTATAGCAAAGACTTTATGGCAGCTTTGTTTTTTTTTTTTTTTTTTTTTTTTTGATGGATAAACACACAGAATATATATTAGAAAAAGGGCACTTTGTTATTTATGGCAGCTTTGTTGTCTCTCTTCGGTGTCTATTAGGTGTTGTCTTTCTCAATAAGAGACTTTGTTGGGCTGGCATGGACCCTGTGTTGGAAGGAAACAGAAAAAAGTGTGGGAAGTAGCTCTTTTGTGTCTTTTAGACAATTTGGAAGGAGAGAAATAGAAGATCATTTGAAAACGATGAACTCTCTATGCTAAGACTAAAAAACTTGTTCCTCTATAACTTGTTTTCTTAAACCAAGTTGTACATAGCTATAGGCCTTATGTCCTTATGTGATTTTATTGATTGGTTGGGCTCTTACCAAGGGGGGGGGGGGAGGGGGCGGGGAGTCGTTTTTTTGTTATCCCTTTCCCTATTTTTTGGTCATCTCTAGATAGTCATTTTATACATCTTGTGTACTTTGGTGTGCTCTTTTTGGTGCTTTAATGCATCTTTTGTTTGCCTATATATATATATAACATGTGCACTGAGATCATGCCTAAACTTTTTGGAAAATTTGGACACAGACCTTAAGGGTTGTTTGGTCACTAAGTTCCACCTTCAAAGCGGGTTGGACCAACCCAAATTCAGCTTGCCTAGACTGAAATTTTGATCACCAAAGTAGAGATTAAGTGGGATGGGCTGGGATGGGCTAGGGGAATGTTTATGGCCTAAAATTGACCTTGTGTTGATTCAGACACATGTAAGACCCAACCATATCTTATCTTGAGGTAGTATTATACATTTTATAGATTATTTTTTATTAATAAATATTCCATGTCTATTTAGACAAATGTAAGCATTATACGAACAATAATAAAAGCAGTAAATGAAATAAAATGACATTTCCACTAACAAGCATGAGAAATTAGAACAACAAAAGCCTAACTAAGACCATATTTTGGATAAGGGGATAGCTTTATCCATAGAGATACTCAGATCATCCATAGCTCATCCCAACTCCAATAATGTGAGAACTTTTTTTCATAGGCAGTAATATAATTTTATAAACAAGCGCCATAGAAGCAGCTGATCAAGATACATAGTGCGTATAAAATAAGAGCTAAAGAAACAACAAAAGAATGGAGCCACGGAACAACCAAAATGAAAGTATAAAAAACAACTCCCTCCCTTAACCAGAACCTAGCCAATCAACAAAATCAATCAAGGCACTGAGTTTTCAGCTATGTACAACTTTACCCACAAAAGAGATTGCTAAGGAATAGGTTCTTCAGGACATGGCAAATTACTATTCATTCTCAAACAACCTTTGATTCCTTTCTTTCCAAATTATGTGAAGAAACCATAAGAACAGATGAAGATTACATCAACATAAGCCATTGAACTTAGGTTGGGCTTGGTTTGGAACTATGGTAAAAGCAGTTTCATAAAGGAGCTTAAGCAATGAAAAGTACAAATTTTAATTGATTTTACTCTTGAAGCATGTTTGATAACATATTTTTCATACCACTCAACTAAAATTTTGTTAAAAACCACTCAATCAATTATGCAAATGAACGCTAATAACCATGTTTATGGTTTTTTTCCTTTTTCTATTGAAATATAAAAAGGAAAACTTTAATGACTTATTGACATATTTTAAATTTCTTAATTGAACTAATTTTTTTTTATCTATTTGGGTCTCTAATCAATATTAATATAATATGTCAAATTAATAATAACAATAATAATAACAACAATAATAATAATAAATATGTCATATATTAATGTATTATTATTTAACATGTCATGTAATAACGTATTATAACTAACATATATAAATTATAAGCAAAACACATTATATTTGCAAACTTATTTTCATTCTAAATATCTTTATGATAAAAGTTTTGATTTGAATATATTATACATAAATGAAAAATTAATATCATTATATCAAAATTGGAAGAAGAACCTTTTTATTAATAAGTGCTCTTGTTTTTCAAAATAAATAAACAAATCTTAAATAGTTATATATTGGACCCCATATAGTTTGATTTAATATCATATTGAAATAAACCCTTATAAATAGGTTATTTCCATTGGGTTATATATAAGTTTATAATACACTATTTTCAAGTCATATTTGTAACTCTAGGAACAAATTTTTAAATAAATAATTTTTAAAATTCTTTTTTAATTTTATCATACAACTAAATTAAATTAATCACTATTTTCAGTACTGATAACTTTTAACTTACAAATCAGCACTAAGTTCGATAAAGGTGTGAGCCACACTAGATATGCTAGGCCCTATCTGGGATGACTTTGGCCAACCCAACACACCTAATGTGCACAGAGAGAGAGAAAGAGGAACATACACTAGTGCACTCATATCCGCCAGGCCATCAATGAAATTATAGAGATCTGCAATGTCATAAGTGATGTTTTGGTTGGCTGGATTTAGGTCCTTAAGCTTCCTCTCATATAGTCCACATATACCTGTACATACCCAATAGTACAATTAACTCTAATTAAAGCAAATAATAAAATCAGGATTCGAATACACATTATTAAATTGGAAGCTGTATATACTGGTTTGTTAAAAGCAATCATAATTTTGATGTTTGAAACTGCTAACACAGCATAGTTTACACATGCACATATACAGCTATCATTAAAAATAAAGCAGAAAATATAAATAAAAAAAAAAAAGAATATGATAAAATAGATGAATAAAATCAATTGGTTAAAACAGTCAAACAATTCGCATCTTATCCTATGTGTGGGGTGAGGAAAAGAGAGCTATCAGTGCTAGTAAAGCAGATGACATCCATAAAAAGAAGAATATAATAAAAAAAAAGGAAGAAAGATGTGAGCAATTCATTTTGAATTCATTAAACAATTTGCAGTGTGATCATAGAGACATAAATAAGAAGAAAAAAGAAGAAATTATAAGAAGCCAGTCTGCAACTTTGATTTGTGCTGGTTCCTTTCTGTATCATGTCCATTTAATAGAAAAGACTAGTATACACCCATTGGAGAATACATTCATACTATAAGTGATAGTAACAAATAAGATAAATAAAGCAAAATGGATAAAAATGAAGGATAACATGAAGAAAATGTCAGACAAATGTGGAACAACCCCATAATATAACTCAATGTCATCCCTCACCATGGAGCATAGACATCTATTACACTCTTGCTTGTTAGTTCAGGGTAAACATTTTCCAGTTGATCTTATGATTATAGCAATCCATTTTTTCATTACCATATCCATCAAACCATCTTTATTGCCTTGTTCTTCATGGAGAAACAACATCAACAGTGAAAAGAAATGCAGGGCAACTTAATTATGCAAATGATTCTCATATAAGCAACATTAAAGAATCTTCCCCCTCTCTCTCTCTCTTTTTTTTTTTTTTTTTGATGAATAAACAGCAATATTAAAAAGCACACCAAGGAAGCGCCCCAAAGTACACAGTAGAAATACAAAGGAGGCTAAAGAACGCCTCAAAGAGAAACAGAGGATCAACAAAAAACAACACCCCCTTAAACAGAGCCCAACCAATCTAGAAAATCAACAATAGAAGGAGGGCCGGAGACTAAAAACCCTTTGGCTCACACCCACAGGTTAAAGAATCTTCTCTCTTGCACAGTGGATATTTGAATCATTATCTCACATGCTGCATGAGTCCTCTGAACGTGACCAAACCACTCACTCTTTGAACTGAAACATCCAATTCCCTCTGTCTAGCAACAACAAGATTTCCTTGCAAAATTTAATTATTCTGCTTCCTTGCACCACTAAGACATGGACCAGTCTTATTATATGTTGCTTAATGATATGGATGAACAATGGCCTAGCAAAATTTCTCATAAGATCATAGTTTTAAAATGCACGAGGCATACCTAAGGAGCAAAAGTCACAACACAAGGTGCTCTTGAGCAAAGTTAAATATGAACTAGGATGCATATCAATTTTATAAAGTATGATCTAAAATATAATCTAAAGTCTAATCCAATCAATAAAATTTTTAAGATTCCAAACATTTTAAAAAAAACATCAAAAAAAAGTAATGAAATTATATAAATTTCAATATGTAGTTAGAAATTTAAAAAATAAAAGTGTTTAAAAAGGAAAAGTAAAGTAGACAAGGCATGCCTCTCCAACAAGGTGCATGCCTTGGGAGGTGAGGTGGTATAACTAGGGAGTATTTGCCCCTTGGCCTAAGCATACTTTAAACATGCCTTTAAAAACCATGCATGAGATGAATTGTAAAAAGTTGCCTACATCTCAACTGTTAGAATATTTATGGATGGGATTCATTATAAAAAGACAATCTTATACAACAACTTACAAGCCACTACATTTATCATCTTTCAGATCAAAAAAATTACAAGCCAATCATGGATCACCCAGTCATTAAAAAATCCCAAGGGTCAAAAGCAATTCTAAGTAATACAAAACAATAAATGTGATATCATATGGCAATAATATAGTCATGATGACAATAATGATAACAACAATGATGACAACAACAATTACAGAAGCATACCATCCATGGCTTGACTTATTGAGTCGTAATCCATAAATGTTCTAGTTGCTCTGTTCTGAGAAGTTTGCATCAGTATAATAGTGTGCCTGTTAGCCTACATACGGAGAGAGAGAAGATAACATTTAAACAAATAACAGAGTATCACAATTCAATGATTACATAATAAATTTAAAACAGGTAAAAGGCCAAAAAGGACACATAAAAGATGCCTTTCCTGGAAGGAATTCAGGCTCGACAAAGTGATCACAAAAACTGTTGGTCATCAGAGTTAAAAACAAAGCATACAGTATGAAATTAAATGTGAGAATCACAGCAAGAGGAACCAAAAAGACCTAGGCATGTCGAATGCTTATATAGGTATATCAGGAAACCTAAAAACGATCACCTACTCTGAAGAAATAATTGCATCATACAGTAAAATCTCAAAATAATGAAATAATTAGTGATTATATACCTACATCCAGTGATTATCAGCTATCAAGGTTTCCAACCTCCAATTAAACAAGGTTCTGACCTTTCAAGTGAATAGTTTCTCCTCCCACCTCAACACTAATTTGAACACCCTCAAAACATCATAAAAAGAATTTCACCATCCATGATTTATCAAAATTTAGGTGCAGAAATGATCAAATCAACCCTATTCACAGCCTACATCCTGAATCTACGTTGAGAACCACCCCTAGTTAACCAAACAACGATCAAGAACCCCAGATTTCTAATCAAACAACCAAATTCAACTCGCCCTCCGTTTTGTTGCCGAAAAAACCAGAGATTCTATATCGTACTATGCTTAGGCCCCCACCAAATAGTGTGGGGGGAAAAAATAAGAAAGGAAGAAAGAAGGAGAGAGAAAAAGAAGCACCTGAACTGAGCCTACACTTGTTTTACGCTCAATCAAGTGAAGGTTTGTCTTTTCTCCACTCCAAATTACGAAAAAATAAAATAGAATAGAATATAAACCTCAAATTTTGATTTCTCGTTTTTTTCCTACTTTTTTTCTTGGCAACCAAACTGAACTTCAACAGCGGAAGGAATTTAAAATTAAAAATAAAAATAAAAAACCCTAATTTGCATTTGAGAATGAAAGGAGAGAGAAGAGGTAGAGAGAGATACCATGCTGAGCGAAGATGAGAGAGAATCGTTCGTTGCAGAGACTTTGAGCGACGACGGAGAAAAATGAGAGAGAGAAGGAGAGGGAGGACTGGGATTCCGCCGCGTCATCTCGCAGGATTAATCTGAACCTTTGGATCTGGGTGGATCCCACTTAGTGGACGACCCTATAGACAAAGTGCCACGTGAGCGTGGAGGATGAACGTGAGCCATCAGATGACCGGTGATCAAAGGAGAGCATTGACCCCCAGGTCGTCGCACCTCAGACTTCATCAGTACACGTAGGGACGGAGATTGGGAATCAGAATTTCATTCCCATTCCTTTTTAATAATGAGAATGACATTTAACTTTATTTCAATATTGAAAATTATTTTCTTTTTCCATTTCTTTACTAAAATTATATTCTTATTAACTTAGGGTTAACATAAATAATTAAAAATCATGTTGTTATTTCATTCTTTCATTAATTAATTAAAAATAAACTTTAATTAAAAAAAATCTACCTTTCTATGGTCCAAATTTACTTAAAACACATAAATGTGTTTTAATATATTTAGCAAGTTCAAATTTACCCGATGTTGATTGTTATGAGACATCTTGAGGTATTGGTCCCATGAAGAGTCTTAAGGGTTTAGCTATGGAAGCTTTCTTAGTTACAAATATATATATATATATATATATATATATATAAGACTCAATAATCTCAATTACATATGAACTTACTTCTTAGCCCAAAAGAAAGCTCATAGTCGGATCTGAGTTTGATCCAAGTCCAAACAGGCCTATATTAAATATATTGAAAATATTGCTGATTTTTCTCTAGGGCACTAGGTTGTTTTCTAAATTTGTGAATAGATTACTTTCTACTTTTATTAGGTTAATATCAATAGGGTGACTCTTATTGTAATTAATTATTTATTGATGTATTGGTTTAAGTTGATAACTTTGCTCAAAGATTATCAGCATCGGTTCAAGATTACTTTACTACTACTAAGTCTTATATTGTTAGGGTCAAAGACAGAGAAATTAAAATTTAGGTATTCTTTGAGTTGGATATTAGAATAAAATATGATGTTATAAAATTTATAATTTAGCTATAACTAAGCATTATATATGAGCTATGGACGCTTGAAAGCAAATGGGAGCAAATGAGCGATCAAAAGCATAAAAAATAAGGGGAAATGGATTATATGCCCGAACATCCAATAAGGACGCTCAAGAGCATCGAGTATTTTTGTGGAATTTTTTTTATAAAAAAATATTTAAAAATGTAAATTCTTAAAAAATGTTTTTCTAACATATCTATATCTCGACTGAAAACCTAAGGTTTAGATATAGAAACATTTTAAAAACTTAATTTAGACATGTCAAAAAAAAACACTAAAAATTCAGAGCTCACAATTGTTCTATCAAATTTCAAAAACTTTCCCACTCAAGGTTTTTTTTAAAAAATATTTTCTAAAAATAGATATTGCTTTCATATATCTTCCCAAATTATCAAAGTAGTTCTTTTCAGCCATATAAGCATCCTTTTTTCTTCCTTTTTTTAAGTGTTATTTTTCCTTTTGAAAATATTGAGATTTTATGAATCTCAAAATAGGAATTCATTCCTACCATATCATAGATGTATTCCTTCATATTCCTTAGGATATATTCTTTATCTGGATGCATTCATCTTCAATGATTATCCTTATTAAAAAAAATTTAGGCAAGTATTTATATCTACCTCTTAACCCAAAAACATTACTAAAATATCCAAAAATAAATACCAACACCAAATGGAACAAATCTCGAAAATAAGACGACATAATATGCATTTAATATAAAAAAATTCGATAAAGATCATTGCGGCTTCAAATTTTCGATATTGACCTTCATCTCTTTGAATGCTAGATCAAAAAATTGATCTCATATTGATTTTGGTGTCCAAATTCCTTATGCTTATATTAAAATTCTAAGCTTCAAAATCATTGTTTTCTATGGCCTTCTCTAGTTCCTTTAGGCTTAAACACGTCCTAATTAACTCAAAATCCATCCCCAAAGTAAGATTTGAATGGGTTGAAGCTCAAAAATCAATTTTTTAGGTCAATATTGAAATCTAAAACTAGTATTGATGAGTGTTGATATGGATTCAACATGGGTGATAGAGACTCAAATATTATAGTGTTACATCAAAATTTTGATACTACGCCTTGTTGGGATCAATTTGAAATCGACAAAGGGTATTGAGGTTGAAATTCCACTATTCACAAGCCTAAAAAGGTATCAAAATTTCGATGGGCAATTTCAATACCTTATCTAATATCAATTTGCACAACAACTCTCCCATTACCAATTTGATATTCAATGTGCTTTAGTGTGCTATTGATTTTCAATTGTTTGTATAAGTTTACATATCAATTTCCTTAACTGATGTCAATTTAGATCTCCTTTTATTGATTTGCACTTGAAATTCAATGTTGACTTTTATTTTCAGTCTTTTTCATGCCCTCGTGCATCTCTAAGCCTTCTTCATGCATTTCAAACTTCTCTATCCTACTTCCACCACTCTTGGATCTTCAAGTTGTCTTGACACTTGCTAGATTTGTGTTTTTTTATCCTCTTTTAGTTGCATTCTTCACTAAATCTAAACATTAATCCATAAATGCTTAACACATATTTAAGTTGAAAACCAACGATTTACACTCAAAAGATTTATTAAAACCTTCTTTTATGTGGAAAAATACTAGTTCTGAGTACTAATCAAAGATAAACTCATTCCGATATGATGTACGCAGTCACTCATTATTTCAATTGTATTACATAAAAAGAGTGGGGTGTTATTTTTCCTCGAGGAATAACAATCATAGAGGTGAGGTGGAGCATCAAGTGTTGTCTAGGACAAAGTTTTTGAATAAAATAGTTGAAGTGTATCTTAATGAAATAGATGTTCAAATGAATGAAAAATGTAAAGGTTCGATTTTATTGAGGTCCCTTCCTCCCTATTCTTAGCACAATGATGGTGTGAGTCGTGACCTATATCTGGGATAAACACTAAACACTCTTTTATCTTTTTATTCCATTTCTCCCTCAATTGACTTCAACTAGCTACCTAAATACCAATTTAAGTCAAACTATGAAGAGATTTCACATCCTAGCTATTATTCCAATATCATTTCCTAATTCCAGGTTTTTCAAAGCAAGCGACGAGCAATGTGGCAACAAAAATGGGATGTTCGATCATCACCTTAACAAGATTAAACTCGATACTAAGGGAAGTAGTCAAACCATGGTTTTTGAGGTAGGGAGGCGCTCTTGTGTGTAGGTAGCAATAATGAGATTACTCAACTTCCCTTCACTCAGACTCTTAAATTTAGCCAAGCATGGTGGCATAAAAGCCCAAGACAAAAGGAATTACAAAGAAAAAGAATTTTGAATTCAAACTTGAAACGAAACCAAACCAAACCAAACTTCAAATATTACGACTATCCTCTTATAGAGGTCAACCTAAACTACCCTTCTAAGTATTTTTCTGTACTTCAATTTGTTATTCTTTTTGTATCAAGTCTGCTATTTTATAGAGTCCTCTACAAATGAAAATCATAATGGAATAAGGCAACAATTCTAAGATCACTATCCCATGTTCCTTGGTTAACTACCCAATAATTTATTTACATAATTCTACTAAAAGATGTAATCACTTATGAGTGTCAAATATAGAAGTCAACTTGAAAGCTCTCTTCATTGATATAAAAAATTATTTTATATTCAATTCAATTTTGTAATACCTAAATCAAAAATAATAATTCTAATTTTAGAATTTAAACCTGCTAAAGACAAAAGCAAAAAAAGGAAATTATCTCGATAAGACATAAGTAGTGTTTTTTTTTAAATTATAAATAAAATTTAAAATTAAATAATACTTAATAATGTTAAATATTAAGTTGTTAGTTTATAAAATATGTTGCTTTTTATATTCAGAAAAAGTTAAATATTTTTACTTTTTTATTCAATTAAAAAGTTAAATGAATAAGTAACGAGTCAATAGAAATTTTTTTTAAAAAAGTCTAAAATCTGAAATCAAATTAATTTAAGTAAAAAGTTAAAAATACAAACGCTACTTTATTCTTCATGAACAACAAGGATAGATTCAAAACCCAAAGATATATATTATTATATAAGACCAACCCATAGTGAACAAAGATAAGGCGACAACCCAAAGATACTTGGGGTATATCCCATATGCACAATATGGGGACTCTTTTATTTACTTTTTAATTTACAGCCTCTTTTTCTCCCCAAAATGAATATCGATCTCTTTCTCCAAACTATCCATAACTAAAGCTCAACGTTCTCATTCAAACAAGTTTGGAACTCATCATCTTCCTCACTAACACTCGAAGTATCATTCAAAAAATCAGAGGAAATCACCTCATCAGACTGACCAACATTAGGGACAAGAAAAATCAAACCCAGTGTGGCAAGCCTCAAAATATTTCTTATAAGAACAACTAACCATAAGTTAGTAAAATCAGACCTTGTGACATGCAGTAGGTGAAGAACCATGCCTCCTGCCCACTTGGATGAGAGCGAGCCGAGGCTGTCAATGCACATTAGTAGGGCGAAGAAGGTGCCTTCAATGCCTAAGGGGCAAAGCTTGGTGCTGAGGATGATCATGGGCATCCATCTAACTCTAGCCACAACCCTGGAAATGCATTCCTCCATGACAACAAAGAGGTAGTCTGGAACACCAAGCGCTAGGTTCCATCGGAGGATGAAGATGACGTCAAGGATCCCGGAAATGGCATAGATAAGTTGGGCGAAAAAGAGAAGGGTTCTGAAGGGACAGTCCTTTAAAGTCTTATGGTATATTAGGATTCCTAAGATGGAGGCCAGTGCACCAACTGCATAGATCATTCCAACAAACTCCTGCACTTACAAAAGAGAAAAGGAGGACCAAGTGTTAGGCATGTTACCTGAATATACAGCATACTTGTAAGGAAATATATATACATAGAGGGGGAGAGAGAGAGGAGGGGGTTGAAGGAGACCTGAGAGAATGCAGGGCCAGCTTTAGGGTCAGTGTACCAATAGAACTGCCCTTCATGGGTGCTTATACTGAGGGCTAAAGAGAGGTACATGTATAGTGAAGGCTTCCACACTTGAGGGCACCTTATAGTCCTGTACATGTCCCTTATTGCTATGTCCACCTTCTCCATTGCCTGGGGAGAAAAAATATGTATATATACATATATGTATAAATCTCACCTGTCTGTCGTCGTACTTAAAACCGATTGGAGTTAGTAAGAATAATCAAAATCTAGTTGACTAATGGTAATTGGTTCAATAATGCATCACTCGGAGTTAAACCTAGAAAGAATGTTTTAGTTTTCTTTTCTAAAGATCATTAACCAAAATTGAGTTTTTAATTTATGAATCCGATAATTATTTCTAAATCCTAAACTATATGAACTACAAATTGGAGTTAAAATTATAATTTTTAGAAGGTAATATTAGTATTATAAAATTTTTATTAAATGTAAAAAAACTTCTTACATTGTTTGATAACCGTTTTTTAAAATAGTTTTTAAGAACAGTTTTTGAAAACTGTTATCTAATGTTTTGTAAAACAAAAATCTATTTGAGATTTAAAATATTTTTAACCTATTTTTAAATATGTTTTAAAAATAATTTCTATATCCACAACTTCATTTTTAATCATTATATATATTTGTATAATTATTTTTAAAATAACTCTCAAAAAACAAGTGAAAACAACCGAAAACAACTAAAAGATGTTTTTTAAAAACACTATGTTTTCTGTTTTGTTTTTTTTTTTTTGTTATTCTAGAAAATAGAAAACTATTCTTGGAAACACTAAACAGTTCCTAGGCCAAAGTTTCTATAAAAAGTTTTTTTTTTTTTTTTTCATATTATTAAGGTCCTTTTGCCTCCCATAGGCACCTGAGGGTTAGCACTGCCAATGGGGTTTGACTGCCAATGACCACCTTTTTGTACCCATATACTACTAGAAAATAAATAGGTGATGCTCTCTTCATGCCCTATAGGGTTAAGTTCCACTCTAGAATTTCTTCCCCAAATTCATGGACAACATTACTAGATAAGGACTGGATTGGCTACTTCCCAAAGTATATATGCTAACCCAATCCAATATGGTTTTGGATTGCCTAAAGGTTTTCTATTTTATTTTGTATATGTCATATCATGAATTAGTAACTGCCTCCAATTTCCAAAACAATCCCACTTGTTTTTATTTTTGGAATGAAATATTTACGAAATTGTCGAAAAAGATAAACATGTACATGCCATGAGTGATTTCAATCATCACATCCCATAATCCAAATTAAGAAAATCAACATAATAAAAAATGAGTTCCAAAAACTCAACTAAAAAACTTGGTCTAGGATGGGGACTAAGGTTTTTTTTTAAACAAAATTAGTTAGTCAAATATAAAAGCTTTTATTCAATTTAAAAAAGAGTTTTTAACTTTTCAAAACTTGATCCCAATAGACTATTAGACTACGTTTGGTTCACAGAATAAGATAAAATATATATATCCTAAGATATCATATTCCATTAAATTGGAAATATATATCTAATGATATGATTTTCAATGGGATATGATATGCTTAAACATACATATCTTATAAACATGATATTTTAAGGTAACATATCAATGTGACATGTTATGTTATATTATGTTTATATTTAATTTGTGAAATGAATAAAAATAATATAAAATATATATTATTTTTAATGTTTAAAATAAAAATTATATTACATTTCAATAGTTTATATTTAAGAAAGAAATGAAATTTCTCTTATGTTTAATCATAAACTTTACAAATAATTTTTTTATATTATGTTATTTAATATATATAAATAATTTTATAAATATTCTTTTGGTTTTTCTTTTTTAACCATAACTGTAATTTATAATAAAAAAATATTTTATAAAATGAGTATATAAAAAAATAATAAATTGATAAAAAATAAATTTATAATACATGTCATATGCATATCCCATATGTTAGGATGATGTTAAGATATCCCATATAGAAGGGATAAAAAAAAGTGACTTACAACTTATCTGTTTAATTTGAATATATAATAAAATAAATGATAAGATAATTTATCTTATCCTATCACTAACCAAACATGGGATAGGATATAATATCCTCTCTCTCATTCTATCTCATACTATATACAACCAACCAAATATGACCCTAATACAATAAAGGTCATGTTTGGTTGGTCGGATATAGCATGAGATAGGATAAGAAAAGAGATATTATATCTTATCCCATGTTTGGTTGGTGATGGGATAAGATAAGTTATCTCATCACTTATCTTATTCTATATTCAACCAAATATTCATGAAAAGTGATGGGATATATTATTCACCATCTTTTTTTAATTCCTTTTACATGGGAATCCCATGGTAAGATATGGGATTATTTCATGTATCAAAAAATTATTTTTTATCAATATTTTATTTTTTAATATACTCATTTTACAAAATAATTTTTTTATCATAAATTAAATTTATGATTAAACAAACTAAAAAAAAATATTTATAAAATAATATTAACATATAATTTAAAAATATTTTATATATTAAATAACATAATATAAAAAAAATATTTGTAAAGTTCAAATATTTTAATCATGAATATTATTAAACATAATAAAATTTTCATTTTTTTAAATAAAAAATATTTAAATATAATATCATTTTTATTTTAAACATTGAAAATAATATATATTTCATATTATTTTTTATTTATTTCATAAATTAAATATAATATAATATAGCATACATCATTGATATGTTATCTTAAAATATCATGTTTATAGGATATATATATCCAAGGATATCATATTCTATTAGAAATCATATCTTACTATATTCATATTTTATCCAATCGGTTATGATATCCTAGAATATACATATCCTATCCTATTCCATCAACCAAACGAAGTCTTATTTTTATCGGGAGTTTGGAGGTAAAGATATAATTTTTTATCATAAATTTAATAGATGACAATGTGGTGGACCCACTTGAAAGATTAGTTAGGAATATAAAAGGAATTTCTTAGTATCCTCTATCAACCTTTGCCAGCTTCTAAGAGTCATTTTGAAACTTGAAAGATACTTCTCTTGTAATTAAATGATTGAAACAATATACTAAGCAGAGTCATTTTGGACTCAGGGAATAAAATACTACCAGGCCCAAATAAGACAAATAATGACAGCTCGTCTCTTTGGGATATGAACCCAACCCCCATGTTAAAGCATCCAATTTTCTTGTAGCTTTTGGTTCTATTCAAACTAGAATCTTTCAGCTTTAGCCTAAACACCATGTGACAAGCACGTGGTTAAGTAAATGACTAAAAGACCCTCATTGACATTGATGCAGGTGGGGACCGGGGGGGGACAAGTCCACCGACATATTCAGTTTTGGTATTTTTCCACCAAAGCATAGCAGTGAAATTAAATTGAACGTAAAGTAGAAAAAGGTACCTTCCTCTTGTTGTTAGAGGCGAGATTGGGGGCTCTCGATTCATAGATCACAAACCCTAACACCACCAACATTGCCGGCGGGGCCACCAATATGCCTAACGCTCCCTACAATTACACAATATTTAATATTAATTAATACCCACAATTACTCTTAAATTCTTTTCAAATTATAAATTTAATTTTCAAAAATATTAAATGAGGGTTTTTTTTTTTTCCATTTTCTAAAGATGTAAAAAATAAATGAAAGGCAAGGCAGACCTGAGCCCCAAGACGATGAACAAAGAACCCACTGCTGGAGTAGCCGAGGAGAGCGCCGGCTGACGAGCAGAACCCGGAGAAGCTCTGCATGTCCGCGGCCAGCGACCTGATCTCTATACTATTCCGGGCAATGCACGCATCAATCGTCACATCGGCGATGGCCACTCCGGCCGTTATCCCAATCAGGCAACCCAACGCCACCGCCACAGGCAGGTTCCCGCTAATCGCCACAACCGCAGCTGAGACCGTCCCAATAACGCCGGCGGCCACAAAGTAGGGCCTCCGCCGGTAGCCCATGACGGGGAAGACGTCGGTCAGGAGACCCCAAACGGGTTTCATGATCCAAGGAATGTAGTAGAAGCCGATGTAGAGCTGGACCACGGATGGCTGGACCTTTTGAACATCTTTCCAGTAGAAGTCGGTGACGACCTTGAAGAAGGAGTTGGAGAAGCCTTGGCTGAGGCCGTAGACGAGGGCGATGCCGAGGATGAAGGTGGGGTTGAGCTGCTTGCAGAGCATTTGGAGCCATTGGAATGGTTGGATGAGGAGGGTAAAAGGTGTGGTTTTGGTGGGGTATAGGGTCGGCGGTGGGTGCGGAGGAGGGGGTGGTGATGGTGGTTGTTTTTTGGGTTGATTCGGTGGAGGCTTGCCAATGAGTTGTAGGGTTTCTGAAGGGTTTTCTTCTTCCATGGTCGGAAATTGGATCTGGGGCGGAGTTATGCGGAGGAGATGTTGACCACAGGGTCATGGAAGGAAGCTTTGACTCTCAAATGCTTGGGGAAGTCTTTCGTTTGCGTGTGGGTATGGGTCATCAACTTATAACGGACTTTTTTCTTAAAAAAATATTGTTAAATTTAAAATAATATATATATAATATTTTAATTTATCTTTTAAATGGTGACACTAGAAGAAACACAAGGGTGACAGTTTTAGTGGGGTCATAGCCTCACAAATGTTCCACTTGCATTTAAAGATACTAGTATAAGTGGGAAATTTTCCGAATACTACAAGTTGCAACAACAATGTAGATATGCTTTTACTTTACTATTATTATTGTTATTATTATTTTTTGCAAATTTTTTCAAGGTAATAACATAATAGTTGTTGCATGTTGATGTTAGTTTTGCACTTTGTCTTTGTCTTTGTATTAATAAAAACAATTTTTTTAAATGTGTATAAATTATTATTTTATTTATAAATAAATTAGTAACCTTTATTATATGTATAAATAAGACAAAAATAAAAATAAAAAATAAAATCATAAAATGTAAAAAGGTTCAAAAGTAAAACCACGTTTAACAAATGCAATTAAAAAATGAAACCGCATTTATGAAATACAGTTTCAAGTTTTAAAAAATAAAATGAGGTGGTTCATTCGTGGCAATTAAAAAGTTACTTTGAATATTACTAATTAAGGTGCTTAGAATTGATTTTTCTTTTTTCCATGAGAAAGGCTATTTTGATAAATAAATAAATAAACTCTAAAATCTTTTTAAATCTATGAATTTTGTTTGACTTCTTTGTGATGAATGTTGATTTGGTTGGTTGTTCAGTGTTAAGGGTGCAAGTTTGGTGGACTCCACCCAAAGTTTGGTGGACTCCACCCAGTTTTACATTGAGATGGGATCCAGTAAACTTGAGTTAGGCCTTTTCAACCTGAATTCAATTTGAATTGGGTTTCAAGTAAAGGTTCTGACAATTTCATCCTAGCCCGAATTCATTGTATGTTATTCAATATTAATTTTCTTTTTTAATTTTTAAATAAAAATATCAAATTATATTATAGCATGAACACTATTATTTTTTAGAAAAAATATATAATTTTTTTTTGTCCTCTTGAAATTTATTCTCATTTATTATTTAAATTTTCATATAAATATATAAAAAAAAGTTTTTAAAAAAACATTATAGATGAATTTTAAACTATACAACTCAACCAACCTGATTCTAACTCAATCAATCCAAACTCAATATGAACTTAGATAAATAAGGTTCTAATTAATTAATTAACTTTATTAGGTTTTAATTAATTAATTAGCTCAATCTAAAAAGAATCATTCATAAAATTTCGTGTAACTTTATATATTTACTAAAATGTCTTTATATACACATATGAATAGAGAACCAAAGTAGAATCACCTAAAGTGGTTGTACCTACCATCAAGGAATATGAGTTCGAACGAGAACCATTGGAACTATAGGAAAATACTAACTCTCTTAGAATATAATTATGAAATTGACTTAACATTATACTACAGAGAGTTGATTGCACTCCAATATATATCCTATGATATTAAAATGAGATATTAAAATCGGGTCTATGACCTGCCATATCCATTATATGCAAGCTCCTCATGAATTGATATTCCTAATCAACGAGGTAGATATTATCAATATATCAAAATTACCTTTACTATCTTTGATTCTTAGATCATACCATTATGTGATCAACTAACATACTCTAATTTTACAAAAACACATGTTAATTCCAATTAAGAAATTACTATGATTATATATTTTCTTATCACATATCATTTGTATCACTCAAAGAGATATGTTATCCCAAACCCATGAGATATCATGGTACATATATTGAATATACCTAATGCTATCAACCTCAATTGATAGGTGACCCAATTTATAAATAATATATGATCTTAATACTTAAAGTAAGAATTAAATAATAAGTTTTAACTTAACAACTTAAATGCAATTTAACTTAAAATTAACTTAAATCATTAAATAATAAGAATTAAGTTCTGCCAAACATCCTTAAATTATTAACTTAAAATTTGTTACTTATCTTTCACTCTAAGTATTAAAATTATTTAGGAAAATTAACTTAAAATTTATTTTAAATCATTAAATCAACATACTCATCTTCTCATCTTTGTTAATTTTAATTAATGTTTATCCTCGATTATTTTAACTTACATTTATTTTTACTAATTTTAAGCAATAAATAGGAGTCAAAAGTCAAATCCTAGCACATTAAAAAAGAAAGACATCTTGAAATGATAATAAGTCATGTCATTCGGGAACATGGATTACAACGCTATGATTAGAGTATCGAAAAATATAACCAATTAGATTACATCATATGTACAATTAAATCCTATTATCATACGCCTTAATTATATTTATTTATATCTTAGTCTTATTTTTTTTCACATGAATGTACCTTTATCTTTTTCTGCACTTTTAATGGTGAAGATTGAAATTTTTGGTAGATACCTCTTTAATACCTTAGTTTTTTTTTTCCTAATTTTATACATGGTAATGTATTAATGGATGAGTTAGAAAATTTTGATGGGTCAATCCTATGAGTTTGAAGGAAAAGGTGAGTTGAAAGAACATGAGTTGTTTAAAAATGAAAGTAAACCAATTGGCATCCAATCAATTAAATGACCAATCTGACCCACTACTACTGATTTTTTTTTTTTTTTGGAATTGCATTGCCACCTATTCTACTGATTGGATCTTTAAATGCTGATGAAAGCTACAAAATCAATAACAAATGGGAATTTTCTTATACTATATACCTCCAAAGTACTGTAGTAAATAATAATGTTGTCAAGCTCTTTACAAGCCAGAATGAGTAAATGGTTATGAACATGTGAAAGCTGAACAATCAAATACAAAGTAGGAAGCAGAATGGGAAGAGTATCTTGAATGGATGAAACAGACATTATCCTTTCATGAAACCCCTGTTTTTCTTCCATTATTGTTTCCTTTCATTGATATGTTTTCTTTTCTAAGTTAGGCAAATTCATATGTAAATAATCACATGATAATACACTGATTTCTAAAGACAAGACAAGGAACCCCTATGGCCCTATCTTCAACCCTATTGATAGGCTATTCGAATTCCTCTTTTTGATCGGGTTTTGATCATCTCATCTAACAACCAATTGATATCTAACAAGGATAAACTAAACCTTTTATGACATTTGATTTCACAACTCATAGACCTTGTTCTAAAAATCATCATTTTGGTAACCTATCCTTAGACTTAAGAGTACTATTGCACCCCAACACACTTCATACGACATTTCTTTTTTCTATATTTTTGTTTGAAAATTTGAAACCGCATTCGCGTAAAGCGATTTTGCCCGAGTAGAAAATATATATATATATAATCAGCAATACAAGTCAATTGAGGGTAAAAAATATGATGCTGTTCCATTTTCATATCAATTAGTTATTGTATTTTCCAACATCATAAGATTTTGAAAGACAAATCCATGTTTATCAAGCATCTACATTTTAGACCTTTTATTTTTTTGCTAGTAACCCACACTTCAAACCCCAGCCAAATTTCACAGCAAACAAATGCTGCAGGCAGGAATAGCAAATGATCAATCTCTTATAATTGCAGAAAGAGGATTTTGCGCATTTCTGTTCAACAAAACAAGAAAGAAATGGAAAACAAGGGAAACAAATTATGTAACTTCATGCATATGTCACAGAAACAAAAACGCATATACGCGGGTGTGATGCCTAAGCCAGAAATTTACATGTCAGTTGTTTTCTTTTGTCAAGAGCGATGCTGCCATACATGCCTGCACAACTTGTACTCATGCTGCAAGAAGCTTCTGAATGTCCTTCTGCAACAAATTACAAAAAAAAAAAAAATCAACAAAATTGCTTCATTTTGAAAACAAAATCACTGCCCAAATTCAAACCACCCACTGCCTAATCTTTTTGCCAATTACCCTTAAAATACAGAAACAAATATAGATTACGTGATGTTTATTAGCAACATGATTTTTAAAGCATTCGCAACCCTGCAAAAGGGACCATAATCCAAGAGCTCATCTAGAGTATTCCAAAATCTAAGGATACTCTTGACCAAAGGTTCAAAATCTGAATTCAACTAGTCTATAATATTCCTCAAATTTCAACATCAGGACCAAAAATCCAAATAATCCTGACATGCCATTACCATATATAGCTTTGAAGAACTAAAATATGATAGTTTATAATAATCCTCGAATTTGACCATTAGGATAAAAAATCCAAATGTAGAAAATTAAATTCCTAGGGAAAAAAAAGCTATCAAGAAAAATGTTGCTACTTATGAATGGCTCTTACAGTAAAGAGCGACTAATTAGAATAAACAGGAAAGCTGTGTCCAGCTTCACACCGTAGATGAATCAGTATGTGGATGTGCATGCTAATACCAGCAGTTCAAACATAACAGATCAGGTCATAAATAATAGTTGAAATAATGGGCTAACAAAACTTTCCAATTGTGACCTTGAAAATTTTTATCCCTGTTCAAGTAGCTAGTTATCTAGAGTCAAACACCTTAATTACTACAGCAATAAGGCATCTTAGATATTTAGGATAGGGGTTGTAGAAGAATCATTGCATCTCCCAACCATTAGATTTGTCAAATTGTCATTGTTTCAAGGGAATAATCCATGATCAAAGTCTACAAAATTCAAGGATGAAGAAACATACCTCAATCTGGAAAGGTGATGTTGTTGGCTGATATCTCTCGACAACCTTACCATTTTTGTCCACCAAAAACTTCTCAAAGTTCCACTTGATCAGGTCACCCAAAAATCCGCCAGCGTTTGACTTCAGAAACTGGTAAACTGGAGCAGTGGTTGGCCCATTAACATCAACCTGTTGTGCACAAAATTTAGTACCTGATTCACACTCTCAACCAATCCTGTTATATGCAGGGGATTGCAGTTCGATACCTTATCAAAAATTGGGAATTCAGCTTTGAACCTTGTGCAAGCAAACTGCTTAATCTCGGGATTTGATCCAGGCTCTTGCCCCCCAAACTGATTGCAAGGGAAAGCTAGAATCTCAAAGCCTGCAATGGAATTGCATAAGCAGCATGTAGGAGTATCATCAGGATGAGTGCTTTCTATGAGTTCAAAAGTTCTCAAACCACTTTTGAGAAACATTGTTGATCACAAAACGATGTGTAAATTTTAATCAACCTTTCAAATTCAATTAAAAATCAATTTTCTTCCTTTTCCCCTGGATAGCTCCATTTACTAATCTTTATATAAAATTTAAAAATAATAATAATAAAGAAAAGAAAGAAAAGAAATGTATATATTCGTCTAGCATAGGACACAAACTGTTGTTTAAGAAAGGAATTACATTGAAGTTCATCAATTCCAGTGCTTTGCAGGATAAATCACATTGATCACATCATATCACTACTTTCTACTAATCATTGCATGAACATCACATAAATCTTAGGGTTTGGGAGTGATTCTTGAAAAAGCCCTTTTAGTCTGTAACCTTCCATTGGTAGCACTACTATCAGAAACACTTTTATGAAGAATCAATTAGTGTCTGGATATAAACCAAAAAGTGTTTTTGGTAATTTGATATATGACAAAAGATTTATTTTTAAATGAAGCACCTACCAAATACTGGTCTAAAAATCACTTCAAACGATCCTCTGGATTGTTAAAGGTGATTTTTATAACTTGGCTAAACATCTAAGTTTTGTAATGAAAGTGCTTCCAAGCATTTAGGAAGCGCTTCTAACCCTCCAAGAATCACTCTTACCAGAAATCACATAGGACAAAGCTAATGCCACATTATTTGTAAACGTGTATGCAAAAGGGTAAAATTTAAAACGTCATAATTTCCAAGAGAGATTAATGGACAAATTACAAAATAACACATATCAATGATCAATCAAATTGTGGTTAAACAAAATTCACACACAGCCAAAGTTACGGATGAGAAATGATTTGCCCAATTAACCGTTGACACTTTGTAACTGGTCTGTTAATGATATCCATCAAGGACACTGGTCCATCAATTACACATGCAAAATTGTGAGCAGTTTAAAATTTCATTTTCCACACTCATAATTTGAACCAACTTAACATATGATCTAATGTAAGACACATCCTCAACCAAATCTATAGGATGATTTAACTTGCAAAAATGCAGACTTGTTAGACTTATTTTCATATTTATAGAAATTAAGAAGCGTATGGCTGCCATTTGAGACCAAGCACCCATAACTTAGCCATGTAATTGACAAGAAATGAATCCTATATGCTAGGAGCTTATTGATTAGAAGCAAATACCCAGGAAACACGATTTGTTTGTCCTGTCTGCTGCATAATTTACCAGAACTACTCATCATAAATTTAGTTGGCATGACACATGCTAAAATTTAGAATTTTACCTATCAGTTATTTGGTTATTGAGAAACCAAAAGTCAACCCTGCCATTCAATCAACTACACAACCTCAAGTAGTGATGTAAGGCTTTCTTGAGTTTAGGTTTTTGTTTTCTTGAAGCCAAACATTATGTAGTATGGGAGTCAAAACATTTTTTTTTTTTGTTTTTAACTATGTTTTGGGATCTGTCCAATGGATTGTACCTTTTTCAGCTCAGTCAACTGCCACACAACAGTGAATTCTCTATGATGAGAAGAAAGTACTGTAATGAGAACAGCATGAAGAGAGAGAAGAATAGGAGATGATGCCAATGGGTGGAGGCCCACCCAGTTGTCATTAATCTATGTGCTTCCTGGTGGGCTCGCCTTTCTTTTTCTTTTCTTTTTTTTTTCTTTTTTGTTTAATGTAGCCCAACAGCAGATATGATGGGACCTATGGACATTAAATGCATGAGAAGACTCCCATAATTTGGGTCACAAGATCCATGAGATAGATTACAATTCATGCAGTCGTTAAGGAGAGTACATGAAATCCAGAGGGTAGATAATTCTCAGTAGTATAATAAAAGTCCTAAAACAATTCCATGAATGAGTTGCTTGTTCGCGAGGATCTGTCAATGAATTTTTTTCTTCACATATTACCATAATCAAACAATTACATAGCCTGTCAGCATATTGGATTCAGAGTGACTACGTGTACATCCAAATTGTATCATTGAGAAGACGTCGAATCAAATAGAGATCAAAATATATATCAGGTATGTTAGTTTTTTGTGTATTGCTTTCTCATCAGATCATGGATATAAAAAGCATTAACAAGATGAATGCTCTGACCAGATTCAAAAATATTTATTACCTACAAATATATGTAATATAAAATAACATTGATTCTTATTGGGCAGGGGTTTATCAGCATTCAAGTCAAATGGGTTAGTATATACGGTTCAGATTGAATTACGAAACATAACACATCCAATGATAAGACTATAAGCAACTCTTTCAAAAGCAAAAATAAATTCTTCAGGTTCACCACACTTCCTAGCTTTGAACAGGGCAGATCTAAATGGTTTAAATGCCAGCTCAGGAAGGTTAGACGAAATCTAAGCTATGGCCTCTCAGAAGTTGAGCATACCTTGAGTTTTGTACTTCTCATATATGTGCGAGAGTTCTGAATAGTTTGATGCTGTCAAACCACTGAAATTCAAGGGAAATTCTTCAATTAGATCATATCTGAGTTAATTGTAGAACTTTTAAATGAATATCATTATGCATCTAGGTTAGTTGTAGAAGTCTGAAAAACAAAAGAAGACAAGTTTAATCTACACAGCTATCATATGAAACTAAACAACCATATAGGAGAGAATACCATTTTGAAGCCACATTGACTATCAAGAGGACTTTGCCCTTAAATTTGCTAAGAGGAACATCCTTCTTCTCAATATCCTGCAACAAAAACCTCCATACTGAGTGCAAACTAATTTTTCCATGTTTATAAGCTCATTCCTGAATTGGGTCATACAAAACACCTGAACTCTCCAATATATAAACACCACTTCAAACAACATGAACAATAATAAAAATTCAACAAAATACCTTCTCAAAGATTGCACATAAACAAAATTAAGAAAGATAACAAATAATAAATCACAAACCCATTATTTTGAAATTTAAACAAGTGATACAGAATAACAATCAGGAGACCTTGATAGCTGCCTATTCAAAGTCCCACACCAAAATAAGAATTTTCCACAATTATCCTCAGAAAAACTAGATCAGAAAAATAAAATAAAATAATAGAATCCTAAGAGATTCACTTAATTTATATTATTTAGTTAAGGAAAAAATCTTCTAATCTGTCTCACACAAGTAGAGATCTAGCACATTGTAGGCACATGCATAGACTTGCACAGGCATTCAAAGATACATGCAAGGAACAACCACAACTTTCTCTAATCTGTATAAAAGATTCAGAAAATATATGTATCACACACATAAGGAAAAGAAAAGAAAATTTAGGAAATTTATTTATTTTGATGTTTTGTGACAAAAATGAGAATGTCACCTCCCTGATTCAAACAGTTACACTAAAAAGGATCTTGCTTTCTCAAGGCCCCAAAGCATGAAAAAATTTAAAAAAGGGTCCTTTTCATGTATTCTATCAGCAATTAATATTCAACACAGAAAAGGGATTCACATATATTTAAAAAAGAAAAAAAAAATCCTTTTCATGTACTTTTTCAGAAATTAATATTCAACACGGAAAAGGGGTTAACATAAATGGAAGAAAACTTCAGACAAACGCCCAGAGAGGAAAAGGATTCTAGGTGTTTCCTTAATCATCTATCTTGAAAATGAAGTCATGGATCCTCTTCCCCTTAGCTGCTCTTGAATGAACAATACCCAGGCACTACGAGTTCAGGAGAAAACAAGAACAGAGCACAAAATAACAATTCCACTGATACCAAGTCAAAACAAAGTTTAATTTTTGGATTATTTCAGTAGAAAAATGGAGTTCACAGACAAAAAGAACCCAAGGAGACTCTAAATTCTGCATAATTCAGTTACAAACCCAGAAAAGGAACACACAAACAAGGAAGAAAGAGAAGACTCCTTTTATTGCAACTCCAGAAATCGATATACTCTACCAATGAACTCATACAATATCCAGTATCCGAATAGGAAGCCATTAAGGAATGATCAATTCAATAAACCCCCTTGTTCCAAAAAAGACATAATTGAAATAACACCCACAAAACAACAATACCCACAAAAGAAAACCGCAGAATAATTAATCAATGCCCAGAAACGAAAAACACCAAAGATGTAAAATGGTAGAAAGAGGAAAAAACTACAGATGATGAACAATTCAGCATACACCGGTAAATTAAGGAAAAGAAAAGCATTACAAATGAAAAATTCAAAAAATTCCCAAAAAAAGACACACCAGGGATGCAGGGTGAGATGGAAAGTTATTCACAAAAACATATACCTTCACAGTGTAATCATACAGGCTCTTCTCCGTAGCCGCTCTCGCATAAACGCCGCCTGAAAATCGAGATTTCAAGGAGACCCTAGGAATTTCTGAAGAGCAAAGCGAGAACCCAGTTCGCAAAAAGGCTGAATTAGAGGCCCCAAAAGAGGATTTGGTGGATGGCATCAAGAAAGCCATGGAAGGATAAGGAGAAGAAGGCCATGAATGGTGATGTGCTGCTTTGGTTTGGGCAAATCCGGGTGAATGAGCAGTGAAGGAGGCAGAGAAAGGCATGGAAGCCATTTCTTGGGTATGGAAACTGAGAATCGTTGTTGCAGAGGTTGTCGGAGAAGTGTGGCAGCCTCTTGATGGGGGTTATGATGTTCACCAGTGGCAGCAGGAGTTCCACGTGGCTATTTTGTTTGTTTGTTTCCCCTTTCAATTTTCAATTCATTTAATTATTATTTTTTTCTTTTTAGTTTTCATTTATTTAATTCAATTTTTCCTTTCTCCTTTTGTTTTCCATTTTAGCTTTATGGTATTTAATTATTTTTCTTTTTTCATTTTCAATTTTATTTAAGATTTAAGGATAAGATGTTGCCATGTTCACTGATGGTGTGTTGTCCAACTCAACTTGAATTGTCATTTATCCCAACGATTAATGAGGTGATAAACAAACCAAGAAAATAAGGTTAACATTATGAAAAATAGGCCACTCAAATCAATTCTTTTTTTTTTTCCTTTTTAGCTATGGTTGTAACTTGGATGGGTTGAATGGGTTTGAAGGTCAATACGTGCCAAACCTATCTATCCTATGTCCAACCTATTCAAAACCTAATATAAGGTCGAGTCGAGAAGGTTTAACCTGTTCTAAACCTAATATGAGATCGAATCGAGAAATTTCAACCTGTGTTAAACTAGTGGGCAACAAGGGTTGCAATAAGTTAGAAAATATAAGTCATATTATAGAATAAAATTTTAAAAGTTAAATGTCTCAAAACTATTAATTATATTATTAGTTACTAGTTTAATAAAAATGACAACTCTAACCTCAAGTTTCAATATTCTAAAATATTTTAATAATTATAAAGAATGACAAATTTATTAGCATAGTACAATTATAAAAAGAAAAGGTTAAAATTCCTTTATTATCTTTTTCATATTTTTTACATTTTAAATAAAATAATAATAATAATGATATACGATTTTCAATAAGTTGCTCGTACTTTCAACACACGCCAACCCTAATCTCTTTAGGTTGATATTTTTCCAATTCAAACTCTACCTTAACTTGTTCACACCTTGTCCATGGTCTTAGGAATAGGATCAAGGGTGCATGTTCTCTAGATCCCAAGACTACTAAATCTATCAATAATGAAAGTAAAAACATCTCCTAGATCTTATTACAATTGATGTAAGAAATCTCAAAAACCTTATAATCTTTCACCCTATGACTTAATCTTTAATCCTTGGCCCTTGTATAAAGTCTACACACCTTGAGAAGGAGAGAAATATAGGTCAACGTATTTTGAACACCAATAATGTGAAAAGTTAAGAGTCTAACCCTAAAACCTAAGGGGTATATATAAACTTTCATGTGAGCTTAAGTGACTCATACAGAGTCCTAATTAATTAATTAATCAAAATGGGTATTAATTAATTAATTAATTAGTTTAATGTAAAACCCAAAATAAATGATCATGAGTTTCTAGGAAACTTAATGTTTTTTGCCAAAAGGCCATTTTATGCTCAAAAATGAATAAAACTCTAATTTCCCTCAAATTTTTATGCCAAAAAAGATTGTGAGCAATAGTGAAGGACCATTGAGACTCATAGGAAAATTATGACTCTCTCACAATCCAATTTTGAAATAGACTCAATATTGGACTAAAGAGAGTTAACTACACTTTAATACCCTATGATATTATATTGAGATGGAAATTGATTAAATATCAATTTCTCATGTTTGTGACATGCTATCCATTGTATGTGGGTTATACATGATTAAGTCTTCATAATCTAATAAGATGGAAACTATTAGGCTATGTCTATCAAGATTACATCTACCATAGTTTCAAATCCTCCTATTTTGTGATAAACTAATACACTCAATCTACAAAGGACACACGTCAAATCCAACTGAAGAAATTATTGTGACACCACAAATTCATGATCATTGTGAAAACAAGCTAATTTAAACATAGTTATACACCCAATGAGAGAGAGTTGAATTAGGTAATAGTCCTTTTTTGAAAAATTTTAATTAAGAAAAAAGTATAGAAGAAGATAATAGAAAATAAAAGGCAAAAGTACAAAAAATTATGAGAAAAAAATACAAACTTTTTTTTTATAGTGGTTTAGCAATTCGCCTACATCCACTCTTCTCAAACTCCTAATCAAGTGAGGGTTTCACTTATCTATAGGGCTTGAACCTCAAGCCTTCAATACTTACACTTAAATTCCAAGGTTCCAATAAAACTTTTGTAAATACCTCAAGTTATTTACCTCACTTAAAATACTTTTCTCATAAAATAAATGAAAGCATAGCAAGTTAAGCTCACAATACAATGAAACCTAGGATGGACTTGAAGCTGCACTTGAAAGAATTGCAAGTTGAGGAATGATACACTTCAAAATCTTTAAATGAGAGAAAGAAAATAGGTTAATAGTTGAGTTCAATGAGTGTCATGTGCATAAATGACCTTAAACACTTCAATTTATATGTTTTTAGCTTTGAATCCCAAAAACCCTTAAAAAGGACTCGACCAGTCAAACAATCGGTTTGATCGATTCAATTGTTATCATGCATTAAATGCATTAACAAGTAACCATTTAGGTTCAGGACCTCAATCGGTTTGATTGATCCTCGACTGGTTGAGGTTCTTGCCTTAACCAATTCAAATAGGTTATTAGAAAAGAAAGAGTGCATAAAGTGCACCTTAACTAATTAAGCTCAACTGTCTCAACTGATTCCCTCCTCCCACCTTGACCAATTGCATTATAAAGGGCTAAAGCAGCTTTCAATCAAGGTTGGGAAACTTTGGTAACACACCTCAGATAAACTTTTAAATCAAGTTTAGGAAGAGTTAAGATGAAGGTTTCATCAAAAGCCTAAAATCATTCAATTTTAAGAAATATTTAAGTTTAATAAGGGATAATTTTTTGAAACTTTAAATGCATGAAAATTTTTTATGACTTAAGTACACCGATAAGAACAACCTTACATTAAGTCCTAGTCTTCTTAAGTTTTCAAAAAACTCAAGCCTCCAATGTAATGATATTTTATTTTAGTTATTTGAACTTGCTTTAAATTTTCCAAGAAAACTAAACATAAATCTTAAAGATCATTCAATAGGACACTCTGTCTCAATCCCATAAAATATTATAGTGTCTCTATTGAAAACACTTATTATTACATTCCTTAATGAACAATGACCCAATCTATAGGAAATGTACGACCACCTTAGGGTCTCACTCGTAGGCTAAAACCATTGAAAACCTCAATACTAGTATCATATTCTTTCAAGATTGAGAACTCATATACCACAGTAGCTTGGTGAAATTATGACTACCTGATAATTAATGTCACAAATTTACCATAGGTTTTATTCACTGTGTAACCATACACACTAGTGCAGTATGAATCATAAGAAACTCAATCTAATGATCAAAGCAAGTCATTCCTTTAATTAAAAGGCAGCTTAAGGGTGAATTGTTTAAATCTATGAATTGGTTGTGAACAATTCATCAACTTGCAAGAAATTCATGACTTGAACCTTCCATGCAATTCCTAATGCACCCAAGTGATATACAATACAAGTGATGTAGGTCTGAATGCTTAGATAAATACTAATACAAACGTGATTAGAATAGTAGAAGCTGAATATCATGTTATGCTTTTAATGACTCTATCTTAACACATGTCAACTTGAACCTTGGGTTGGGTGGGTTGAATGTGCCCAAGTTGTAACCTTAATTTTAGGTGAATTGTGGTTTATGCATGAGAATAAAACTTCTATGCTATCAATGGTGATTAATTATAAGAATTTCAACACAAAGTGTATGCTTTTCAATTTGAGCACATTTGCTCTTATCCACATAAAATAATGGAATCATCTTGCTTATATGAAGCTGTAAATATTTGTTTATTGTTACCACACCATGAAGCTAAGACTACAAGAGATGAACATTGAAAAGGATAAAATAGCTTGAACGGTTTTCTTAGATCTTTTAGACATTCCAAGAGAATTAGGACAACAAGGCTAAAACTATGAGACATAAAGACTAAAAAGGATCAAATGGCTTAAATGAATTTCTTTGATTTTCTAAACATCACGGTATAGTAAAGAGAATAAGAAGATGATCGATTGTTCCAATAGGTTAGACCTATACACTTAGATTTTGAACATGGGAATCTCATTCCACAAGTATCTAAAGATTCTCTTGAATTTGAGATTAGCGTTAAGAAAGTCATGTTTGAAGAAGTTAGGTTTACTTACACTAAAAGTGGAGCTCATTCATTAGTGATGCCAATGCAATTACCAACATAACCTACTTGTGTTAGTCTTGACTATAAATATAACCAAACCAGTGTTGGTACTTCTATTTCTGGTGCCTTTAAATGAAATGGTGAGGAAAATGATGACATAGACATTGATTTTGATAATGATAAAGATGATGATGATGATAGAGATAATGGAGATGATAGAGATGACAACGATGATAAGGGGAATGTTAGACGGTGGTTAAAGTCAACAAAAATCAAGCCATTTAGTTGTGAAGACAACTTCACCCATTGCATACAAGATGAAGACCATTGATTTAGAAAAACAAGTATGGGAATAAGAGCTATTGGGAAGTCTTATACAAGGAAGAGACATGGTGGGACCCATAAAAAATGTCAAAATTTGACAAAGAGTCATTTTTCGTGAGTAAAATAACTCAACCTGATGACTCATATCTAAGGCTATCGTTTTTATTCCTTATGAATATGAACAAAGTCCACAACTTCAAAAGGAGTTAATTAATAATGATTATGGAATATTTAACTACCTTTCTATACAAATGTCATATAGAGTTTCAAATCAAGTAAAATGGGAAATTTAAACAAACATATAGGTCAAATCAAGGTTTCCTATCCATGAAGAAGTAGTGGGAAGAAAATCAAACACATGTGTTTGACATATTTGTATCTAATGTCGGTATTATGCAAACTACATGTCATAGAACCAATATGTTTAAATCAATATGGCATTATTTCATCCTAAAATACCTTAAAACCTTATAATTCATCACTTTAATATTAAATATAATGTAATGTGCATTTAATTATTGAAATTCAATCAAATAAAGATTAGTATTTACTTTAAAAGTTGTATTTGTTATAACTCATAACCAATGTCATCAATTGTTACTTGTTTTCTTAAAAAAATAGTTTAATATGTGAACTATTACTTGTTTTATTGTTTGTCAAAGTTTCATCCAAAATTTCTATTTTGGTTATTTTCCTTTAATTTTCTAATTTTATAGAAATTTCCACTAATATTAAAATTTTGATCAATATTTTCATAACATTTGGTCTCCAATATTCTAACAATATTGGATCTAAATAATGTCGTCTCTTAAGATAGCATTGACTATGAACATTATAGTCTTTCTCTCATAGTTGTTAAATTTCCTCGTATTTAATCCTTTTTGCATGTCAAGGTGTCATAGATTCAAATCCCAATAATTTATTGTAACAATTAGAGTATCTTTTTCTTAGCTTCCAATCGTATTACATGCGCTAGAGCCAAACATATTCAGTTGGACTTTCATTTCCTATGTGATAAAGTAACTCAACGATTTATTAAAAGGGTTATTTGGACACATGGATAGAAATAACTCTCAAATTATAAAATTTGACCATTCTCTTTAATTTTGTTGAAAATGACCTTTTTTTTTTTTTTTGGAAACTTTTACCCTTTTTTAATTTTATTTACCACCAAAAACGTATCTTTCTACTTATTTTATTTATTATATTAATTATTTGTCAACTATTTTATTATTTGTTGCAAAGAAATATCTATCTCTTCTATTCACTTTTTTTTCCTCTTTCATAATTATGTTATTTTTCAAACAACTCATTCTTGTTTTCATTTTAAACATTTATTTGAATTAAATTTTATGTATTACAAATTAGACAAATATTAATTTTGTGTTCACTTGAATTGCATGGGAGCTGAGTTTTCAATTGTAATGATAACCTGAACTATTCAATGGTTAAGTTTCATTTACAATTAATTTAACTATGATTAAGTTTTTTATTTTATAATGACCTGAATACTTTACTATTGTTAAATTTTGTTTAAAAAAACTTAATTGGAGTTACGTTTCCATATTATCTACAAAAAAAGAGAGCATATAATGTTCATATGGACTTAAATGTTAAATTACAAACCTACAATCTCATCTTACATTTAAGGAGTTTAAATGAAATTACAAAAAAAAAAAAAACTCTAACCAAAATCTCATCACAAAAAACCCTAACTACAATCCCCAAAAAAAAAAAAAAAAAAAAAAAAAAAAAAAAAACCCAATAAAAAACAATTACAAAAAATAACTCCAAAAATCAAAACAAAAAACACACTACAAAAACAGTTGTAAAAAACTCTAACGAAACATATAAAAAAAATGATAAAGAATCTTACCATATCATAATAAAAAATATGATATCTCATATCGAATATGGGTCCTTGTTGTGTTTGCATGATGATGTGATTGTGATATCCCACATCGAATAACAAAAAAAGTTCTTGACACTATATAAGTACAAGTTTCTTTTAACTATGAAACATGTTTTAAAGCCCTAAGGATTTCTTAGGGTTAAAGCAGATAATATCTACATAGTTGAGAGTGGGTAGCGAATCATTACAAACAGTATAAGAGTCGATCTCAAACTCCGATGTGAAGGTTTGTTTGACTATGTGAGGGGTGTCTATCTATTTGACCTCATAATTCTATGAGACATAACAAGGATGTTGTGTCTACATAGGGGGTGATTGTGATATCCCACGAGTCATCAATGGAATTGAAGAACCACTACAAAAATGATTGTTAAAAAACCTAATCAAAAAGGAAAAAAAAATGAAAAACCTTGAAGAAGAAGAAAAATGAGAGAGTTGTAATTGATTTTTATCCATTCATCTTTCTTATGAGTTTGAACTTGAGTGAAAAATTGAGAGAACTTGCAAAATTCATTGGCAAACAAGAGAGAAATAACTCAAGGTTGAAAAGGAAATGTCATTTTGAAGAAATAAAGAAGAGTAATATTATCCAAAATGAATCATTTAAAAAATAAATAAAGAAAAAAAGGTCATTTTTCTCATTTCAATAGTATTTGGAGTATTTTATCCAATCACTCTTATTGAAATATGCTAGATACCATTAAGCAACTAAATGTCTAACATTATGACAAAAGGTTATTCAAACATTTATGTGCCATAAGCTTACGGTCACTCAACTTTAAGGGATGTTAAGGATAAAAATTGCTTAATTGGTCAATCTTAATTCTTTGACTATGTTAAATCTTGAAGCTTAAATAAAAATATTTCTTCAAAAATACAATCATAAAACCATGAAGGACCAGTTTAAGATTAATCATGGTTTTAAAAATCAGACCGGACCGACCGGTCTAATCGTTGACCGGTCACAGTTCCGATTCGGTCCAACCAATTAGACCGGAATGGTATTGAACCGGGGTCGGCCCGCTTGAACTAGTGGTCCAACCAGTAAACCGGACGAACCGTCCGGTTCTATTCAAACCGGCTGATTCGATTAAAATTAATTTTTCCTCCCATTGTTGTTGTCTCTCGCCGGCCACACCCCCGTGCTAGAAAATAAAAGCTTCCCCTTTTTGCTCGTCGGAACTCACTCCCGCGTTGGAAACCCCATCCTTCCACGACCCTGTTGGAACCCCAACCCCCACTCCCGTTGGAAAATGTTCCATTTTTTGCCCGTTGGAATACTCCCACGCGACTCCTACGAACCCTCGCCCACACCCCGCACTGGAAAAGCCAACCCCTCTCCCCCTAAACCCCCCACCTCATGCTACTCTTGCCGGAGGAAAGGCCCTCCTTATCCCAACTACCCCCACTGAAACCCCCCACTAGAAAAACTAGCCCCTTTTTGCTCGACCCTCTCATCCCTTCTTCCAAATTTATTTTTTTTAATTATTATTTATTTCATCTTTATATTATTTATTTATTTTTATTTTTATTATTTTTTTACTTCATGTTTAAAACTTATGATTTTAATTTAAATTAATAAAAATTACAATTTTAAATCAATTTTTGATTTTAAAATAAGTTTTTTTTATTTAAAAATGAATTTTAAATTTGAAACTAATTTTTTAATTTTGAAATAAAAATTTAATTTTTAAATAGTATATAAATTATTTGTTTTTTATTTATAATTATTTTAAATTTTAATAATTTATAAATTATATATTTATGACGTTACCAGTTCAACGGCGGTTCGACTGCCGGTTCGACCAGTGAACCGTGAACCGATAACTTTTCTGGTTCAATGAGTGGTTAGATTATGAAAACATTGAGATTAATAGTGTTATAGTGTGTTTGGTAGCATTTTTACTTAAAAATGTTTTTTTCTAAAAGTATTTTTAGGAAATCATCTCTCAAGTATTCCTTCAGAAAATATTACAAGTGATTTTTCATATTTTTAAAAGTATTTATAACTTTTGTCAAACACCTAATTATTCATTTTTTATTTTGATACTTGTACTATTCATGTACATAAGTTTGCCTATATATGCCTAAGAGGTAAAATCAAACATGAGATACTAATTATATATTTTCTCTTTATGGGATAAATGAAAGAATTATTATAATACAAGGGAAGATAAAATACAAAGAAATAATAGAAAAGTGAAGTGTATAATATCTTCATTGTTGATAACAAAGTAAAAATATTTTAATCAATAAAATTAATCTTTGCTTTTAGAAATCAAAATTTTGATATGAAGGTAGAAAAAAGAGAGAGAAAAAAAAAATGATATTTAGAAACATTTAATCTAATCTTTTTGCCTTCCAACATATTGACATACGTCTTTTTTACCAAATAATTTCAAAATTTTGTATAATTTAGTCCCTTTAATACATGACGCATGACTATAACAAGTTAAAGTAAGCCATTGATCTTATTGTAAGTTTTTTTTCATACCTCTCCTATCTTTTAAAGTATTCGATTCACATTCATGAAAAACACTAAGGGATTGTTTGGTAATTATTTACGAAAATAGTTTTTGAGAATAGTTTTTTAAAACCGTTTTATAATGTTTTACATAACAAAAGTTTATTTAGAAACTTAAAATATTTTTAACTTGTTTTCAATATTTTTAAAAATATTTTTTATGTTTGAGTGTTTTATTTTTAATCATTGTACATGTTTATATAACTTTTTTTTTAAAACGGTTGTTACAAAATAATATAAAACAACTAAAAAAATGTTCTCTACAAACACATTGTTTTATATTTTTAAGAACAAAAAAAAGACAACAGTTTTTTGTTATCAGACATGTTTTTTTAGTTTTTTTTTTATTATGAATAATAAAAAACTGTTATAAAAAACAAATGTCAAACAAAACCTAAATAATTATATTTGTTTAAAACAATTTTTAGAAAAAAAAAAAACTAAAAGATGTTTTTTAAAAATATATTGTTTTCTATTTTTAAGAATAAAAAAAGAAAAATAGTTTTTAATTGTCAAATGTATTATTTTATTTTTTTGTTCTAAAAACAAAAAATTATTCTAAAAAACAGATGTGAAACAAAGCCTAAATAGTTATGTTTGGACACGCGTAACTTTTTTTCTATTTTTTTTTTAAATCTAAATGTAAATAAAGACAATTTTCCCCTTTTTTTTATGCTTAGCAATCAAATTAACATAGAAGTAAAGGTGTGATTTTAGTATATTCAAACATTTATTAAAAAGTAAATTTTCAACTCATGGCCTTTTGACTTCAATAATGAAAGGTAGGGCATCGCCTTTCAACTAGCAAGAATATGTATCACAATCATACATACATCTATTCAAAAAGAAAACATATCATCATAATTGCTATCGATCTTTTTCTCCACATAAAATCCTTTATCTCTCTCTTCCTATAAAAATAATATGCCTTTTTTCTTCATAATTTTCGATTTATATCTTAATATTAGAAGGTGTATTAAAATATAAATCTAAAAATAAGAGGGCCTTTGTTGTAAATTTTATTAGGGAAAGGAAGATGATATTGTGATTTACTCTCGAGGAAAAAAGTCAAAAACATTCAAGATTTTAGAAAAGGGTATTAATGTAATTTCATAAAAGTACAAAAATAAATAAAATATATAAATTAGGAATGAGAAAAAAAAAAAAAAGGGAAAATTAAGGGAACAAAAGGGTTTTTCTCATCTTGAGGGCGCCTCTCTTTCGTTCTCTCTTTGCAGCTGCGCAGAGAGAGGTGAGGTATATACAGGTTGGGAGAGAAAGTCCAGAGAGGCTGACTCTCCTTTCTCTCTATATTCGAACCCTATTCCTACTCTATCTCTCTCTCTCGTGTGTTCTCTCTCTGTGCCCACTTTCCGTTATCTTTTTCTCTCTACAACTCAACTCAGGATTCGCATCTCGAGTTATGCAGCAGGCAGATCAGACCGTCATAAGCTTGCGTCCAGGTGGTGGTGGTGGTCCTCGCGGCACCAGATTCCTCGGCCCTCGCTTCGACTCTTCCTCATCGTCTTCATCTGATGCTCAGCCTCTTCGCCCTCACGGCGGTCTCGCTCCATCGTCGTTCCTCAAGGTCAGTGCATAAAACCCTTCCTTTTGTCTCAGATCTAGGGTTTCTAAAAAAAATCCAATCTTTTTTGTTCTCCTTTTTGCTTCTTGTTTCCGTTTTGGATTTTTTTTTTTTGGTTTTTTATTTTTTTATTTTTTATTAGTGATTGTATATCAATAGTTTTTGTTTGTTTGTTTGTTTGTTTTGTTCTTTTGATCTCTTGCATGGTTTTTGTATTGGATTTTGGTGGAAGCTTTTGATTGCTCCGTTTAGTGGCTTTTCAATCTTGCATTGTTTGTTGATGATTTCTGTTTATGTGCGCTTTCGTTGTCAAGAAAGGATAGGAAAAGGTAAGAAATTGATAAAATTTGGAATTTTATTTTTGCTCTCTCTCTAAACATATAAAGCCCGGTTGCTCAGTTTTCTTTCCCCAGTTCTCTTGGAAGCCAAACAAAGTTTAATTGAGTTGATGATTAATGATGACTTATTGCTGTAGCGGCTGAGTCTTATTATCAACTTTACCCGGTTTTGATGACGTGATTATTAATGTGGGGGAATGGCGAAAGGGAAAAAAAATATTGAATCATGTTATAAGATCTTTCATGACTTATGACAAGAGAAAATAAAATTCTCTGATTTCTCAAGTGTATTGGAGCTTTTTGGCTTAATTGAGGTGTGCTTTTTTACTGTCGGTAAGGTAAGGAAAGCATAATTATCAAGATTTCATTCTCCGATGCTCAGTTTTCTTAGAAATCAAATGAAGGGTGTTGAAGTGTTATGAGTATATTTTAATGGAGGTTATATTTTAATAGATCTATTGTCCTAATTCTTGGTGGGGCACTTCAGTGCGTGTACTTGCTGTAAATATGGACGTACATTAATATGCGGGCTTTAGGTGGGCATGCGATGAGTATAAGGGTGCCCATAAAGGACCTTCAGAACAAAATTCTCTGATTTCTCAAGTGTATTGGAGCTTTTTGGCTTAATTGAGGTGTGCTTTTTTTACTGTCGGTAAGGTAAGGAAAGCATAATTATCAAGATTTCATTCTCCAATGCTCAGTTTTCTTAGAAATCAAAGGAAGGGTGTTGAAGTGTTATGAGTATATTTTAATGGAGGTTATATTTTAGTAGATCTATTGTCCTAATTCTTGGTGGGGCACTTCAGTTCGTGTACTTGCTGTAAATATGGACATACATTAACATGCGGGCTTTAGGTGGGCATGCAATGAGTATAAGGGTGCCCATAAAGGACCTGCAGACATAGAGATACAGTTCAGTTAGATCAATGTGGAAAAATGAGAGTAATGTGTGTTGTGATTAGTAGCTTCAATCCTTACATGTCCTTCCTTTAGTTAACATCTTATCAGATTAATACATCTTTCTCCATCATTAAATGGAATGCAATGCCTTGTTACAATCAATTTAGTGTAAACCAGCAATTTAGGTCCGGACAATCAAAAAGAAAAATACCAATTGGACCTGTTTACATAGAGACTGTAATCTGTTGCGTGGAGTTGGGGACCACAGTTCCAGATCCACAGTTTTGAATGCTTGAGCATTGGATTTCAAATTAAATATAAACTTGGTTGTCTTTAAAACCCAAAAAAGAGTTGCCAAAGTAAAAATAGTAATGATCTTGCAATTAACTGGGGTTCCAAAATTCATTTTCTGTGCAATAGTATCAAGTCAAACAGTTTCCACTCTATTTTTACTAGTGTCATGGCTTTATTTCTCTAATTTAAGATCAAACATGTTGCCAAAATTTGATATTTATGGATGAGTGGATATCAGACTGTAAATATCTCTACAGAGGAATGATTGTTTAATCATCCCAAATGAACTGGGTAAAAGACTGCTTTACTGTTCTTTTGTCAATGTTGCAAAACACAACATACTCTTTCCTAATAATCTGTTTGCAAAATACAACAAAATATTTCTTGTGCCTTTTTCAACTGTTATGTTGTCATGGAGTAGAGAGTTAGGATTTGATTATTTCTTGACTCTTTATGCTGTTGTATTGTTGTAGAGTGGAGACTTGCGGTTTGAAGGTCGTGAACGTGTCCGGTACACCCGAGACCAGCTGTTGCAACTTAGGGAGGTACGTCATGTTGTCGATGCTTGTAATACTTATGTTCTTTGCTTTGATTGTGTTGAAGAATAAAAGCAGAAGATTCTTCAGTTATTTATCTCTGTTTTCATTTCTGTAGTCTAGAAAGTGGGATGCCAATAGCCTCATATCCTGTTGGCAGATGTGGTCTTCCAGTGCATGTGAAATTTTTGTATAATTGTGTTTTCTCTTATGTCCCCTTCATGTTTCTGATAATCTTTTCCCTTAGGTTGTTGATATCCCTGAGAATATTTTGAAGATAAAACAAGAGATTGAGTCTGAGTTTGGTGGTGAAGACCAAAACTGGAATCGTGGAGATGGCAACGTGAGTAGAGCATTCGTCTTATCTTTTTCTATTATTGTTATAATTATTATTATTAATAGTGGTTATAACACTATTTTCCCATTTTTGATGTTCTTTTTGCTGTTTAAAAGCTGTAACATCCATTTTTCTAAATTTCTTTAGGTTCAACCCCAATCCCAAAGTCGTTATACTGAGCCAGACAACCGTGACTGGCGTGGCCGATCTTCACAGTTGCCTGCCACTGGAGAGGATAGATCCTGGGAATCAATTCGAGACAATAAGGAGTTACCCAGTCGATTTGAGTCAAGGACTCAGGACTTGAATAACCGTCAAGACCAACTAAACTCCCAGTTTGTGAGGGCTCAACTATCTTCTAACCAAGGGGTACTGCCTTTTTATTAAATGTGTAGCCTCCTGTGTCCTTACCTTGTTTTGCTATGTTATTTTTCTCGATATGGAAATTATTTTGTTTTTGAAAACCTTTTATGCATATGGTCATGTGATATATTGATATATTTAGTTGATAGAATGCCCCTGCTTCAAACTCCAAATTAAACTTATAAAAATATAATACATGCAATTTGAAAGAGGATATGAAGGCATGGTTTGTCTAATTTCTAGTTTGTTAGATTTGTGATAACCATTACTTGGGTGATTTGTGACAGTTCTAGGATTCCAGATGTTGATAGAGGACTGTTGTACATGAGTATATTCAATCATATGCTATGTTTATTTGAAATTTATATTGCACAATTGATTTAGTGAATTGGTATGATCAAGCATAGTGTGAATTAAGTTTTATTAATGCTAATAACTGCTTTATTAAGTCTAGAGTTGTATATTTCTCAATGGTTTCTTTTCACCTGATAAACCTGGAAATGCACATTTAATTCTTCATTAGAATGTGTCGTAAGTAGTTATGATAGTTTAATTAGGAATCCATCTTGTAAGTATCTATGATTGTTTAATTTGACTGATTTTATCAAGAGAAAAGGGAAAATTGAAGTTGGGTGAAAACCTGAAGGGAGGTTTCCCATATACAAAGGGTAAAGTAGTAAATAAAAGAGCTATAAAATACTGAGATAGTCAGGGTCATTGCTTGTAGTTTTCTTAACGTTTTTTATTTGTTGGTTAACTAAATATTACATACCACTCTCAAAGAGTTGAAACTCAAGGCTTTATTGAGTTGGGTTGAAGTATCTGAGAGTAAAAAAGGACGATTGGAGGACTAAACAACTTGAATTGAAATAAGTGAAGTTGATTTCATCTCATAGGGTAGTGGTATCTTTTGTTTTCATTATTTGGGTTTTCTTTTTTGCTTCCATGATTAGTAATGGATATGCTGCTCAGCTGGCACAGCAGTTTTGTGGGGTCAAAATGGTCTAAGATTTGGAGGATGGTCTTTTGTTGTTCTCAAGCATTGGAGGGAGCACAGGATTTTTGGAAACCTTGAGTGCTTGGAAAGCCTTGAAAGCGCCTTCCTTAAATTGTTGTTTGAGCAGTTTAGGAGTTCTGGGAAGATGAAGCTTTCTTTTTTAGGCTTTCTTTATGTTTTGGGGAGGGGTAAGGATGTTAGGACCTTTCTCTTGGCTTCTTTTTCTGTCATGTGCCTTTTGATACTCTCTGCACTAAGGTTGTACCCCCTTTTTGTTTGGTGCCTTTTAATATCTATTTTACCTAATTAAAAAAAAAAATCTTTATTGATGTCAAATGTGTGTTCCACATTTTTTTGGTTGATTTAATGCTCTTCTGTAATAGAGTTGGTCTTTCACCATCAAATTTCAAAATTATGCCCAGGTAGCCTATTTCCTAAGTTATTTGGAGATCTAACTGACCAAAACCCCGAGGATCAAATCCTGGAATATTCTAGGTCCTGCACTTTTTTAGAGACATTAATATGTTGCAAATTCAAGGTTGAATAACCAATGTTTTTATTGACATGCTCATTAGATAGTTATCATTTTTTTTCAATCATAAACAAACAAATTATTTTAAAAATGAAGATACAAGAGAGGGATGAGAAATCCCTCCCTCCATTACAAAACCTTATCAAAACAGAGTGAAGAAATACTCCCCAATACACATCAAAACAACTCAACATTGCTATTTTAACCCTTTGAATCCATGTGTCAACATCTAAACAAGATGAATTATGTTGAGAAGAAGAATGCCCTGGAAAGCTATAGTAGTAGAACCCCTAAAAGATGAATAGAAGTAGACTAGATTCCATATCATTTAGGTAGACCTTGACTTGTCCTCAAAGATCTTGCATTTCTTCCGCCCCCCTAACCATCCAAATCAATGAGAGACAAGTAATTTCCATAGCACTTTGTCAGAAGTGTTCCCCAAACCCTTAAAAGCAATGTTCAACATGTCACTAACACTTCAAGTAGGAACCTGAGCCAAACTGGCTAGTCTGAATAGTTTGGCTTGGATAAGTTTTGAATTGGAGAGGTGGTTCTCTGCTACTATATTGTTGTCTATTTTGGTTTACAGTACCTGTAGTTGTGCTGCTACGACTCCATTCGTCTTTGGATTTCAATTTGCCCATTCTAACCTAGTATATATTATCAGGTAGGGCCTGCTCCTGTTCTTGTCAAGGCTGAAGTGCCATGGTCTGCTCGAAGGGTGAGTCTATCTGAGCAGGAACGTGTTCTGAAGACAGTGAAAGGGTAACTAATCCTTACAACTTTGTTCTCTGATCTTCTGAATCTTGATCACTTGCCAGTAAAAGGGAAACTAATCCTAGCAACTTTGTTGCCCTATCTTCTGAATCATTTGTTTACATGATTTGTGATGCATAATTTTCGGAAATATGGTACCCATCAAACAAAAAAATTTCGGAAATATGGTGAACCTATGGTTCATTGACTTGAAGTTTCATACCGATTAAGGATTGTTTTTGGTATATGGCCTACTGGGGAATTGGAATAGCTTTTCTGATTATGTTTTCTATGCTTGTTGTATTTTCTGTGCAGCATACTGAACAAATTGACCCCGGAGAAGTTTGATGTTCTCAAAGGTCAGCTGATTGAATCTGGAATAACCACCCATGATATTTTAAAGGTTCTCACTTCTTACAGATTTTAAATGCCTTTTTTCACAGATGTTTTTCTGCTTTTTGGTTGCTAATGAAACTAAGGAATCTGTTTGCAAATGCAGGGTGTTATCTCGCTTATTTTTGATAAGGCTGTGCTGGAGCCCACATTTTGTCCCATGTATGCTCTTCTATGCTCAGACCTTAATGAGAAGCTGCCGCCATTTCCCTCTGAAGAACCTGGTGGGAAAGAAATTACCTTTAAGCGAATCCTCCTGAATAATTGCCAAGAGGCATTTGAAGGTGCTGACAGCCTGAGGGCAGAAATTGGGCTGTTGACTGCCCCTGAGCAAGAAGTGGAACGGAGGGAAAAAGAAAGAAAAGTGAAGCTCCGAACTCTTGGAAACATTCGCCTTATTGGTGAACTTCTTAAGCAGAAGATGGTGCCTGAAAAGATTGTTCACCACATTCTTCAGGTCACTTTTTGGAGTTCCATCATTTGGTCTTTAGCTGTTCTTTCAGACAGTTACAGTTAGACTCTGTTATAAAGTAGCCTGACTAAACTGGTTGTGATACAGGAGCTTTTGGGACAAGATGGTAAAACTTGCCCAGCTGAGGAGAATGTGGAGGCTATATGTCAATTTTTTAATACTATTGGAAAGCAGCTGGACGAGAGCCAAAAATCTCGGCGAGTTAATGATCTTTACTTCAGCAGGTTGAAGGAGCTGACGACAAACCCCCAACTTGCACCACGGTTGAGGTTCATGGTTCGTAATGTTCTTGATCTGCGGGCGAACAACTGGGTCCCTAGACGTGAAGAGGTTGAATTTCCATATCTCATTGACTCTTCTTTTATCCACCTCTAGCCCTGCTCCCATACCCCCAACCCCCTTGGGGGTGATTGGAGGGGAATTTGGGAGACTTTCTTACAGTTGCTCCACCTTTTTTTATTTGTTTCAATTTGTTCAGTAGTTTAGTCTGTCTGCCTCTCTATAATGTCTGATTTTTCTCATTTTTCTCAGAGATTAGATGCGACCACATTTTCTAAAATTCAAATGACCTAAATGCTATTTCTAGCCTACTCACTGCACCATCTTCTCTTATAATTGTCTTAATTATTTTTCATTTGAAAATGATGAATTTTGTTACATTGAAGGTATTTACTGGCATATCTACTTGTACAGAAAATCTTTGTAGATGAATGATGAGAATCATGATAATTATAAATTTACGAACTTGGAAGTCAGGGAACATAGAAATGCGTCAAAGTAGATCATCCTTGGCATTATCTGACAATGTTGTTTCGATGATTGTTATTGCAGGTGACAGCTAAAACCATCACTGAAATTCATTCAGAGGCAGAGAAGAATCTAGGGTTGCGTCCAGGTGCAACTGCAAGCATGAGAAATGGTCGTAATACAGGGGCACTTGGTGGTATGGGCCCTGGAGGCTTCCCCATTTCTAGACCTGGTTCTGGGGGTATGATGCCTGGAATGCCTGGGACCAGGAAGATGCCTGGAATGCCTGGGCTTGATACTGATAACTGGGAGGTTCCTCGAAACCGTTCAATGCCAAGGGCTGATGGTGTTGGAGCCCAGTCTGCCTTGCGTGTCCAGTCAGCTTTAATCTCCAAACCAGGGCCAATCAATTCAAAACTTCTACCCCAGGGCAGTGGGGGTTTCATAAGTGGGAAGACAAGTGCCTTATTGCAGGGTAGTTCTGCATCGACATCTCAACAGCCTTCCAGCTTTGTTTCGGGAGTTGAGCCTATTAGTCAAACCCCTAAGCCTGTTTCTCAGGTAGCACCTGTTCGTACTCCTGAGAAACCACAGGCTGCTGCACCAAGATCAAATCCTGTTGATCTTCGTAGAAAAACTGTCTCCCTTCTGGAGGAATATTTCAGTGTTCGAATTCTTGATGAAGCATTACAGTGTGTTGAGGAGCTGAAATCTCCTGCATATCACCCTGAGGTTGTTAAAGAAGCTGTTAGCCTTGCCCTGGAAAAGAGTCCACCTTGTGTAGAACCAGTCATAAAGCTTCTTGTGTACTTGTTCAATAAAAATGTTTTGCTGGCTAGGGATTTAGGGACTGGATGTCTCCTCTATGGCTCACTGTTGGATGATGTTGGCATTGATTTACCAAAAGCACCAAATAACTTCGGTGAGGTTCTTGGGAAGCTGGTTTTGGCCGGGGGTTTAGACTTCAAGGTGGTGAAGGAGGTCCTGGAGAAGGTGGAAGATGACAGGTTCCAGGCAGCCATCTTTGATGCTGTCATGAGCAGCATTAGCTCAGACCCTTTGGGGCAAGGATTGATGGAAAAACATAGACTTGATATCCAGGACTGCAAGAGTTTGCTTGGTTGATTCCAGGCTGTGTGTCTTAGTCATCGCAGGAAGCTGCTCAGCTTTCTATAACAGGGGAGATCAAATAATTGCAATACTTTTATTTATTCTTCCCATATTTTGCCATAGTTTCTTGCTTTCAAGTTTTACAATTTGTCACCAGTGGACCAGGAAACTACAGAATTTTATTCAGTTGTATATTTTTTTTTCGAGTTTTTCTCTTTTTTCATGAATTTGTTTATTAAGTGAGGATTAGCATAATGCCTTGTATCTCTCTCAGGTTCTAGATATTTATTCCCAGAACCCGGAGATGAGCAGGCTTTGTTGTTATCCAGTTGTTACATTAGATTTTGAATTTATATGTACCAAGTAATTTGGTTTTTGCTACCCAGGCCACCATGGTGGGCCAAATTTTCAATATGCGATAAGGTCTTCAGTTTGTCTTTACTCTAATTTTTCTTGATTCTTCTATATTCCCAGATTCTCTGCTTTTGAGACTTGGTTTTTTTAGGGTACTGGTATGCCCAAATGGATACTCTATAGTCTGATGGCTCTTTTCCATTGCAGCTTCCTTTATTCATTGTCCTCGGTTGACTCAGGACTGCAAAGATGGAATAGGGTTATAAAGAGGCGAGTAGGCCAGGGTAATCCAGATCAAGCCATTCTTGCTTATGTCGAAATGAAACGAGTTGGGTTTCATGCTGATAATTTTACATTTCCTGTTTTACTCAAAGCAGCTTCAAGTCTTTCTTCTTGTTGTATTGGTTTTGCTCTCCATGGCCAGGCCATGAAAACCGGTTTTTCTGGCCATTGTTTTGTGGGGACGGCTCTGTTGGACATGTACTCGGCCTTTGGGGCCATTGATCATGCCACTAAGGTGTTTGAGGAGATAGGTGTGAAAGATGTAGTTGTTTGGAATTCCATGTTAGCTGCATATGCTTCTTGTGGTCAGATGGATAATGCCATGAAACTGTTTGATAATATGCCTCTGAAGGACCTTGCATCTTTTAATATCATGATTTCTGGGTATGCAAAAATAGGAAGAAAAGCGGCTGCCAGAAGCATCTTTGATAGAATTCATGCTAAGGACATCGTGTCATGGAACTCAATGATTCTGGCATGTACCAATGTTGGCGATATGGGTAATGCCCGGAACTTGTTTGATGTAATGCCTAAGAAAAACGTCATTACATGGAACACAATGATTTCTGGCTACTTACATGCCCAACTTTATGCTGAGGCTGTTGATTTATTTGATGAGATGAAAGCCGGAAACCATGAGGCTGACCATCTGACCGTTACTCTTGTTCTATCTGCTTGTGCCCATTTAGGGTGGCTGGGAAAAGGCACTGAGATGCACGTATATGCTCAGGATCATCGGCTGGCATCAAGTCCCCATGTAGCCACATCATTAATCGATATGTATGCAAAGTGTGGAACCATACAGAGGTCACTAGAGGTGTTCTATAAGTCTCAAGTAAAGGATATTTATTGTTGGAATGCCATCATCTCCGGACTCGCTCTTCATGGCTATGGTCATGCTGCTGTCAAACTCTTAGACAAAATGCGGGATAATGGTATAAGGCCTGATGAAATCACCTTCATTGGACTTCTCAGTGCCTGTAGTCATGGTAGCTTGGTCCAAGAGGGTTGCCGGTTGTTCGACTGCATGGAAAAGGAGTTTGGCCTTCCACCCAAGTTAGAGCATTATGGCTGCATGGTTGATCTTCTGGGTAGAGCTGGATTTCTCGACCCTGCATTTCAGCTCATAGAAGCCATGCCTTTTGAACCCGGAGAAAGCATCTTGGGTGCCTTGCTTGGTGCCTGTGTGATTCATCAGGATCTTGAGACTGGAGAGAAGGTGATAAACTTGATTACTTCCAAGGCTCATCATGTGAGTGATGGAGAGTTTATGATGTTTGTGAACTTGTATGCATCATGTGGCCAACGGAAAGAAGCCAATAGATGGAGGGAGAGGATGAACGAATCGGGGATTGCTAAAACTGCTGGGGGTAGTACCATTGAAGTCAATGGAAAATTTTACAGGTTTTTGGCTGGGGATATCAGCATGGATCAAGATTTGCATAGTGGGTCAAATTAAAACTGTGAGACCTTCATTTGTTCATGATAAATATAAATCCTCTCATTTCATTATTCATTTCAATTTGTACAAATGAAACAAAGCAGGTGATCCTCCCTTAATGTCTTCATCCTGAGCATGCTGTACCATTCACCATATCTGCCCAGGAATTAGAGATGGCCCAAATCAGTATCCCGAAAGCCGACACCATGGAAGCCAGGGAACACAATTTGCAAAGCCTTGCAATCTGGGGAATCTTGTGGATCAGCAGAGTGGCTGCAAATGCAGCGGAGAAGGCAAACATGATGGATAACACAAAGGCATGAAAGGCTGATGGGAGGCCCTTGAAGATGATTTTTTGTACTGGGTTTCTGTTGGCATGGTCATTGGGAAGTAGAATGAGAATGGTGGCAGCTGTGAAGGTGACAAACAAGATAGACTCCATGGTGTATGGGTGGTGTATTCACTGCTACATGATTGAGAAGAAATGAAGGAATATGGTTTTCCAGGAAAATTTGCAGGATCCCATGTACATCTAAATATTCATGGTGCCTTGCTGAAGAAAGAGGAGAAGGAAATTTCAGAGAATGCTACAAATCAGAGTGAATCCATGGAAATGCATTCATATGATGCTGCCTTTTTCTTTGGCTTTTGTGGAAGAGATACTTCCACACTCCCACAGAAGTGAAAGCAGCTCCTTCCGGGAAATTCATTTGTTTTTATAGAAAGCATCACGAATGTATGATAGTCTTTTCAAAAAGTGTCATCCTAAAAAGTAACAAAAGTTTTTGAGTCATCATCGGAAGTGAAACAATTTTTTCTTAAATATTTTTAAGGGGTTTTTAAAGAAAACAATTTTACCAAAATAGGCCACATGAACCCCCCCACCCCCAACAAAAAATAATTAATTAAAAAATTTAAAAATATCAAAATTATTCTTAATTTCAATGATCATGCTTATTTAATAAAATCAATCTCAACAAAATGGGAAGTTAAACACAATTTTTGTTTTTAAAAATAAATCAATATATATTTAAGAGTTTGTTGAAAGACGTTTTTAAAAAAACATTTTTAACAAAACATTTTTAACTTAAAAAATATTTTAAAGAAAAATATTTATTTAGTAAGATTAAAATGCATTTGATAATGATTGTAGAAAATATTTATAATTTTTTTAACACTTAAAATTTTTTATTTTCCAGACAATAAAAATATTGGAAACACTTTTTAAAATCACTGTCAAACACATTCTCGCATTCTTAAATTCTTAAGAAGCATATTAAAGTTTATTTTTCCTAAAAATATTTTCGAATGAAATATTTCAATTAAGTGTCAAACACACTCTAAGCGTTTGTTTAGATATTACTTCTTATAAGATACAAAAACTTTTAAAAGCATGTATTAAAAAAGTAATCATTTTACAAATTATTTAAAAAAATTTATTATTTCAAATTTTACACCTCTTTATTTTTTTGAGAGATAAGATAGATTTTTATTTTATTTAAAAATAAAAAACAAGAAATATATCAAATGGACACTAGGCTGTGAATTATTTTTTATTGTTAAAATGCCTGTAGTTTTTGAAAATTTGAAAAACAAATTCTAAGGCTCTGTTTGGTAACTGTTTTCAAAAATAATTTTGAAAAATAGTTTTTGAAAATTGTATTATGATGTTTTATAAAATAAAAGTATTCAATACTTTATTTTTAATCACTCTACATGCTTGTATAATTATTTTTTAAAACAATCATAAAAAACAAGTGAAAATAATATAAAATAACTAAAAGTGTTATCTAAAAACATTCTATTTTACGTTCTTAAGAAAATAAATAAGAAAATAGTTTCTAGTTACCAAATGTGTTTTTTATTTATTTATTCTGAAGAACAGAAAACTATTCTCGAAAAAAAAGTCCGGCCTAAACTATTTTAAAAAGTAGCCCAATGTGCTTAATATTTATTCTTAAAAGGACTAGGCCTTGGGGTTGTAAGTATGAGCGCATCCCAAGTTCGTTCCATAAGGCAAGTTAAGTTGTATTGGGCTTGATTGGAGCCCACAATTTCCTCGAATTGATTATAATAGGTTGAACAAATTAAAAACAATCAAATAAATAAAATTCAAATTTTCTTTTAAAAAAATATAGATATTGCTTCAAAATTCAAAAACCAAATATATAGAATTTGAACAAAGAAATTATGAACATATTTGAAAAGGGTAAATTTGGCCATGTGACAAATATTCAATTTTAACCTTTATTAATATTAATAAAAATAAAAGGAATAAATAGAGAAAATTCCAAAAATTTGACAAAGTGAGTAATTAAAAATGAAAGGAGTCATTGTGAAGTTGGAATAGAGAAATAAGAAAAGAAATTTAATTTGGTCAATATATTGAATTATTTTTTGAACGGATTATTTTAGTATAAATTTTAAAACTTAAAGTTACTTTTTAAAATAAATTTAATAATTAATAATTAAATTAGAGAAATTAGAGTTTTTTTTATCTCTTCAAAAGATAATTTTCATATTGTTGTAAAACGAGGATAAATGCAACAAAATTCAAAGTAGAGATAAAATATATATGACTTTAACAATATATATAATGGGAAGAAGAAATCACATGAGAGAGAAAAAAAATTTCTTTCTTATTTGGAGACACATATTACGGGGATGAGATACACTTTTATAGGCTTTCGAAATGACTTCCATTAATATTCACATTAATGGATATTAATGGAACTCATAAATAATATTTAATGGTTTCTATTAATGAGTATTAGAAACCATAAATAATATTTAATTAACATTTATTATAATTAATGTGGTGACATTCATTATTTCAATTATAACACTCCCCCTTAGATATCTATCACATTAGAAAAATATGCCTCATTAAAACATTGTTAGTAAAAAACCTAGCGAAGGAAAAAGAGTATAATATTCTTATAATTCTTTAAGTTGCTCTTGGTATGTTAGGATTGTCTTGTTAAAAACCTTGATAGTAAAACCCAATGAGACAAAATCTGGAAGAAGGGAAAAATAGTATAGTACACTAACACCTTTTTACAAGCATACTTTCCCTCATGTCGATACCCTTGAGTTGACACATTCTAATATTGTGTATTAACTTCTTGAATGTTGAGGTTGATTTTGCGAATAAATCTGCTAGATTATCACTTAAGCGTATTTGTTGTACATCAATTTCACTACTCTTTTGGAGTTCATGTGTATAAAAGAATTTTGATGAAATATGTTTAGTTCTATTTTCTTCAATATAACCCACTGTTATCTGTACAATGCATGCAACATTATTTTCAAATAATATTGTCGGGTCACCTTTGATAGAGGAGAGTTCACATGATTCCCAAATATGTTGGATCATAGATTTTAGCTATATAGATTCACAACTTGCTTCATGAATTGCCAATATTTCTAAATGATTTGATGATGTGGCCATTATTGTTTGTTTGACAAATCTCTATGAAATAGTAGTACCATTACAATTAAACACATACACTATTTGTGACCTACCTTTATATGGATCTGAAAGATATCCTACATCTGCATATCTAAGCAATTGTTGCTTTGATTCCCTTGAGTAAAATAGACCCATATCAGTAGTTCTGCGAAGATAATGCAATATATATTTGATACCGTTCCAATGTCTTCGAGTTGGAGTAGAACTGTGTTTTGCTAATAAATTGACAGAAAAAACAATGTCTAGATGTGTACAATTGGTAAGATACATAAGTGCACCAATAATACTAAGATATGGTGTTTCAGGACCAAGTAATTCTTCATATTTTTTCGCAAGGACGAAATGAGTCATTTTTCACATCAAGTGATCAGACAACCATTTGAGAACTTAAAGGATGCATTTTATCCATATAAAAATGTTTCGAAACTTTCTTAATGTATGTTGATTGATGTACTAAAACTTCATTTAGAAAATGTTCGATCTACAGGTTGAGACAAAATTTTGTTTTTCCAACATCTTTCATCTCAAATTCTTTTTTCAAGTAATTTGTTGTTCTTGTGAGCTCTTCAGGAGTTCCAACAAGATTTAAGTCATCAACATACACTGAAATAATTGCAAATTCGGTTTCTAATTTCTTAATGAAGATGCATGGGCATATAAGGTTATTCACATACCTTTCTTTTAGCAAGTATTCACTAAGGCGATTGTACCACATGCTTCCAAATTGCTTTAATCCATACAAGGATCGTTGTAACTTGATTGAGTACATACTACGAGGCTTTGTACTTTGCTTTAGATAATTTAAATCCTTCAGGGATTTTCATGTATATATCATTATCCATAGATCTGTATAAATATGCTATAATAACATCCATGAGACGCATATCTAATTTTTATGAGACATCCAAACTAATTAAGAAACGAAATGTGATTGCATCTATGATGGGAAAGTATGTTTCCTCATAGTCAACACCAGGTCTCTACGAGAAACCTTGTGCTACTAATTGTGCTTTATATCTTATGATCTCATTATTTTCATTATGCTTTCGTACAAATACCCATTTGTACCTAACATGCTTTACATTTCAGGTGTTTGGACTACAAGTCTAAAAAATTCTCATTTTGTTAATGAGTTTAACTTTGCCTATATAGCTTTTTTCCATTTTGGACAATCATTTCTATGTTGGTATTCTTCCACATTTCGTGGTTCAAGATCTTCATAATTTCTTATGATATCGGAGGCCACTTAGAAAGCGAAAATATTGTTAATAATAATATTATTTCGATCCCATTTTTCTCCCATGTGTACATAACTTACTGAGATCTCACAATTTTTAGGTATCTGTGCCTCTTCAAGGGCTTCTTGTTCAATATATGCCTCTTCAGGGGCTTTTTGCATTATTTGTGTCTTTTCTAGGACTATAGATTTATCAATTTTAAACTGATCAGTCATTTTGATGGTCTATTTTAGAGTGCCAAGTTTTTCTTGCGTTATTCTATTCCGGGGAGTTACATCCTTTGAGCCGACAGGTCTACCATGCTTTAAACGTATCTTAGATTCATTTGTAAACTGTCATACAGGGACATCAATTCACACTGGAGTATTTGCAACCGGGATATGTGACTTTGTCACTTTCTTTGTATCAATGAATGCATCTAGTAATTGATTTGCAAGATTTTGCAACTGAATGATCCTTTGAACTTCTTGTTCATATTGATTTGTACAAGAATCAAGATGGGTCATAGTAGATGTCTTCCAACTAATTTCTCATTATTCTTTAAGAATCGACTTTTCTCCTCCTAATGATGGAAAAACACTTTTATTAAAATGACAATTTGTAAAGCGTGATGTAAATACATCGTCTGTCAAAGGTTCAATATATCTTATGATAGATGGAAAATCAAAACCTATATAAATCCTAAGTTTTCGTTAGGGACCCATTTTAGTGCATTGTGTAGGTACAATTGGTAAATATACTGCACAACCAAAGATTAGTAAATGAGAGATATTTGGTTGTTTTCCAAGCACAAGTTATGAAGGAGAGTATTCATGGTAAGTTGTAGGTTGAATACGAACTAAAGTTGTAACATGCATAATAGCATGTCCCTAGGCGGAAATAGGTAATTTGGTTTTCATTAGTATTGGTCGAGCTATTAATTGGAGACTTTTGATGAAGGATTTTGTTAAACCATTTTGGGTATGAGTATGAACAATAGAATGCTCAATATTTATCCTTATTGACATGCAATAGTTAATGAATGTTTGAGAAGTAAATTCATCAACATTATCAAGATGTATTGTCTTAATTGGATAATCTAGAATATGTGCTCATAATTTGATTATTTGTGCAAGAAGTCTAGCAAAGACAATGTTATGTATAAAAAGGAGACAAATATGTGACCACCTAGTGAAACATCTATTAAGATCATACAATAACGGAATGGTCCACATGGTGGAGGGATAGACTTATATATGTTCCCATGTATTCTTTCTAAAAAGACTAGTGACTTAGATATGACTTTAGTAAAAGATGGTTTGACTACCAATTTACCTTGCAAGCATGCAACACATAAGTATTCACTGGACAAAAGAATTTTATGGTTCTTTAGTGGATGCCCATGTGAGTGTTCGATTATTCAATGCATCATTGAAGACCTTGGGTGACCTAGCCTGTCATGCCAAAGGACAAAAACTTTTGGGTCGTTGAACTTCTGGTTCACGACAACATATGATTCAATAGACTTTATAGTTGTATGATATAACCTAGAGAAGAAATCTGGGAGTCTTTCCATTATAAACTTCTGGTTAGATATAATGGAAGTAATGTAAAGATATTCTACATTATCTTCATTCATAATTTCAATATGCTATTAATTTCTACGGATATTTTTAAAACTGAACAAATTTCTTCTGGATTTGCTAGAATATAAATCGTCATTTATATGGAATCTAGTGCCATTTGGTAACGTTATGTTTGCTCTTCTAGAGCCTTCAACTAAGTTTGTAGTACCAAATATGGTACTTATATTAGCTTTTATTAATACTAATTCAAGGAAATATATTTTATCTAGAAGAATTGTGTACATGGTTGCACAATCTATGAGACATACATCATCCTCATTCATCTTGAGACTAAATAACACATGGATTCTAGCTATAACTAATATTAAAAAAAAAACAAGGCATAATGTAAATAACAAAAGAAAATCAGATGCAAATATAAGACATAATAATATATTATTTGATATAAAAAGTAATATCAATCAATGTTAATCTTCTCATCATTTATTAAATGGTTTATTTTTTCACTAGGACCTCAAAATAAATCAATGCCATAATAGGTTAGATCCAATCTATTACCGTCGATAAATTTCATTTCTATCTCTTTTCCTTTTGCTTTTATTGATGCTTAGTAAAGGTTGACCAAATGTTTGAGCGTATGACAGGTACGTGACAAATGCCTCTTCATACCACATTTATAACAATTATTCTCATGGTTCTTAGGAGGTTTATCTTGTAAACACTTCCCAATTTCTTGTTTTGCCTCAGTATTGTTCCACTTTTAGTGGTGCAATGAGGCTTTCATTTTCTGAGAATTTGATGAATTATTACCATAAGAACCATGGTATCAGGGATTTCTTCAACGACCACGACCATGTCCTCGTCCACATCCACATTTATGAGTTTGGGACGATATTGCATTCACTTCAGGGAATGGTTCAAGTCCAGTTGGATGAAACTGGTAATTTCTCATCAAAAACTCATTATTTTGTTCAGCAACAAGAAGACATGATATTAATTCAAAATATTTTTTAAATCTATGCTCTCGATATTGTTGTTGTAGGAGCACATTCAAGATATGAAATGTAGTAAAAGTTTTCTCTAACATGTTTGCTTTTGTGAGTTTTTTTCTTCCTTCAACTTTAATTGAGAGCTGATTTTGAAAAGTATGAAGTTATATTTACTAACAGTTTTTAAATCCTACAACCTCAAGTGCATCTAATCATATCGAGCTTTTGGGAAAATCACAATTTTTTGGCAGTAATATTTTTCCTTCAAATTACTCTATAGAGTAACAGGGTCCTTTACCGTAATATACTCATTTTTTAAACTTTCATGGTGGTGACGGTGAAGGAAAATCAGCGCTTTTGCGCGATCCTATAAGGATGCTTGATTTCCTTCTTTAATCATAACTCCAAGATTCATTGCATCAAGATGTATTTTAGTATCAAAGATCTAAGATATATAGTTTTTTCTCGAAATGTCAAGTGCCACAATTCGAGTTTTGTGTGGTTCGACATTGTCAAATAACTTTATATATATGACAAAACAATATTATTAAAATCAGTTATAATAAATTGATAGCATTGGTATAACTTTTGATTATAAAAAAAATCAAATAATTTTCTTATAACTTTTGTCAATATATAACAAAATAAAATCTAACAATAATATAAATATATAAAATTTTATTCTATATAAACAACTTCAAGTTTAAGATATGAGAATTATCTTCAGAGCAATTCGTGCTAATAATGTATTGTAAAACAATGATAAATATAACGCAACTCAAAGTAGAGATAAAATATATATTAATTTAAAAATATATATAATGTGAAGAAGGAATCAAAGAAGAGTAAGAAATCCATTTTATAGGCTTTCCAAATGACTTTCATTAATATTCTTATTAATGGATATTAATGAAACTCATAAATAATATTTAATAGTTTTTATTAATGAGTATTAATGGAAACCATAAATAATATTTAATTAATATTTATTATTATTAATGTGATGGCAGTTATAACACATATTATTTTTTTATAAATAATAATAAAATTAAAAATATATATTTTTTATTTTGTAATTACTCATCCAAATACCCATGCACAAGAAAGTCATAATTATTTATAAATTTTTAAAATTTTCAAATAAAAATAATTTGGAAAAATTAATAAAATATAACATTTTTAGTATTTAAAAAAAAAAGAAAAAAAAAAAATGGAGGGAGTGGGGAGGAAGGGGTGGAAGTCTGAAAATAAAAGAACTTTCTTGAGAGTTCCTCTCTCCCATGATTCCTATAAAATATTTAAAAAAATAAAAATAAAAGCCAATGAACAGCGTGGAGACCAAGTCAGCCAAACAGCCCTTCTCTCACGTTAAACCCTAAACTCTCAACAAAGCCTCTGCGATTCCAATTCTAGGGTTTGCTGCTTTCTCTCTCTGAAATGGCGGATCAATCTACCGATTCGAATCGGAAAACTCGAGTCTACCACCCATACCAAGACCTCCAGGTCCCCATCCAAAACCTCTACAACCTTCCCACCTCTCCCGAGTACCTCTTCGATGAAGAATCGCTTCATCAACGCCGCTCTTGGAGCGAGAATCTGCAATACTATACGGGGTCGGGTTACCTTTCCGGAGCCATAATCGGTGGCGCCAAGGGCTCCATCGAAGGGATCAGGGCGGCGGAGGCCGGCGACACGCTCAAACTCCGAGTCAACCGGGTTCTCAACTCCGGCGGCCAAACGGGTCGGAGGTTCGGCAACTCGATGGGCGTTCTTGGCCTTATTTTTTCCGGGTTGGAGAGCGGGATGATACACTGGAGAGACACCGATGATATGCTCAACAGCGTCTTCGCTGGTTTGGGCACCGGCGCTATGTATCGAGCGGCTGCGGGGCCGCGCTCCGCCGCGATCGCTGGTGCTATCGGAGGTTTGGCTGCTGGCGCTGCCGTGGCCGGTAAGCAGGTCATGAAGCGATATGTTCCCATATGAAGTTTCGGCTGATATGTGTCTTTTAGGATTTTAGGGTTCTGGAGGTTTGAGGGATGGTGGATTTGTGGTCTTTTTGGTTTATAGTTCAATGGCGTTGGTATAATTGGATTAGTTTGTGTCATTTGGGATCCAATTTGTCGATTTGTCTTTCTTGCAGAACCAAACTACCAATGGCAATTTGGATTTTTGGGTTATTTTTTAGCTGTAATCATTGAATTACACATTACATATGACATGTTTCAACATAAATTTATTTTATCATTGATTCTTTTATTTATTGATCCTATCGTCTACAATGTCAGTTGTGATCCTATGTGATAAATTTTGAATGAAAGCTCACTGAAAAAAATAAAACTTGGTGATAATGAATTTGAATCTCTATTATGATTGATTCATGTAACCATAAAGTCAACTATATCTTGAGTTTCTGTGTTTGGTTGTGATTACTGATATACATAGATAGTCTCATTAGATTAAGATTCTGGGAGTGATTGGTAAATTAGAAAAGTCTGAAAGGCTTTTGTAATGAATATGGTGAAAAGTGAGATCCAAATGTCTTCACTTCCAAATAATTTTGGTATTTTGGGAATAATTTTATAGATGTTGAATCATCTCTGTAAAAATAGGTTTATGATATTGCCATAGGAAGGGAAGCAGCTGCCCTTATTCTTTTGGGTGGTCAACCTTGCTAACTAGTTGTGTTCATTAGATGTGGCAGCATGAATCTTTGATTCTTAATGAGACTTGGTTACAAATCGATGCAACGTAAAATATGGAACATCTTATGACAGTATCATGGATTTTGCATTCAGTTTGTAATCGCATTTCATTACATATCTTTTCTTGGTGCCTTGAATGCGATTGTTTATGTTTTTCCTAGCCTCCCTCTTATAATTTTTGACTCCTACATTACTCTCCAAAAGTTATTACCTCTAGCTTTTGACATATGCATTTGTTTCTTAATCTATCTCGCTTATATTGGAATCATCCATCTTGGGATTTCATTTTATCTAGCTATACTTTACTTTCTTGTTTTGGAAATATGTTGTTTCTTGATTGCTCAACACTGCTGGTGTCGCATAAAAGTTTTCACTTCATAATTGCACAATTTCTAGGGAACACTTTCCACTTCATTTAACTTGCTCTAATTCTCTATAAGGTGTCATCTTCAAACTGTCAGCTATGGGTGATAGGTATAAGGTCATGATTAGCATCTCCAAGCCATAAGTTAATTATACACTTGTTTATACTTATCAATTCATTCAAGTTACATTACATGAATTTTTAGTCAGTCATATGACTCATGCCCTGCCTGCTTCTAATCCTATTAATAAATTTTTTCTGGTTAAGACTTTCTCCGAGTATATATATTTAATTAGAATAACCAATCCATTAATATGAACTAATAGTTATAACGAAGGAGAAAAAGTCCTAAAATCTACAATTTAATACAAAAAAAGGAAAAAAATAAAGTACTAAATTTAAACTACTTCAAAAGATAACTAAATAAGCTCCATGGCTAACTAGGCCCATTCAAGAAAGTGGGGTTGTGTTGGGGGGTGACGGTGCTTCAACCTCAACTCAAGAGGGGAGTTTTGGTGGCCTGGCTGTTGAGGATCTGCTTTCAGACAAGGACTTCACCAAGCTTATTGAATTAGCATATTTTGGGGAATGGTAGTTGAGGGTTTGAAGAAGAAATCTGGTCTAAGAAGGCTGGATGTGGGACCCCAAGTAAAAGGCGGAAGAAGAAACCGGTGTCTTCTTCTCGTTTCAAAAGGGAGCTAAGAGGGCTCAACAAGAACAATTGGGTTGTTCGGTTAGTCATGGAGGTTCTTCTCTCTAGTCCAAAAGGAGCAGCAAGAACAATTGGGAACTAGTTCTAGTTGATTGATGAAGATTAAAATCCTTTCATGGAATGTAAGAGGGCTCAATGATGGTGAGAAAAGGAAGTTAATCAAGTCTATGGTTAGGACCTAGAAGGCAGATCTGGTATGGTTTCATGAGACTATGGTGCAAGAGATGTCATTAAAGGTGGTAAGAAGCTTGGGTGTTGGAAGGTTTCTGAGCTGGGGTGCAGTTGATGCAAGAGGAGTGCTAGGAGGCATTTTGATTTTTTGGGATAATAAAGTTTTGGATCTACTGGAGTTGGAGTGTGGAGGGTTCTCCATATTTGGTTTTTTTTAGGAATGTTGGAGATGGTTTTGTATGGGTGTTCACAGGAGTCTATGGTCCAATCTTATTGAGGGAAAAAAAGGATTTTTGGGAAGAATTGAAAGCTATCAAAGGTCCGTGGGATGATCCTTGGTGCGTAGGAGGGGTTTTCAACTTTGTTGGATTACCAGGGGAAAAAAGAAACGATTTTAGATTCAAGACAGATATGAGGAGGTTGTTAAATGTCATTAAGGAGTTGAGGTTGAAGGACCTTCCTCCTTCTAGATGTCAATTCATGTGGTGCGGTGGTTTAAATTCTTAAGTAACTTCAAGGTTGGACCGCTTCTTAGTCTCTAATGAGTGGGAGGACCATTTTTCAGGTATTTCTCAATTTGCCTTTTCTGTGATTGCTTCTGATCACTATCCCATTATTCTCAAGGGTGGAGGGGTAAAAAAGGGCAAGACCTCCTTTAGATTTGAGAATATGTAGCTCTTGATGGATGGGTTCAAAGAGCTAGTGAGAAATTGGTGCACTAGGTATACGGTTATAGGTACTAGTAGTCATCGCCTTGTCGAGAAATTAAAGGCTCTTTAAAAAGGATCTTATAATGTGGAACAAAGAAGTTTTTGGTAGTGTCTCCTTTAGCAAATCAGAAGCCTTTTCTCGTGTTCAATCCTGGGCCTCTAAGGAAAGAGATTGTTCTCTTTCTCTTGAGGAGGCAGAGGCTAGAAAGGGGGCCTTGGAGGATTATAAGAAGTGGAATTTATTAGAAGAAACTTCGTAGACACAAAAATCTAGGGAAATCTAATTAAGGGAGGGAGAAAAGAATACCAGGTTTTTTCACAAGATGACCAATGCTCGTGCAAGAAGGAATTTGTTAACCAAGGTGAGAATCAGTGGGGTTACACTTACTAATGATGAAGAGAATAAGGTTGGTGTGTGAAGGGCTTACCAGACTCTTCTACTTGAAACGGGGGATTGGAGACCAAAAATAAGCGTTTACGATTCAAAGTGTTGGGAAAGGATGGTTCCAAAAGTCTAGAGGTGCCTTTTTCAGAGGTCAAAGTTTTTGAAGTCCTGAGTAGTCTCTCTGGTGATAAAGCTCAAGGCCCAAACGGTTTTACCATGTCTTCTTGACATTTTTGTTGGGATTATACCAAATAGGGATTATAGCTTTCTTCAGAGAGTTCTTCCATCATGTCATGTTCCAAAGAAGCCTTGATTCCACTTTTCTGGTTTTGATTCCAAAAAAAAGGAGTTGAAGACTTGAAACACTTTAGACCAATAAGTTCGGTTAGGGGATTGTACAAGCTGCTTGCCATAGTATTGGCAAACAGGCTGAAGACAACACTAGGGGAGGTGGTTTCGGAGAATTAGCATGTCTTTATTCAAGATAGGCAGATTTTGGACGTTGTGTTCATTGCTAATGAGGTTGTTGATTCTGGGTTAAAGAGCATATCTCCGGTCTTCTTCTAAAAATGGACGTTGAGAAGGCTTATGATTATGTTAACTAGGATTTCCTTATGTTTGTAATATCTAAAATGGGGTTTGGGCAAAGGTGGATTAGTTGGATCAATTAGTGTATTCCATAGCTAGCTTTTCAATTCTAATCAATGGAACTTCTTCGGGCTTTTTCCATAGCTCCAGGGGCTTGAGACAAGGCAACCCATTATCTTTCTATCTGTTCATTTTGGTCATGGAGGCTCTTAGTTAGTTGTTTTTTTGAGTCAAATGAGGGGGCTTCATTTTTAGGATTAAAGTGGGAAGAAGAAGTTGAGAGGGGGGATATGTCCCATCTTCTATTTGTCAACTACACACTAATCTTTTGCGAGGCCAATAATGATCAGTTGAGATATTTGAGGCACTTTCGTGGTTAAAAGTAAATATGGATAAAAGTGAGGCTATTCCCGTATGAGGGGTAGAGACTCTGGAGGATGTTGCTTCGGTGGTGAGATGTAGAGTGGGGAAGCTTACCACTTCTTATTGGGGTCTTCCTTTGGGTGTCTCTTTTAAATTTGCAAGGGTGTGGGATGCAATGGAAGAGAGATTCAAAAAAAGATTAACAGTGTGGAAGAAACAGTACCTTTCTAAGGAGGGGAGGCATATCTTGATCAAAAACATCTTATCAAGTCTTCCAATTTATTTCATGTCTCTTTTTGTCATTCCTAGAAAGGTGTGTGCAAGACTCAAAAAGATCTAAAGGGATTTTTTGAGGTGGTGGTGCCCTAGGGAAAAGGTCTCGGTGAATTGGAATTTAGTTTATGTAGATAAGGAGGGAGGCCTAGGAATTTGTAATCTTATGGCCCTAAACAATGCTTTGCTCAGGAAGTGGAGTTCGAGATTTGCAGAAGAAAGGGAGCCCCTTTGGAAACAAATCATCATCAAGAAGTTTGGAGTAGAGGAAGAGAGGTGGTGTTCAAGAAGAGTGAGGGGTGGCTATAGTGTGGGGGTGTGAAAAGCCATCAGAAATGAAGAAGGGCATAAGATGTAGATCCCGCTTTATAGTAGGGAGTGGGAGGAGGGTTAAGTTTTGGAAAGATTTGTGGTGTGAGGACCAAACTTTGAAAGAAGCTTTCCTTAACTTATTTCTATTAGCAATTAATAAAGATGGTTGGGTGTCAGAAGTTTGGGAGGAGGGCGGGGATTTTGGTAGTTGGAGTCCTTCCTTTTCAAGACATCTTATTGATTGGGAGATAGGAGAAGTGGAGTCCTAGTTTCGAAAACTACAACCCTTGGTTGTGAGAAGAGAAATGGAGGATATTTTGAGTTGGAGAGAAAATAAGAATGACAAATTTTCAGTTAGATCCCTTTATCACTCCTGCACAAGGCCTTCTAGAGATCCTTTTCCATGGAGTATTATTTGGAAGTCTTAGGCTCCAATGGGGGTGAGTTTTTTTTGCTTGGAAAGCGTATTGGAATAGAATTATGACCATCGATAAGCTGAAAAGGAGGGGATGAAATATCCCAAATAAGTGCTACTTGTGCAAAGAAGAGGAGGAAATCATTGACCACATAATCTTGCTTTGTTGCAAGGCTAGAATGTTGTGGAATTTGATCTACTCCCTTTTCAATGCGCATTGGGTTATGCATTCCTCAATTAGGAGGAATCTATTAGGCTAGCACGATTCTTTTGTGGGTAAAAAAAGGGAGAAGGCGTAGAGGATGACCCCCTTATGTTTAATGTGGATTTTATGGAAGGAAAGGAATGGAAGAGTTTTCAATGATGTTGAGTAATTCGACCAAGCAATTAAGTTTTTTTTTCTTGTATACTTTTGTTAATTGGGTTAGGTTGCATACAAAGGATCACACTTTATCTATGATTGACTTTATAGAGTGGTTGGTAGTTAAGTAAGGGAAAGACATTTTTTCCTCTTTATTACCTAGTTTTTTTTGGCGTGTTTGTATATTTTGTGTGTATTGTTTTTACCGCTTTTGGGCATTTCTAATGCAAACCCTTTATTTACCTATCAAAAAAAGAAAATGTACCTCCTCAAAAAAACCCTATACCACTTACAAGAGTAAAATGTCCTTAAAAAAATCAAGAAACTGCAATAGAAAGAATAGTGATTCTTTCTCTTGTTCAATAAAGAACTACTAAGGAAAATAAATAGAGGAGAGAACGTAATTCCCTTCCTCTAATTATGGGATACAGAAATTTTAAACTTCCTAAACAGATTCCTCTAAAATAGGAAACAGAGTAAACTAGGAAAAAAAAAGGAATACAGTAAAATCCCTTAAATCACATGTTACACATATTCTTGACTTTCTACACAAAAGAAACCAACTGGTTGGGTAATGGCTTCCCTTCTAGCTAAGCGTAGAAAAAAGATCAAGAACTTCTCAGATCTCTAGAGATATCAATACATCGGAGTCAACTATCAAATTTCCATAGGTCTCTTTCCTTTTTGGATGCCAACAAGGTAACAAAAATTGAATGCCCCTCCACCAAGACCTCTGCCAAGAGATTACAGAGGCTCATATCATTACCTTGTAAATATCTGTGTTAATGGTCAAACCCTTTTCAATAGGCTTGGATTAGGCTCTCAACAATGTATGATTATGATTTTTGTCAATCCTCCAATCCGAGGCTACCCTAGTATACCATGAGTACTCCCATCAGAATTTAACTTAGGAAAACCCTCTGAGGGTGGAGTCCATACCATCTGTCCTTCCTAATTATCCTCTTGGACTTATTAATAAGGTTCCATTTTAGCAAAAGGATATTCAATGGAGTTCCCTCAAAGGCTTTAGAGGCAAAGGCTGAAAAGGAAGGTGAACAACAAAAAATAAAAATTCTGTATCCTACACTGCCTCCACAAATCTCCATGTATCTAGAAAATTTTCTGGCATTTTTCTCCTGCCAGATTTACCCAATCAAAGTGAGGCTAACAGCATGAAAATGTACCCTGCCTTTGGGGATCTCTGAAAACCTTTGAGGGAGATGATCATCATATGTATCATGCTTGTAAAGGATGCCTAATCTGTATCCCAGTAAGTCTGGAAAATTTATATTGAAGTAGAGCGGTGAAGAAAAGATGATAAATGGTTTTTCAACTCCTTAAACATGTTGCACAATGGGTTGACTGAGGATTTTTATAAAGCCGTTACCATTGGCATGATCACCTTATTAGCCCCATGCCATGCCAAGACCTTTACCTTCGAAGGAACTTGGATTTCAAATGACATAGTTGGAATAACGAGGATTGGGTAGAGGGGCTCTAGATATTGAGCAACTCAGAGACCAAACCCCTACAGTAGGGAATGTAGGCATTAAATATTCATACCTCATCCATTTCTTGATCAAACAAGATGTGGAGAAATTAGAGCTCCAAGGCTGGGAGGGAGAAGAGTAGCCTAACATGAAGATGAAAGAGGTTTTAGACTTCACCCTTTGAAAAGATTTGAGAATTGACCATGCAGGGGTTGCTTGATCTGCCAAAGATCTTCCACAAAATGAATTTTGTGCCACCATTTGTTGAAAAATGGGAAAAAAACTGAGAAAACTTGTACAATAGCCCTTCCAAATTGAACAATGCTACTACATGGTAACAATGGCAGTGTCCTGTCCATTGTGGTGAGTATCAGGATGACCTCATGGCATAAAGCATTGATATCTTTTGATAAAGCGTTGATATCTTTCAGGAAAAGCCCATAATGACTTCCACAGAAAGTCTCTACTTCTTAAGGTGATCCTCCCCCAAGCCTAAGGCTCCTCCTCCCTTAGGCCAAGATGCTTTGATCCCAATTGATAAGGCGGTCCTTTTTCCCATCCTCAACACCCCACCAAAGGAAATTCCTTTGTACATCTTTTACCCCTGGATGCCACTTCTATTGAAAATCTTAAATATTAAAGTGAATGGAAATGACAAGCAAAACTGGAAAAGAGTTATTCTTTCACCTGGGGACGTACAGGCTTTCTTCAGACATCTAGTCAAATGGAAATTCTAGCCAACATTGTGTCTCTCCCTTCCCCCCTAATGAAAGGTGCCCATTGTTGATCCTACATCTTAAAATGTTATACATACATGTTCTGTGAGGTGCTGTCCCATTATGTCTTCTCCCTTCCCTCATCGTGTCTTCTCAAATGGAATCTTGTACGGGATATTGTCATGTGGGGAATCAATTTACATATAGGTTCGTGTTATAAAAAGGTCGGGGATGATGTTGCATCGGGTTGGTGACCAATGATATTATTGAACATCATACCTTCAATAGAGTTGAATGTAGAATGGAGGTTTGCATCTGGTTATGTTACAGAAATATACTTTTTCGGTATCTATTTAAAGACACCATCGATCAAGTGATGTCACATATATAATTTTAAGTCTCCTTGTTTACATCTACCTGTGTACTTTATCTTATTTAACTATCTAGATCTCATCATGCATATTCAATGATTCATATTTTTTTTGTTCTTATCACTTTCCTTGAGTTCTTGCTTTGATTGAAAAATCAAAAGTTGTGACATTGATTTAAATAAATCAATTAGTTCGACAGCCAAAAGAGTCATAATGAAAATGCTACATGTAATAAGTATGGATGCTTTATCTTGTATGGGGATTGGTGGGTAAGTGAAATGGAAAGACATTTAGGTAAATTGGGTGTGGTGAAGCATCAAAGAAGATGATGGTGAAGCATCATTCTGACCAACCCCATGGATCCCTTTTTCTCCTTTTCTTGCCAAAAATAATTACAGCTTTGCCATGCTTACTAAACTTTTGGAACAAAGAACCTAAAAGAAAAGGAAATGAGAATGAAAGGAAATAAAGTACACAAATAGAATAAAATTGTTACAATCATTTTAATATTATATTTTGAAATAATCATGTCATCCTTGAGATATTTTGAATCGGCATGCAAAAATCTTAGATATATGTGATCAAAATGTAATTTAAATTAAAAATATTTTTATTTTACTTTTTTAAAATATGATTCCAATGGGCCATTCCAAGAGATATTTGTATGTTAAACTTCCTCAACTAATCCCATACTTGGTGGCACCTCACAATGGTTACAATGGATGAGAATAAGATCCTTGTACAAGTATACAATACAAGATGCAACTAAAATTGAGGGGTCTAAGATCAAATGCAAGTTTTGGAACAAAATGTACACAAGAACTCTTGTTTAAGGCTTAAATGGTTTTTAATAAAGATTTGGGACTCTTTCGTGTAATATACATAAACATGGAGCCTTTATATAATAGTTGGAGACTCAAACTAGCCATTTGGAATGGTTTAGGATCGATTAGTCAACCTTTCGATCAAATCAACTATTGGCCATTAGGTGGTATAAGATGTTTACATTAAGTGATTGTTTAATTATAGGAGCTCTACTGGTAGATTGATGTTCAACTAACCCTCAACCGTTTTAATAAATAATCTTCATTTGGTTTAATGAATATGAACTTATTCAACGGGTTGAATAGTAAATGGTTAAGTGAACATTGCCACAAAAGTTTTTATTTATTTATTTATTTTATATTTTTATAAGTTTTGATCAATTTTTGATCAATCGACATTTTTTATCAAAATATTCACCGATATATCTTCATATATTCGTAAAATCGATATATTGATATATTCGTCAAAATCGATATTTTCGTCATTGCATACACGTTAGAGTGAAAAAGAATATTTTCTTTTATTTGCTTATACAAACTATTAGGATCGTTTTCTTGAGAGAAGAGTATTCAATTAAATGAAAAAAGAAAAGAAAAAATTGTGCCAATTTGCTTCTTTCCCTTTCCAAAAATAGATAGTGCCTTGCTTTGAAGAAACCCAATAATTGATCATCTACAGAAGAAAATGAGATGATTGAGATAATTTGACAAAAGTTTTGAGGAGGACCACTTAGCCCAAAAACAAAAGAAACAAAGTGAGAAAGAAAAGCCTAAAAGGGAGGAAAGGGGATTAAGACTTCTGCTGATGCTGATCCTTTCAGCCTTTTCTGCTCTCTCTCTCTCTCTCACACACACTCTCCCCAGCGACCTCTTCTTGGTCATGGACTTGATTATGTTATTGGGGATTTTTTTTTCTTCCTTTTCAATATTTACATCAGTGTATTTAGGAGATTATTGGAATTAAGGGGACAGCATAATTTTATAGATATGTAGGCCATGTGTGGATCCCCAATTGGCTGCACATGGCAGAATCAACCTTTTTGGGCTCTCAAAAAATATCACAATTACAACTAATAATAATAACTATTTGACAAATAATTTATGTAATCATCGACCTGCAAAGCTAAAACATTTTTAGAAAATTCCAATATGAATTTAACTTAAGATCCCAAGATTGTCCCAATAAATATAGTATGTAAGTTGCTAAATGTTAAATTTGTTTCTATTTATTTCTAAAAAAATTAAAATTTTAAAAAAAATTTATATAAGTTTTTTTAAGAAAAATAATTGCATTAAAAATAAATATATTTTATAAATAATTAAATATTATAAATTTTTATAATTTATTTTATTGAATGTGGTTTTTATTATCTTATATACATGTTAAAACTAAAAAAATATTAGGCTATTTTTAATTTAATTATATGTATTATTATGACGGGTTTGTATAAGGTAATACTAAAACTTGTTTCTCAAACTCACTCCTAATCCATTTATTATAGTGAAGGAGGAGGGACGAAAAAGGAATATGAGAATAGCATGTAGCATATTTCTTCTTAAAATGGTTTGCCAAAATTTATACCATGTCTCATTTGCAGTAAATGAGTAGGAAAATTAAATGGGAGGGTCTCTAGTAGACTACTACATAAAGGTTGGCCCATCACCACACCTTCCAGCCTGCAGACTGCAACAGCCATGGCTTCCTTTGCTAAACACATTCCCTTGCTCTTGCTGCTTATTGCCCTCTTGTCTAATGTTTCTGCAGGGAGTTATGGAGAAGATGACTATGGGGTTTCCAAGCAAGAAGAGGGAGAGCCAAGCTTCTTCCCGAATACTGGAGACAACTATGGGCTTGGCAACAGCCCTTCCACCTTAGCGAGCAGTGATGATGCCAATGATGATGCTGACCTTAGGAAGTCCATGGAAGCCTATGAACGAGGCATAAAATATGCCAAGTTGATGATGATGAATGGGATGAATAATTATGGTGTTAAGGCTGTTGATAACAATGATGATGACGACGACGAGGACGACGATCTTATGAAGTCCTTGGATGCATATGGACAAGGCATCAAATATGCCAAGCTTGTAAAGAGTCAGATGAATAACTATGATGTTAAGGCCATCAACAACAACAATGATGATGATGACGAGGACGACGATCTTATGAAGTCCTTGGATGCATATGGACAAGGCATCAAATATGCCAAGCTTGTAAAGAGTCAGATGAATAACTATGATGTTAAGGCCATCAACAATAACAATGATGATGATGATGACGACGAGGACGACGATGACGACTATCTTAAGTCCTTGGATGCCTATGGACAAGGCATTGAAAATGCCAAACTTGTAAAGAATCAAATGAATAATTATGGTGTTAAGGCCGTCGACATCAACAATAATAATAATGTTGATGATGAAGACGATCTTAAAAAGTCCTTGGATGCCTATGGACAAGGCATTGAATATGCCAAACTTGTAAAGAATCATATGAATAATTATGGTGTTAAGACCATTGATGACAACCATGATGATGATGAGGACTTGCCATGATCATGAAAAAGGGTTTACTAAATTAAACATTGCTTCAACCAATATAGTGATGATTGTATAATAAAACTTTGTTTAATTTGAGAATCCTTGCCCCCTTTTTTGGGATTGGTGAAGTGGGTTGTTGGGTTAGGATGAGGATTTTTTTTTTTTTTTTTAATTTGTTGAATGGGAAATTGTTTGACCATAGATTATGTGCTCCAAACCTGCTTTGAGGATTATGTGAATAATTTTATATTTTTTTTCATTGAGAAAAAAGTTATATGAATGAATGTGAGTAAGATCATCTGTCACTTCAGGAGGTTGAAGGATGTTTAAATTTCTTACCAACCTCATATGGTTGACAAATGCATCTTTGAAAGAATGATCAACATTTTTCAAAGACATGGAATAAAATGTGTATTTGTTAGCAAGACTTTTGGGTTTTTTTATTTATTAAGTTTGATAATAAAAAAAATAGAAAATAGTTTTTATTATTAAAAGCAAAAAAATATGGTGTTTTATGACAACATCTTTTAATTATTTTCTAAGGAATATTTAAAAATAATAATTATAAAATATAGAAAATAATTAAAATAAAATACTATAAATATATTTTTTTAATAAAAATATATTTTTAAAAATATAGAAAATAGGTTAAGAGGATATTTCAACTTCTCAAATATTACTTTGATTTTATAAATATGACAATAGTTTTAAAAAACATTATTTTTCATAAAGGTTTTGGAAAACAGTCCTCATATGGAGTCATAATTTCTTTTGAATAAAAAAAAATTACTCTTTTAATAATTTTTTAATCTCAATCTCACGTCAAACACTTTTTGAAATAAAAAATAAAATTTTCCTTTTAACATTAATATTAATTTTTAAAATAACTATCATTTACTAATCAGGAATAATCATTAAAAATATATTTTAAATCTTTCCTATAATGTTTTTATAAATAATTATTAATATTTATATACATAAAAAAGTAAATATAAAAATATTGATAATTAATTTTCCTTATATTTGTATTATAGGATTTGATATTATTTAATATAAAAATATTTTCAATTTATAAAAATTAAATGAATTAAGATTGACCAAAAAAAAATTAAAATATGCATTAAATGCATTAACCTAAGTTATCATCTACAAAATCTCTTAATTTAAAACTTTAATAATTAAGTATATTATTATCTCAATTAAAATAATTAAAAACATGTCATTACTTTTAATATATGACTGTAGACATCAAATTTTTAGTGAATTAAGTTATCACTAAAATGATCTTCAAAATTGTGACTTCCAAATTCAACAAAAATTGGACTTGGTAAGTAATTGGTCTCACGCGCATTTGACATGTGGTAAAATTTGGAAGGCTACAAAACTTGGTCTTATAAATAAAATCAAATCTTTCAATTGAAGTCAAAAGAGAATTAAAAAATAAATATTCTCTTATTGACAAATTTCCATAACGAAGAAGACAAGTTGTTAAAATCAAGGAACCAAATCCTTTGACTTGAACAACTAAATCTTGGGAGATTTCAAATTTAATTCCCTAATTTCACCTATAAACAAGGGTAACTTCCTTCAATGAGAGGACTTCTTTGGATCAACAACATGAATTTACATTGGAAAAGAGGTTTTACAAAGAAGAAAAGACTTCACAAAATCTTCCTACAAGTTTGAAAAATGACAAAAATGCTACACATGTAATCTTTGTCTTTCAATGAGTTCATTTGAGAACAAACCACTTATGGCCCTTGATTGATATTTGAAATCAAGAAAAGGTTTTCATTGTTGTCTTTCAAGTTATGATAAAGGTGAAAAAATCATAAAGAAATAGTATTTTGTAAAAAAAAAAATATTACCACAATGATTGTATCCCCATAATTGTTAATTTTAATAAAATTTATGTTCGCATTATTTTTCTATAGTTTTGCTTATTTTGCAGCATGAAATTTAAAATTTTGGCACGCACAATGAAACTTTTTTGACCTTTTATCTCTTTCATTAAGAAATTTATCACTACTGAGATGATAGGAGTTAAAAAGGCTCAAGTTGTGTATGTCAACAAGGGTGATAACAAAATTATCATTACTCAAGCGACATGTCTTCTACGGGTCCCATGACTTGTAGCAAAGCAAAATCAACTACTACACCTTTAGCAAAGCTAGCGAGTAAGCACCCCATTTAATAAAATTGGTGAGGACATACAACACTTACCAACCGCTCATCACCTTAGCCTTTCTTGGGGTAAATAGTCAAAATCCTCATAGTTGGGAAAAAAGCCTTTCAGCACTAAAGGACCCTCATTTAATAAAATCGGTGAAGACATACAACACTTACTAGTCGCTCATCACCTTAGCCTTTTTAGGGGTAAATGGTCAAAGTTCTCATAGTTGGGAAAAAAGCCTTTCAACACTAAAAGACTTTGGGGATAAGTCACTCTACTCTTGTTGTCGATGCCTACTCTAGCATCAACTCACACTTTGGATCACCAACTAAGATGTCAAATGAGAACGAATCCTCTAACCATTTTGACTTTTTTACTTCTTCATTTGTGGTAACTATGTCGGTAATGACAATGAGCACTACATGCATGGAAAAACAATTAGCTAAAATGACTTGTGTCATTGCCAAACTCACCAAAACTATCAAGGAGAAATATTTGTAAATAACATCCCTCACAAGCAAAGTTGAGGCAAAAACACAAAATGCGATTGAGACAAGCCAAGGACTTACTCTCCAAAGATCGTGTCTCTAGGTGATGCACCTTATGCTTCTAAGTTAATGCAAATTAGAGGGTAAACTATTGAATCTACCTCAGTGATGTCGCTATTTGTCTAACAAATTTAGGACATGATGACTAACATCATTAGAATGCAATATGGTGGACCTTCACAATAGACACTTATGTACTCTAAGCCTTACATCAAGAGAATTGATAACCTACATATATCTATGAGTTATCAACCTCCAAAGTTCTAGTCATTTGAAGGAAAGGGAAATCCAAAGCAACATATTACCCATTTCATTGAAACTGCCAACAATGTAGGTACAAAGAGTGATCTCTTAGTCAAACAATTTGTTTGACCCCTCTAAGGGAATGCCTTTGATTAGTATATCGACCTTGCACTCGAGTGCATTGATAGTTGGGACCAAATGGAGCATGAATTCCTCAACCGCTTCTATAACACCCAACAAATTATAACCATGATGGAGCTTATCAATATCAAGCAATGGAAAAATGAACTAGTTGTTAACTACATCAATCATTTGTGTTCCTTAAACCTTAACCATGAGATGTCAACTATAGAGATATGCATACAAGGCATGCATTAGGATCTTCTGTACATTCTCTAAGGGATGTGACCCTACACCTTCAAAAAGTTAGCTACATTAAGCACATGCCATAGAGCTTGTTATAAAAACAAATGAAAGTGAAAGCATGTCTATGGAAGAAATTGAAAATGATAGCACTAGGGGCAAAAGAATCATTGATGAGGATGAAGAGAGTGTGTAGACCCCAAAATTTGTCTCATTTTTATTTTACATTGATTTTGAGCCCAATTTTGTTCATAGATTTTAAATCTCGATTACATGTGTTTTTTTTACCCACTCACCATTTATTTCTTAGTTTTTTATTATTTTATATATTATTTTATTATTATTATATTTTTACTTTTTATTTTATTTTATTTATTATTACTATTATTATTATTTTATTATTTTATTATTATTATTATTTTATTTTTATTTTTATTTTTTTTCTTTTATTTCCTTCATTTCTCTCTCCTTTCTCCTCTCACTCCCCTACCTACCCCCCATCACCCCACGTTCAAGACCCATACCCCTAAGCTCACTATTGGGTTTTTTTATTATTTTTTTCCCCTTTGTTTTTCTTTTGGCTGGCTCCCCATTGAAGCTTTCTTAACTTTTTTAGTTTTTCTCCCCCTGAAGAATGGTCGGGCTGCCCCCACTTTCAGTCCGGATTTCCCCCCCCCCCCCCCCCCCATTTTTTTCTTCTTCAGTTTTTCTAACAGGACTCACGGCAAGCTCCCGGATTTTTTTTCTTCTTCATTTTGTTTTGCCCCACACTCTACTCACGGTCGAGCTCCCCAACCCTCCTGGATTTTCTCTCATCTTTCTCCCTTTATTTCCCAACAACAACCAACCCCCTCCATTTTCTCCTTTTGTTTTTCCCTTCTTTCCCCTCCATTTTTCTTTCTCCTAACAGCCCTTCCTCCATTGCACATCAGACACTACGGCTGAACACCCCTTCATTTCCTTGTTATCTTTTTCCTTTCATTTTCCATTTTTTCCTTATTTTCTTTATTATTATTATTATTATTATTTTCAAAAACTCAACCCCTCACCGCCACCGGGACACCGACCAGTCGCCACCGGCGAGCCACTGCCGATCGGCGCCCCCCTTCCCATTTTCATCCGTTTCCCATTACTATTATTATTATTATTATTATTATTATTGTTGTTAATTTTTCTTGATTTAATTATACTAGTAATTGTTGTTTGTGATATTTGAATTGTTGAATTAATACGAAATTTGAGTTAATTTGTTGGTGGTAAATTAATATGAAACTTGGACTGTTTTTGTTTTTGCATGGGCTCGTTCTGCGAACCTGTTGGCTGAGCATAAATTTATGACACGTGGAGCATGGAATTTCATGGAACAAAGTGAGACTCGAAAAGCTGTAAATGGAGCATTGAACTTGTTGTAAGCTTACTGGGGTACATATTTGATTTCTCATTTATATTTAGTTTTATTCTATTGATTTCTGTAAATATTTATCTGTGTATATTTACTTGTATGTACAGAATTGAACATCGAACAAACTAGAAATTTTGTTTAAATGAGAGGAAGAATTCAGTAAATGGGTTTTGATGAAACAATGATTTTAAAATATTATTTTTAATAAAAGAAAGTTTTTTTTATTATTTATAAAAATTCAAAAAAATGCATTTTAAAAAATCCAAAAAAAATTGTTTTTAATAGAATTAAAAAAAAAATGTTTTTAATGACATTGTCCAAAATTTTCTTTGTTTAATAAAAATTGTCCAAAATTTGTTTTTAATAAAATTGCCCCAAAATTTAATTTTTAATAAAATTGTCCAAAAAAATGTTTTTCTTAAATGAAATCTTTTCCCTTAATTAAAATGGGATTAAAAGTATTTTTTAGAAATTAAGGATTTAATTTTTTTTTCTTTTTAATTAAAATTTCTTTTGCAAATAAAGTTATGTCATTTTAAATAATTTGTAAAAATCACTCTTTTAAATGAAAATGAATCTAAATACTTTTGTAAATAAAATTGTAAAAATCCATTATTTTCTAATAAAAGCAAGTAAAAATAATTTTTGTGCCCAAATTGAAATATTGTAATAAATTCTTTTGATACTAAGTGTAAATAACTTTTTTGAAAATTGAATACAAACGAAGTTGAAAAAATAAATTGATTCTTTTTTGTAAGTAAATAAATTGAAATCATTAATTCAAAATCATTTTTAATAAAATCCTTTGAAATTTCTTTAAAACTTTTTTTTAATATCTTTTATTTATTTAATTCAATAAATCATTCTGCATAATTCTCTTATTATTTATTTTCTGTATTTTCGTAATTAGATTTCATCATTATTTGTGTATATTGCTTTTCACTATGACTTGTACATGCTCATTTGCTTGATTATTAATTTTGGTATCCATGATTAATTAGTTAATTGCCACCATTGCTTCATTTTATTAGTAGAGACCCAACTTTAGGGACTTAGAGGGGTGCTACGGTCTTTACCGTACCTTCCCGATAAGTAACCTGACCCCCGAACCCAATCCGGTTTTTCACAGACCACATTTTCCAAAATAAGGAGTCATACTTAGGGTTTTCTTTCTTATTTTTTTTATCCTTTAAAAATAAAACAAAAATAAGTGGCGACTCCAAGTCATTTTTCCTAATCAATAAAATCATTTTTCAAATAAAATCGAGTTCGCCATCGAGTGGGAAACGCATGAGCCGAAATGCGGGGTCCACAGAGTGTTACATCAAATTTCACTATAATTATTTTTAAATCTCGACATTATATTATGCTCCAAAAAATAAAAAATCTTCAATTAAGCAAGAAGGGATAAAAGCTACTCTTAAGTTGGAGTTCAGTTCATTTAGAAGAGGTGTCACTACAAATGTTCAAACAGTAGACAAGGTGAAGCCTATAGATCCACTTTAATTGTTCAATACAACAAAAGTTTGAAAAGTAGCGATACTCTTTAAAGCATGAGATCAAACTGCATATTGCTCATAACCTACGAGAACTTAAACTATGGTAACAAAATAAAATAAAAATAAAAATAATCAAACTTATACCTAAGAATTTTTTTTTAGAAAAAAAAAAAAAAAACTTTATTCGCAAACTTTTTGAACCAAGCAACAAATTCTTTGCATTAAAGAAGTCAAATTCAGAGAATCTCTAACTTCTCTAAATGTAAGTGTTTTTATTCAGCATGAGACATTCTCAAACTAAAGCTGTAACTCAAAAGCTAAATCCATAAAATGAAGTTTCAAAAGACATAATCAAACTCTAAATATTCTTCAACAAACTCATAGAAGAATATCAAAAGTGTCATTCATCAACCTTCAAAGCCAAAGAAAATAAATTCGGGTTCTTTAAGACACTCGCGGACATTATTGATAAATTTATTTGAGATCAATTCATTATTAACCCTCGATTAAACTTTACTCCAAGAATACGTGTTTAGCATCCTTGGATTGAAATCAAGTCTAACCTTGACATATTCTTCAACAAGTCTATGGAAGAATATCAAACACAATATAAAAGTGTCATTCATCCACCTTCAAGGTTGAAAATCAAGACAAATTCGAAGGACATTATTTTGTTCTCTAAAATACTTAAGAAAAATCTTCACAAGTTTGGTTGAGAATACATCATCTTTAATCCTCAGTTAAACTTTGTTCCAATAACATACATTTATTGTCCTTAGATCAAAATCAAGACAAGTGATGCTCCTGACAACACGAGCCTAAACTGCATGATGCTTTTGGCCTGTATGAGTTTAAACTGTGTATGGCCAAAAAAAAAAAAAGTCTACTAAGTTGAAAACTCGAAAAAGACGACTTAAGTAAAAGTTGTGATGTATACTTACAAGATTAAATTTTTTTAGTCTTGGCAAAGTTAGAGTGTAAATAAAAAAAAAAAAAAAAAAAAAACTACATTTGACTTGATCCTTACTCCATGAGGGATATGTAGGCAACTTGAGGAAATTAACCGAGTTTAGTCACCACCATATAAAAAAAGTGTATTAAGTGCGAACCCAATTTTAATTAAGTGTTAAAAGTTGTACACCACATAGTCTTAAGGTTATGACTTGTATATATAGGTGTTAAGTGTAGTTCCAATTTTAATTAAATATTAAAGTTTAAACATTATTATGCACCCAAGTCAAGCTAATTCACATGAGTGAAACCTTTAGCACTTAAACAACATTAAATGTCAAAAGTACAACACCATGCAACATTAAGGTTATTACTTGTCTACATAGGTGTTAACTATAATTCAAATTTTAATTAAGTTTTGATAAATTGGATATCACTATGCATCCAGGTCAAACTAATTTGCATGAGTGAAGACCTCAACACTTAAACTACATTAAGTCTTGAAAGTACAACATCGCACAATGTCAAGGTTATGACTTGCCTATATAGGTGTTAAGTGCAATTCCAATTTTAATTAAGTTTTAAGAAGTTGGACATTACTATGCATCCAAGTCAAACCAATTCGTATGAGTGAAGACCTTAACACTTAAGCCACATTAAGTGTCAAAAGTACAAAATTGGGTGGCTTCAAAGCCATGACTTATTTGCATAGCTATTAAATATAATTACAGTTTTAATTAATTTTAAAAGTTGAACATCACTATGCATTCTGAGAAAACAAAGGTCATGCTTAGTTAAGAAAAACAAAGTAAAGAGATAGAGTTTAGAGAATTCAAACTCGGGTTTATAGTGGTTCGACACTTTCTTGCCTACGTCCACTCTCCTCAACCTCCTAATCGAGTGAGGATTCCACTAACTTGAAGCTTCAACCAAGCTTTCAATCTTCTTACACTTGGATTCTGGCTCCAATGGGCTCTTACACAACCTCTTCAAGATTCAACCCTCTTGAAGGCTTTAACACTCAGATTTTTACAAGATATAATCCTTCAACCTAACTTAAGGATAGCTCAAATACAAGACAAAGCTAGGATGACACACAAGAGTGCACTAAAGGATATGCAAGTGGTGATTTAATGCACTATGAAAGAAATGCAAGTTTTTTTTATCAAGAACAGGTAGGTAGGCTATTGAATGCAAGTGTTCTCTTCTTAATAAATGAAGTGGAGCTCTCAATTTATAGGTTTCTAAGCTCGGGAGTCAAAAACAGCAAAAGGTAACCTCATCCGGTCGAGCTAGGGGTCGACCGGTTCATTAACCGTTGAAGCATTTAATGCATGACAGGTTACCGTTGCCTCAATCGGACCTCGACCGGTCCTCAATCGGGAAGAGAAGGCTACTGGGAGAGAGAGAAGATTTTTTACCTTCCTCGACGATCCTCGACCGGACGAGCACAACCGGTCGACCGGTTCCTCAATCAGTTGAGCCAGTTGGCCATAACCTCAACCGATTGATCATTTTTGGCCCCGAAAACCTATTTTTTTTTATTTCTTTCTTTTCTAACACTTAGGCAAGGTCTTTAGGTAAATTATTGAGCCAATTATAAAACATTTTGCCTAAGGTACATTAGTTAGAAACTCGGGTTTTAATGAAATGGAAGTTTTAAAGAATAAACCGAGTTTCCTAAGATGCATGAACCGTATGAAAATCCTAAGTGCACTCATGCATTCATCTTGCATTAGTTTCCTATGATCACAAGTCTTCCAAGCATCTCGATCTTGTATCCATTTGGTCCTATGATGAATTTTCGAGTTTGTACCTGAGATTCTTAAACATTTAAATCAATTAGTCATTTAACTATGGTTTGTTATCATCAAAACCTGATTAGGAGAACCCTTGGGCTAACACATTCAAGTCAAGTCAATTTGACACTTAAATCGCATTAAGTGTCAAAAATACAATATCACAGAAATCAAAGTCGTGACTTGTTTGCATAATTATTAAATATAATTTTGGTTTCAATTAAATATAAAAACTTGAAGACACTGCATGAGTCAAACCATATATTTAAGTCAAACCAATTTTAAATGAGTGGAGACTTTAGTGCAAAAGTGTCAAAAATAATACACCGCTCCACATCAAGACTACAACTTAATTATATGAGGGTTAAATTTTAAATATTCATAATTTTTTTTATGGATATTTAAGTTTGTAAAAAAAATTCTTTTGAAATGTTGAGGTAATTTAAAAAAAAAGAAAAAAAAACTTGAAAACAAATTTATTTCTGCAAATGATGAAGATCAACATATGTTTAGGAATGGTGAGTCTTTTTTTTACCTTGAGAAAAAAAAAAAATCGAACAAAATTCACAAGTTTAAAAATTGAGCAAGGATGAAAGACTTCTTGTGGAGAGTCCAAAATGGATTTATCAAATTTTTGTCCTCTTTATATATAAAAGAATATGTATGGAGGGTGAATTGTAAGAGAAAATGTTTATGAATAAAGGAAAGTGAATATTTAAATTAGAAACGTTTTTGTTAACATAAGACCTTCCTTTGATACCAAGTAGAAAAGAAAGGAAATAAACAAAATAATATTTGGAAAAAATTGGAAAGAGGTATTTTAAAATTGGAAATTCTTATTAGAATATTTCTTTGGAAAAAAAGTTTAAAGAAGAATGAAAGGTAACTTCAAGACCTACCTCGTACATGTGGCAAGGCATGTATGTAATACGTCTTGAAGTGAGAACATTTGTAGATATCAAAATTTTTAGTGACTTAAGTTATCACTAAATTGGTCTTCAAAATTGTGGTTCCCCAATTCAACAAAATTTAGATTAAATAAGTGATGAGTCACACATACATTTGGCACATGACATGTATTATCACGTACAATGACAAATCAATATATTAGTTCAATGAAATTAAATATATCTTTACATTTAGTTTAAAATAATTTCATTAACCCCAATGATATTTTTGTTTAATTTTCACACATAAGGAAATGCATTGGATTTTGGAGAATAAGAGTGTTACTTCTTTTATTGATAGTAAGTTTTAATTACCATTAAACTTACAATACCATATAAAAAAGAAAAATCAAAATAGAGTAAATTCTAGTTTTTATAAAAATAATCCAAATGCATTAATGAATTCTTTTATTTGCTAATACAAAATATGATGTATAATTTTCATGAGAGCTGAGTATTCTTGCCATTTTGTTGCTTTTCCTTTCCAAAAATAGATACAATTTAAGGGAGAAGTCCAATAATTTACCTACATAAAAAATAAAAAATAAAATAAAATAAAAAGGTAATGATTGAGATAAATTGAGAAAGCTTTGAGGAGGACTAACAAATAGAAAAAAAAAAAACAAAAGAAATAAAGTAGGAAAGAAAAAAGAGAAAAGGGGATAAAGATTAATAATTTAATAAGGACTTGATCATGTTAGGGATATAGGAGATTATTGGAATTAAGGGGACAACATAATCTTGATAGGTAATGTAGGGCATGTGTGGCTTCACACTTGATTGCACATGACAGAATCAGCCCCTTTGGGGTCTCAAAAATAGTCACAACTATAAACCTATTCAATCATTGGACTCCCAAAATTTTGAACTTTTTAGAAACTACAATATAAGTCCAATAACCCTAAGACTTTTTCCCAATATATGTTTGGAACTCCCTTTACTGTATTTCTTCTGATTATTAAACAAATAACATATTCTATAATCCATTTAATAATATAATCATATTTAATAATCAAGTTATGTTAAGTCTTATTTGAATTAATACGATTAACCTTTAATTTAACCTATTAATGACTTAATCGACCTATTTATTTAAAATAAATTGAAATGTAGGTCAAACAAATCATTATTGTAGTGAAGTTAACTGGTACGACTATTAAATAAGCTAATTTGGGTTAAATTCATGTTGTGCAAATTAATCCAAAATAATCTTTTTATTAAATGGGTTATGCAAGTCAATATAAATTTAACCAAAACATGATTATACTCGACATAAACTCATAAAAAACAAATTAGACTTAAGTTGTAGTGATAAATAGTATCAATCCAAACTCAACCCTAAATCTAAATTTTTTTATTACTAAATGGTTTGCAAAATTCAATCTCTCAATTTGCAATGAAATGATATTCAATAAGATATTTTATACCATGATCATGTTTGGTTGGTAGGAAGAACAAAAAAATGAAATAAAAATCATATTGCATCCCCATTTTTACCATGAATTAATGTTTAGTGTTATTTTAAAATTATTTTATAATTTATATTTTTTTAGCAATTTTAATTTCTTTGTTAATGAGATTCATGATTAAAATATTTTAATTTTATAAATAAAAAATATTAATATCATGTTATTAAATATATATAAAAAAAACATTTTATACATATTAAATAATATTATATTAGTATTACTTTATATTGTTTTGTATACATTTTTTTTATTTTGTATTTATTTAAAATTGATTTTTTTAATCATTTTTTTTTTGTTATGCTAAATAAACGACATAAAAAAATATGAAAGAAAAGACTAAATTTGTAATCCATGTATCTTAAATAAGAATTCTCATACATAATATAAAAATGATATTAAATATCATATTTAACATGAAACATGATAAATGATGAAATAACTTATTTTATCAAAATTTATTTTATTTCATCGTCTATTAAATATGATCCCGTATCTTACCTACCTAATGCCATGTTGGATCAATAAAAAATGGCCTAAAATTCTAAAAATTCATTAAATGAAAAAACTTATTCCATAAGTCAAATATAAGCTTGAACAAAAGCATTTATATTATTATTTTTAAATTATAAACTCTTTAAACAAAATAATTAATCAGCTATAAAAGCTCTTATTGAGTTAAAAAATGATGTTTTGATTTCTCAAAAGTAGATTTAAACAAGGTCATAATACAACCCACAAAAGCTAATTCATCAATAATGAACTAAAAGTTATTATCCCTAATAATAATAATCATAATAATAATAATTTATTATTATTATTATATAATGAGAGAATTTTCCTACTTCACCTCTAGTCCATGACAACATCATGTGGGGTGGTGGAAAATTTCTTTGGATGTGCCCACCAAGCATACACCAGAAAGAAATTGATTAATTTTACACCAAAGTCAAAAATGGGCTATACAAATATATTTTTATATGTATATAAATAATGGTAGTGCAACAAATCCCATACAAATATATTTATATGCATATAAATGGTGGTTGGTGTTGGTGTTGGTGTTGGTGTTGGTGGCCATCCTCTGTTGGGAGAGAAGTCAATTTTGCTTTACATTTACCACATTCCAATGCTTATCTTATACGAAATTAGTTGGGTGTCATGGACCTACTAAAAGATATTTTTCGTTGCGTATAAAAAATTCACCACAAATTATATGGTATCATATGTATTTTTTCAAGTTTTAAGGACCTACTAAAAGATATTTTTCGTTGCGTATAAAAAATTCACCACAAATTATATGGTATCATATGTATTTTTTCAAGTTTTAAGGTCTTATATTCGAGTTTATATCTTGTTTTACATTTATCACATTCCATTTTTTTATTATAGAGAATAAAAAACTATTCAAAAATAATAATTTTCCATCGTGATCTTGGTGTCTTTCTAACTAGCTTTTCAAAAAAATTTCAAAATTTTATTCAGTTTTTTTTTTTTTTTTTTTTAATTTTTATAAACCCTATTGATTTAAATATTCATTGAAAAGATCTGTCTTCATCATGATTCAATGCATTATCACCTGACAGCTCATCAAACCCGTAATTTAAATAACAACAACTACGTGTCATGATCATGGGAGAATTATTTTTTTTTTTTCCTTTTTTTTTTAAGCACTATAGTGAAGCACCTCAAGTAATCCATTATACAAATAATAATAAACTAATTAATTCAATTTTTTTAAGTTAATATTATAATTCTCATGACACCAAAGGTCCACGTGGATGGTTGTTGGAAATGCTCTTTTTAAATTAAGGAGGAATAATAATGATTAAGATTAAACTATGGTTTGGTCCCATTAAAAAATTTGGTCCTCCTCTCATCTCACCTTTTCAATAACTTTTAAATTAAAACTTATTATTATTATTATTATTATTCAATTTCCTGGAACAACTTTTTATGATTGCAATTAAAGACCACATAAAATTGAATAATTCCATTAATTTTTAATATAACAATACAAAAATTCAATTTTCTCACAATATTATGAAAAATTGTAGGCCAACCCCTAAATTTAAAACTCATTCATAATTTTCCCTGATAATATTTTGCCAAATTCACAAAAATTTCTCGCATTCTAATGTTTATGCTATTTTTAGTTGGAAAGAGAAAAACAATAGGATTTATATATATATATATATATATATTTGATTTTATTGTTAAAAATATGAAATAAAATCAAATATATTAAATTTAATTAAAATTTTATGTATTTTTAAATTATTTAATTTTTAGATAATAATAAAAATAAGTGAAATAAATTTAAAATAATACATAAAAATAGTTTATTAATTTTTAATTTATTTTTACTTTTTTTAATTTTTCTCCTTTTATATTATTTATTTTTGTTTTTATATTTTTCTTATAAAAACCATAGAAGGTATGTTTAATTTGTTTAATTTGTAGAATATAATAGGATAAAATATGTATGTCTCAAAAATACATAAGATGTCATATCATATTGAATAAAACATACATATCTTAGAACACTAGGGTTTGACTCGTAAACCCTCCGGACCACTCAGGGTCCCGTGGGATTAGTCGAGGTGCGCGTAAGATGGCCCAGACATCCACTGTTATAAAAATAAAAAAAAAAACTAGGGTTTGACTCGTAATATATGATATCTACGTTTTAAAATATCATATCCTATGAATTTAATGTAACATATCCAATAAAATATCTTATATTATATCATATTTATATTTAATTTGTAAAACGAATAAAAAAATATAAAATATATATTATTTTATATATTTAAAATATTTTCAATTTAAAAAAAATGAAATGTGTCTTATGTTTAACAACATTCATGATTCAAATATTTAAACTTTACAAATAATTTTTTTTATATTTTATGTTATTTAATATATAAAATAATTTATTTGTCATATATCAATATTATTTTATAAAATATTTTTTAGTTTTTCTTTTTTAACCATAAATTTAAATTTTTGCTAGGGTTGGATTTGAAAATTATATTTATTTATTTTTAAAAATATAATATTTATTTATTTGAAAATTATATTGATTTTAAATGTAATAAAAAAAATTAAAAATTAAAAATCGGAAAAAAAAATTTTAATAATTTCATAGTCAGAATAAAGGTGAGTCGCGATCACGTCGTTAGAGGCACGTGGGTTTTCGTACATTCAATTTAGGCCCAAATGTTCCAGGAAAGAGAAACACTTTTCCCTAAAGTTAAAAAGAGTACAGTAGTTGTTGACGTAACGAAAATTAGATAAGAAAGAAAATTTTAAATTTATTTCAAAGTGTTGGTTCCTTAGAATTGAATCTATCCACACTTCTCAAAACTGCGAAAGGATTGGGCATGTTGATTTTTTTTTATTTTTAATGTTTAATAAAAATAAAATATTATAAAAATAAATAATCTAATATTTAACACTATTAAGTGTTAAGGTTCTATTTAGAATTAAGTAAAAAAAATAAACACCACCTAAGAAAGGTAGACGTAAAACTAGATCATATACTCTCATAATCCATTAACGGTAACGAAGATTTCCTATTGATTCAAACCCTATCAATATTCAATATGCCATTCCAATATCTAACAGTCCAAGATTTCCTATGGGTCTTATATGTGGCCTTAATTTCTACGAAATAGCAGGCCAAATGTTAATGGCTTATGTACAACTTTGGGTCCACATTGGACTTTGGTACACTTTCCTTAAATATGTGGGCATCAATGGTATTATCTTTGAACCGACCTATAATTTGGAGGAAAGTATCCAGAGTGTACCCCTCCTGTTAATAGTACATATATGTGTATAGGCCTAATTGGCTTATGTGGTCACTTTGTGTCCACATTAATTGGGTTCACTCTTCGTAAGATATCTCGAATAATATCAAAAGTATTTTCTTTGGAATAAAGCAGCTAGATTGTGTCATGTGATATCCATATCGAATAGAGAAAAAAAATTAGTATATATATATATGTGTGGGTAAAATAGGCCTTAATTGGCTTATGTGGTTATTTTGTGTCCAAGTTAAACTAGATTCATTTGTCCGATAAGATGTTCGGAATAATATCAAAAGTATTTTCTTTGAACCAAGCTACAACTTAGAAGAAAACATCTAGATCATGTCACGTGATATCCCATATAGAATAGAGAAAAAAAAAATTTAATGTTACATATATATATATATATATATGAACTTCTCTTAGCATTGTAGATGTGTTTTAAAGTTATGAAGGTTTCCTTTGATCTAAAATAAATAATATCTATATAATTCGGTGAGAATCATATGCAGACAACAATATTTTCTTGATCTAATTAAGACAAAAATGATTAATAAAGCTTTTTTAACTATTAAATAAATGAATTAAAATATAAAATATTGGATATTAAGATTATTTCAAGTTCTTATTATATCATGCACTACAAAATATCAATTAAATGCTAGAGAGTTGGTTTTTTACATTAGAGAAAGTTAATGTTATGTTTGAATTTTAGTATAACTCAAATGTATTTGTACGTAAACATTCATCATCATTCATAAGAATGGTATGCCATATTTTTTTTTCTATCTTTTTATTTCTCTCTGTGATATCGAAGCCTTTGAATCCTAAACCCTAGCCCCAACTTGGAGCAAATTTAAGGTACAAGGTTTGAGCCACCTCCCATTACCCCTATGGCAAATGGTAGTGACTTTGTCATGCCTATGTATTGTTAATGTTTCATTCCTTGTAGCCTCTAATGCAATATCCTAATTTTAATGTCTCTTTCCCTGTAGATTATAATGTAATATCTTGGTTTTGATACCTTTTTCCTTATAACATCCAATACAATATACTAGTGTCAATGCCTCTTTATATTCAAGAGCTCCAAAGTTTTTTGGTTCAAATTTATTAGAATTTTCTTCTTCTTTGCTTCATACATGTATTGGTTTGGTTTCCTTCGTTTAACATATATTTATTACTTCCTTATTACTTTCAATTCTATCCCTCTCTTTCTCTCTCTCTCTCTAAAAGCTTCCTCATTTGATTGCATTTTTGCATGTCTTAGGAAAACAAATATGTCATGTTCAATCTACCTTTACTTGAAACTCATCTTATACTTCGCCTTCTACTTTGCCTCCTGTGTTATCTATTACATTAGCTTCTGATCCTACTCTTCCTTCAACAAAATTTCTTTCTACAAGTTTCTCAAATATTTTGAAAATCTGACTCAATAAGATCTCATTATTCTTTTCTAATTTTTTAATCACCAAGTTGAATCCACTCACCATTTGGACCTAGAGAGACCGCTCTCCACAAAAGTTAATGTTATCTTTAATTTAAATATTAGTATTTATTTATTTATTATTAGTTTGAATTAAAATAATATATAGAGCAAAAGTCTTTTATTAGTTTGAATTAAAGGAGTAGATAGAGTTTGAATTTATATATAATTTAAATGTATTTGTATATAACTATTCATCATCATTAGTGAGAATGATATACCATATTTGTTAAAATTGAGATGGAGAGAAGAACAAATCATATTCCTAAAGTACTAAAATCTGGAGTTGAATATTTATTTCCCATTCAATGGTTGATTTGGAGGAATTTACCTTAATTTGCTCTTATTATTTCTATTCAAAATTTTGATGATTGTTGAATTACCATCTCGTATTTATTTATTTTGGAATCATTCTTCGACAAAGTTCTGTCATAGTGAGAAATTCTCTTTTCTCCTCTCCTTTTCTCTTTGTGGATGTAGACAAATTGTCAAACCACGTTATATCCTTATGTCATCATTTTCTTTCTTTTCTATATTTTTAACTTGTTATTCTACTTTCTTTTCTTAATTTTACAATATTTTTCTCAATCTTCTTATTTCTCTGTATTGCACCCATCTCTCACAAGCAAAGAAGGATGGCTGAAATGCCGCCATTTTATGTGAGAAATCTTAGTCTTATAATGATTTATTTTTACATATTACTATTATTTTTTCTTTTCTTTACCCGCTTTAAATACAAAGTTTAATACCATCTTTTAAAAAAAATAAAAAATGAAGGAGTTCCATTACATAAATTTAAAAAAAAAACATAGAAGAGACTAACCAAATATTTTAAATTCATGAATTTTTTTAATGAGAAATGAGAATCAAAATTGAATCCACATGGTAATATTAACAAAAGTTTCTATAAAAAAAAATCTATACCATTTGGAGCAATTCTAAACTTGTGCCCTATCTTATAAATAACTCTTCTTTCCATTGAAAAGTAAGTTGCCTTTTGTTTTTTTATTCTTTTAGCCAAATCAAAGTTTTTCGTGACACATGGGTAATTGCTAATTATGTGAAATATAGTAGTCTTTGGACTTAGAGTCTTTTTGACAGTTATTATATAAAACATTTTTAATTTAAAAAAAAAAGTCTTTTTTTCGATAAAAAAAAATGGTGTTCGATAAAATTTAAAAATACAAAAAATCATTTTTTGTGTTGAAAATTATTTATAATGTTTTCATTACTTTTTATTACAATTAAAAGAATTATTTAATATTTAGATATAAATAGAAAAAAAATCTTCGACAATATTTTTTAATATATTATATAATAAAAAAATAAATTTTAAAATATTAAATTACCCATCCAGAAATCATTGTAATTTTCAAAATAATTTAAAAATTTACTAAATATCTAATTTTTATAAGAAAATGTTTTTAACCATTATAAAATGCTTTTAATATTTTTCAAAATCACTCCTAAATTTGTTCTTAATCATCTGCCCATGTAAAGTGACAAGTTGATTTGGGTCACCCCCTATCAAACTGGCATCACAGGAAATTTGTACAATAAAATTTTCTAACCTTTTCTTAAAAAATAATTCGTATTTACCATTTATTCCCATTTTGAACTTTTTATTTATTTATTATTTTATAATTTTTTATTTTTAAAAAGGCACTTAAAAAGTGCCTGTACTGATCTTGCCTAACTCTAACTTCTAATTGGAGTTTTTTAAAGAAGCTTAGATAAAAAAAAAAAAAAAAAAACAAATCCAGTGAAAGAAATAAAAAATCATTTATTAAAATAAATTTTTTTTTTTGGATCTGGAATCTGTTTTTGCTTACGAGTGCTTTAATTATTATTAAATATAATGAACAACCCTCGAAGAGATGGGAAGAAGCTTCCTCAGGGGGTGAAAAGTAGATAATTTAAAAAAATTGCATTAAAATAAAATATTTCAAACAAACCCTTGGTCTCGTACAAAGTTTCATCCCTAGCTTTTTTTTAAAGGATAAGCATGATACTTGATTTGCCAACAATAAACAACCATCCTTGTCCCCCATGTTCAAGAAAAAAAAGAAGAAGTAAAAAGATGAAAAATTTTAAATTTATAAATCTAACCTTTCTTGTGTTTTAACTTAAAATGTAAATCATTTTTTTAATATAAATATCTTTTAATAATTTAACTATTTACACGTAAGTTTTAAAATTTTTACGGGAAAAGAAGAGAGTTTTTTTTTTTTTTTGTTAAAAGGGAGTATTTTTTTAGGTTGAAAAATGTGGAAGATTAGATTTACAAATGCAAGATGATTTCATTGATTTTAATCAAATAACCTAAAAATAAAATCAAAGATGTGTTTATTATAAACTATATGAGCTTTTAAAAATAAATAAAAACTATTTTTTATATTGAACAAATTTTAGAGTCCATTTCATATTGATTTTAAAAAACGTTTATATATTTAAATATTTGGTAAAATTTAGGAAACATTTTTTAAAATCTGAAAAGTTATTTATAGTATTAAAAAATAATTCCTAATACTATTTGAAAAAATGCTTGATACATGATTATTCTCAATACACTTTTATTATAATTTGTCAAACACATCAAAAGCATAGGGAGAGAACTAAAAATTGTTTTCTATTTTTAAAAATAAAAAATTGAGTGTTTAAAAAAAATATTTTTTAGTTGTTTTTTATTATTTTTCTTAAGACTATTTTAAAAAATAATTATACGAACATATAAAATGATTAAAAATAAGATATTATATATAAAAATTATTTTAAAATATTTAAGGTTTTCAAACAAACTTTTATTTTACAAAAATGAGAGAACAATTTTTGAAAATAGACTCAAATTATTTTCAAAACTACTTTTGAAAGCCGTTACCAAACACGCTAAAAATGTTTTTGAAGAAAATCTTTTAATTATTTTATTATTTTAAAAATAAAATATTACATATAACATTTATTTTTAAAAAATATAAAAAACAAGGTAAATTTTTTTCATGTTTCCAAATAAAGTCTAAATTTTTCCAATTCATTGTAACTTTTTTTTCTTTTTCTTTTTATTGAATAGACCTAAAAAAAAAAAAATTAATGTGTATAATAGATATCAATTATTATCATTTATTATACACATAAATGATATTTGGGGTCATTCATAAAGCAAAATAGGGGTAGAAAATTGAAGCAGCAGGCACTGAGAGGAGAGGAGGGTGATGGAGTCACTGATGAATTAAATGGCGAAGGAAATGTGGGGGCGATTGGGGATTAGGCACAAATCACGAGTAGTCACACCACCATAGCCAAGAGTCGTTTGCCAATCCAAACCCCCTTAAAAAAATAATCCCGAAATATCTTCTCTCATCACTTATCGAACAAAAGTCTTTTTTTTTTTTTCTCTCTCTCTCCACCCTGCTGTATTTCTCTCTCTAGTTTCGTCGGCTAGTCCTCCTCTCTCTGTCTTGTTAATTTTCTTGTTTTTCTCTCAGATAACGGGAATACTTCTCTTGGTTTTTGTTATTTCTGAAAAAAAAACCACGCTCAGATTGTACCCCACTTCCGTCCTCAGCGCTCTGATCCGATTTTTCGTATTCACGCCCAATCGGGCAGTTGTAAGCACACTCCTAAACCCTAGTACACCCTGTAATTTTATGCTGATTTTGCCTTAGTTCAATCTTTTCTGTTTCAAAGTTAACTTCTGGGTTTTCTTTTTTCCTTTTCCTGTTTTTTTTTTTTGGATTTTAGATTAAATTTTGTTGTATTCTGATGTTACTCTTCTGTGATTCCATCATTATATTTCGATTTAGTATTTGGGTCTGCGCGATTTTTCTTTTAATTGTCTGATTTTTTAGGTTCATCGTGTTCATTTCACATAATTTTATTACATGGGTCTGTTTTTTTTTTTTTCGTTATATTTCAATTATAATCTGACTCTCGATTTCTTTTTGAAACTATCTGTTGTTGATCTTCATTTTTTTTTTTGTCATAATGATTTGATATTGTTTGAAGTTGGTCTTTAATTTTCTGATTTAAGTTAATTGCCATTGATAACTGTTGATTAGTTTTGAAGATTCTATTCTGAACTTTCGGTAACTAATTCCTGTGTTTTATTGCTTGAAATCTACGTCGATTTTGAGTGGATTTGATCCGATCTAGGATTTGGTAAAAGTTGACTTGATTTGAAGATAATTAGATTGACCTTTGATTGTCAAATGAAGGAAATTTAATCATTGAATCTGATGGTATTTGCTGTTTTTATCTCCAAGAAGATTTAAAACTTTCCAGGACTGAATGGTTCTGTTGGTGGCTTTTGAGCCATTCGGTTTCTGATGATTAAAAGGAAGTGGAAAATCTAATGTTTTTTTTTTCCCAGCAACCATACGGGGCACTAGCATTTACACAATCTGATGATGCTTCGGGAACTACTTCTCTACTGAGGAGTGTTGTATTTTGCTATCTTCTTTTTTGATAGGTTCTCTTGGATTTTTATTTTTTTGTGCCTTCATTTTTAGCAAACCTTTTGATGACAAGAGAAAATAGTAGTTATCAATTTGTTTTTTCCTTTTTCATTTTCATTTTTCTGGGTTGAAATCTTGTTGTGATTGAGAATTTTCTTTATTTACTCATTACTTCTTAATTTGTTTCGGTTTCAGCTAGAGATGGGTATATACCTGAGCACTCCAAAAACTGAGAAGTTATCTGAGGATGGTGAGAATGGCAGGGTTAGATATGGTTTATCATCCATGCAAGGATGGCGCGCAACCATGGAAGATGCTGTGAGTAAACAGTGGAATCTTTGGCCTTTCTAATTTAAAATATGTTGATTGCATTTGGGTTTGTCTGATGTATGCATGTCATAGACAAATTGAGTTGGGTTGTGAAAATTAGTATTTATGGTTTGATATATTGAATCGTCATCCATTTTGTATCTTTATCCATCTTGGGAGGAATCAATTATATTGTTGTGTTGTGGTACATTATTCTGATGCTAGTTTTTCCGTTATGGGCCTCACAGCTCTAGTCAGATAAAAATGAAACTAAACTATTTTGAGTGCCTTTGAAGTTGGTCTTTTTTCAATAAACGAAGCAATGTTGCTAATAACAGAGAGAACTCAGATAAGACAAAAATTTCGAAATCATTGGAGGAGCCTCTTACAATGCCACACTTTGGCCAATTTGGTTCATCTGTTTTAACAGCATCATTTGAAAACTGTGCTAGCTAATTATTTTAATGGTTAATAATATGGCTAGTATGGTATTTCTTTAGTTTCATCCAATGGAAAATCATCTATTTGATAAGGCTTCCATAGCTATAAAAAAGTGTGATGTGTGGTTATTAGGGGCCTTGTTACCTTGGGCAGATTAATCAATCTAAGAAGCCTTGTTGTTAATGATTCATTGGGCATCAAACCATATTTTTGCTGATGAAGTTGAAAGAATTAGATTATTGGCTGATTTGTTTTGTTGACCTGCTGTTCAGTATGGTTGTTTCAGTTTCTTTACTTCTTGTTTTATTGAATTAATCTGCTTTTTTATGAAGCTTCTTCTTCAAGTATTTCTGTTTGTAATGTTATGTATTAAATATTTGCTTTCACTATATGCACACACACAACATACAAGATAGTACACGAAGGATGAGTTATCCCTTAAAGAGAGGAACAACTATACAATAAGGGAGAGGCAAAAAAGATAGTCACTGTCATCCAATGTTATCAAAGGCAATCACCTAGGTCGCCTAGGCCATCAGGCAGGGTACCTTTTGAAGACCTAGGCAAGGCGACTTCAAAGAGGCAACACCTAAGCAATCGCCTTAGGATAAGGCACAAGGTATAGAGGTGGTCGCCTTTGACCATGAATTAAGATTAAACATACTTAGATATAATTTCATTCAATCTAACATTGGATTAAATAAAGTATAAGATAAAATATTATATTATCAATCATAGAGATAATAAGATGGAGGGTTATCAATCTAGTCTTGATGGAAGTAATGACAATTTTAATTTCAATAATGACTATGATGATGATGCCTAAAGCTTCTCTAGAATGTTCAATTTCTTATTTTGTTTTTTATTTTGCTTTTTAGATGTTTGAAAAATCAGAATATACATTTAGATAGGATGAATATCTTTAAACAATATGATGTTTTTTTATAATATGGGGTATAATATTTAACACTTTCAATAATTATTACTATTTTGTTAATTTTATAAGACATCGTGAGTGATGAAAAATTACTAGTGTTGATTGTTGAAGACAACATTTATATTGGTTGAATATCGAATAGGTAAATATATGTATATCTTTTTATCGCCTTACTATTGTTAGGTTATCGCCTTAATATCGCCTTTTGCTTTTGACAACATTGCTGTCATCATGGTATTATTTCTTGTATGGTAAGGATTATGGTTTTTTTCTTGTTTGTGTTTTTCCTTGTGGTTGCTCTTATCTATTGATGAGACCCCATCCCTACTTCCATTCTCATCCAAGTTTTTTGTTTTCTAGCTCCCCTCCTTGAATATTTTTTTGGTCCATTATAACTTGCAATGTTGTGCACCACCATTCATTAATATGGAGCAAGCCTGTTCTTTTAGAAGTTATTTTAAACATTTTTTGGGGGTATTATATCAGTATTTTTTTTTTTGAAATTTTCATTTTAACATTTTGTGAAATCCTTCTAAAAACTAACAGTTTTTTTTTTCCTTTTCTTTTTCCTTGTATTTTTCTTGCCTTTTTCTTATGTCATGGTATGTATTTCAAAGCTGCATGCAAACCTTGTTCTCATGGACCCTTATGGGTTAGTTTCTTATGTCATGGTATGTATTTCAATGCTACATGCAAACTTTGTACTCATGGACCCTTCTAGGTTAGTTTATAGGGGCTTGTGGTTTTTTTTCTTGTTTTTATTTATTTACCACATTTTTCTTTTTCTTACATTGTGAACAAGGTCTTCTCTCACTTGTTCTTCTTGTCTCTTCTAATAAATTTGTTTTCTAATAAAAAATTAGTTCAATATTTAATCCTGCTATAATAACATTTCAAGATTTAGTTCAATAAGTAGGGAACTCTATCTAAAAAGATCTTAATACACATGAATTTGGCTTGATCAATGAAATGGTGTGACTCAAGGGTAATGAGTGTATTTGAAATATGTTGGATGAGGTCAATTATGAGAACACATTTGGGAGATACTATCACATGCATTATGATGACACAATTCACATTATCACTATGACCATTGACTAGTCTCCTCCAACCAAATGTTGTAATTGCTCGACAAATTCACAAGGGTCAACCCTTCCAATAAAGCAAGGATATCTCCTTATCTATATGTGTGTGTGTGTGTGTGTGTGTGTGTGTGTGTGTGTATGTTGTATTTATGTATTGATTGCTTTGACGAGCCAAAGAGTGAGATCTTGCAAAGTTAAAAACTTTGTATTTGGGTAATTGGTGTTAGGATTGTGGAGACATGCTTAAGATGGAATGTACATTCTTTCTTAAAAGAGAATCATATCTCCTTGAGTTAATTTATATCATCTGATTGCTAGCATCCAAGACAAATCCTTCAGTAAAGGGAGTGCTGAAACAATCCTCTATTATGTTTGTATAAATGAATATAACATTTTGGATAGCATTATAAAATTATTAAATTAAGTCTTGTAGGAATCTAAGATTCTTATACATCATAAATGGGTTGACAATAAAAGTTGTGTCTCTCCAAGGGCCATTTATAGATATTGAATTTCATCTATTTAGTGGATGCTATTTAATATCTAAAACATGGTGCTTGTTTGGATGTATTTGGTATAATGGGATTTGAATAACATATTCACAATCATTGACTATAATTACCTTATTTATAGGAGTGAATTTTAATTAATTACTCTTGTAATTTCCTTCAATATATGCGCAAAAATCCAATTTTTAATTTTTCTTCCAAGTTCTTTGATTAAGATATGATTAATCAATAAAAGCATAGAACATGCAACCCCACAAAAGGGCATGGGATTTTCGTTGAAAGCCACCTACAAAATCTCTAAGAGACCTTGCGGATGTAAAAATCGCAGGGTTAATATATCACAATGCTAAATCCACTAAATATGAAAAAATAGGTATATAGTTTTACTTGGTAGTTAGTAATCCTTAAGACTTACTTTGCTAGTACCTACACCTACTCTCACATCCACGATGCAACATCTCCATATTCCTTAGAGGACTCTTCAACAACTTGAGGGGATGAGATTTTGCAACCACAAACTCAATAAATTGTGATTTTTCTTTGTGAAAGTGTTTGTTAAAGTACAAAGGGTGATAATATAAAGCTTAGGTGCAACAAAGGCAAAATCGCGTGATATGAGGTGTATATATATTGAATTAACCTAATGGACTTGAAAATGATTTAAAAATCTTATTTTATCAAAAAATGGTTTAGGAAACTCAGGAAATCTTGGAAACTAGTGATTCTAGATCAATCCAGTGTTGACCACTTGAGCACTATTTAAGGCCACTTAAAGCACTAGGAGGGCTTGGGCTGTCATTGAGGATGCTTGCGTACTCTTATATAAATTTCCATTTTTCAATTTTCACATACCCAACTTCCTTTTTCCTCTGCTATAATATTCAATTAAAGTTTTTTTATAGATTAATCTGATGCTCGATTTCCATATGAGTACATTCTGTATCTTTTATGTCATTATTTCCAATAACTCAAACCTACTTATCTGTGTCATCCTGGATTGATTTCGTTGCAATCTCGAGTCTTCATAAGTAGTGTAGATTACATGAAAGCTTGTGGAGTCCTAAATGAGAATGAACAGGACAAAATTCCCAACATAACTAAATAACCTCACAAAAGTATGACCAAGTGGTATCTGCTTCAGCTAAGCCTGTTATGATACCAATATTTGAAGTTCAGTATTTTGATTTATTGTGAAATAACTCAATCTATTGAGAGATGATTTAGTGGTCTTGCTCAAGAATTGGAGATGACTCGAACATCTTTTGTTCTTTGATGCTATTTATTGGTGTAAACATCACCTAGAGGTTAGATCTTATCAAGGCATATTTTAAAATTTTCAAAATACTTGTCAAACCAACATGTTACCAAAAAAAAAAAAAAAAACTATTTAACAAGTTACAATTTCAAATATAAAAAAACTGTATTGAATATAAAAATAGGCACAAGGTCATAATTAATTTTTAAAAATTTATAATTAATTAAATTTAACATGAAGCTATGAAATAAAAGAATTTTTAATATTAAAGACTAGGTTGAATACATATTCTTATCACTCTTTAAACAATGTTAAATGTGATGAAAATTTATTTTATTAAATTTTTTGGATTATTTAATTGTATTTATTTTTTGGTACCTTCTTTATAACTTTATTTTTTATTTTTTAAGCTTCCTTACTATCATGTTATGTCTATGGTCTAATACTAATTTGAGATACCAAGACTGATGGTCCTCAAGATCTCCCGAATTGATGACTGATACTATGACTTTGAACCATGCCCTAGACCTCCCTTCTCTTGAGCCTAATTTGTTACTTCTTTATAGAAATTCTTTAAAGAGGTGGTTAACCCTATTCCTCTTGATTTTTCACATGCAACTAGTATGAAAGTAAAGACAATAAGGACTTGTTTGGTAACTATTTTCGAAAACAATTTTGAAAAATAGTTTTTGAGAACAATTTTTGAAAATTGTTCTCTAATTTTTATAAAACAAAAGTCTGTTTGGAAACTTAAAATGTTTTAACCTGTTTTTAATATTTTTAAATATGTTCTAAAAATAATTTTTATATCTAGTGTTTTATTTTTAATTATTCTACATTGTTGTATAATTATTTCTTAAAATAACCCTCAAAAAACAAGTGAAAACAATAGAAAATAACTAAAAGATATTATCTGAAAATATCTTGTTTTCTATTCTTAAGAACAGAAAACAAAAAACAGTTTTTGGTTGTCAAATGTGCTTTCTGTGTTTTTTGTTCTGGAAAATAGAAAACTGTTCTTAAAAATTGTTCCGAAATAGACCCTAAATGTCTACATGAGCCTTGGCTGGACTTGTGATCATATCCTATGTCATAGGAGGGACACCTTTCTTCTTCCTCTATATCGATCAAACTGAATATGTTTTGATTAATTTGGTTCTATTTTATGATTCATGATGAACATGTAAATCAGTTGTCTTTTTGTTCAAGAGAATATTTTTCTGTGTAGCTTATTTCAATTGTCTCTTGGAGTGTTTAAGATTTTTTTTTACATTTTTATCAGGTTTTTTTTTTCTTTTTATTTATATTTTTTTGGAAGGATATCTTGTCGTTTATTGTACTTACTAATTCATTTATACGAATTTGTTGTTCCTGATATAAAAAAAAAAGGGAAAAAAGAAAAAGAAAAGTTAGAAAACCAACAAAGAGGATTCTTTGGGTGTCTGTCCAACAAAAGCGTTAAAGCTGATTTACTGTAATAAAAGCTTCTTTATTTGCTTGCCATTATCATATCATATCTCATGACTTTGAACTTGAAGGTAGAGATGTGACTGCAGTGGAAGTCAGGTTTTACAAATGGTCAGTGCATCCACTGGTTTTGCAAAACCAAATGAACTGCTGAGCTTTCTGTTTTGAACTCATCCTTAGGTCATTACAAAACCAAAGTCTCCTTTCTTATTAACTAAATGACACAACTAAAGTCTTGTGCCTATTTAACTTGTGTAGATATTTGATTTCTAATGTAGGTTCTGTGTGTGATTTGTTGCTTAAATTTTTTTTTCTTTTTTCTATTAAAATATCACACTTATTTTATTTGTGATTGCTTAATTGTGACTGCCAAAAAATTATAATTCCATCCAAATTTAAACATTGTCTGTTGTGGGGAAGTGTATTTGATGGATTTTGTTTACAATTTGTGTTCCAGTCTGATCGTCACTGAACTGTTTGTTGAAAATGTGAAGTGTTTACAAAATGGAAGAGAGATGAGGATTCAGTTTGTCAAATCATCTCTCTTCCATTTTATATAGTCTGAAGGAATTTAAGTGCATTTCAGAGAAATGTAAGATGGGTTATCAACTCAACTGCAATTCCATGTTTTTGTTTCATGCTTACAAATTTGGTATCTTGGCATTGTCTGCCTTTGGTCATGATCCTCACAAATAAATGTTTAATTTTCAACATTTTGATCTTGGCTTATTGGAAATGTTAATTTGTGCACTAAATTGAACTTGTTAGTTTATTTATGCATATATATATATATATACTGTTATTTACCATGGTTATTTGTTATTTTAGCATGCTGCATACCCTGATCTGGATGCTTCCACTTCGTTTTTTGGTGTTTATGATGGCCATGGAGGTAAGAAAATGTCTGGTGTTTTTGGTGTTCTTTTGTTCATTCTATATTTAAGTGTTGTACTTTGTGTTACCTTCAATTCATTTATTTATCTTTTCCTTTTAACTTGGATTGATTTAATCAAATTGGATTAATTTCAGGAATTCAGATGACTTTGCTCACAATAGATCCTATATGCAATTGGATCCAACCAAAAATTTTATTCACTGTACATTTTCTTTTGTGATTTATTTCTTTGTAACATACACTGAAGCATGTAAATTGGCCATAACTTTTTTCCTCTTTATAGGAATCTGGATTGCCATTATGATACAGATGTATCATGTGTTCATAAAACTTTAATTAATTTAAAAAGTGCTGCAAATGTATGGTGTCTTTTGTTGTTTAAATTTCTTTTTAGTTTATGAATATTTTGTTACTTGAAGTTGTACTAGTCCTGCATATTTTTTCATTCTTTGTTTGCTATAAACTAATCCCTTTTCTTTTCTTTCTGATGATTATGTACAATATATTCTGCATGCTTTAATGCAAATAATTCAGCACTTCGCATCTGGGTGTTTTGGAAGCTGCCTGATCTACTATGAAACTTTTGTTTTTCTTTTCTGATCCTAAAGCAAAGAAACACGAAATAGTGATGTATTTTTCTTAATATTTGATCATTTTTATGAATACTGAAGTTGGGAACGAAATTTGAAACATTTTCCTTGATACAAACTGGTGGAATATGATGTTAAGAATTATCTAAAATTTGTTCAGTTTGTTCCTATGAAAAAGTTTACACTTTGATGAGTTTGAATGGGACTCAAACTGGAAGATCTAGGTAATGTGGTTGTGATCAAGCATGGGTAATTATATCTTTTATCTTTATTTTTGTTACAATATTGATTTCAAAAAACTCCAGTAGGTGGCATCATGCCCAAGTACAATCAGTATACAAGAAGCACCCAAAAGAAAAAAGAAGGAAACATTAACTGCAAAATGGAGCAGAAATGGGCTCTTAATTCAGAGGCAACCCTTAATGTAAATAAAACAAAAAGAACTATTCTTATAGGATCTTCCATTGGCCACAAAAATAATGATTTCAAGATTGTTTCATTCTTCTTCCAGCCATGGAATTCCACACCCCCCATCAGTCCAGCCCCAACCCCACTTCTAAGGAGAAAATGTATCTTTTTTATTTATTTATTTATTTATTATTATTATTATTGTTTCCTCTTTGATCACTAAGTATTCTATTTGAAGTTAATCCTTTCTTACCATTTAGATTTATATCGTGGTAGGTGGTACTGTCCAGTTTAAGTTTTCATGTTATGGAAAGCATTGGTAGTTAGGATTAGAACATCATCTTGCATATGTTTGAGTAACCATTTTTTGTTAAAATGTTATTAGCTCACTTGCTAACTTTTCTCTCTCTCTCTCTCTCTCTATTTATTTATTTTGTGGGGGTGAACTTTGTTTCTTTTCAATTCATTTTTATATTTCATTCTTTTGCCACATCCAATGTCTCATGACACAGTTATTATTTCGTTTAGCTATGCCAAATTCATCTGTTATATTGTGGTGGAAGGCCTTCGTCTCAGGAAACACTGTAATAGTTAACTGTATTACAAATCACCAATCCCTTCTGCTCATGATCAAGCTTATGCATGAAGTATAAACATTAGATAGAATTGTCTCTCATAACACTGCATTTAGGTTCTTGCTGCTCACCCAAGCCCTTTAATTTGCAGGTAAGGTAGTTGCAAAGTTTTGTGCCAAGTATCTTCACCAACAGGTGCTCAAGAATGAAGCTTATACAGCTGGAGACTTGGGAACTTCTGTTCAGAAATCCTTTTTCAGGTTGTTAGTTCTTAGATTATCTTTCCACTATTTTCTATTTTTTAGCAGCTGGTGTGATCATGATCTGGTAATGGTGCTATACTTTAATGGTTTAGGATCATAAAGTGATTGATTATGCACAAGCTCTGCTACCTTTATCCCCCTCTCTCTGATGACAAGCACTTCTGATTTTAGTTTATGTGGTTCTGACTTTCACCAAAAAAAATGTGTTACTCTTGATGTAGAATGGATGAGATGATGCGGGGACAGAGAGGGTGGAGGGAATTAGCTGTTCTAGGAGATAAAATAAACAAATTCACTGGCATGATAGAAGGTTTGATTTGGTCTCCAAGGAGCAGCAGCGATGGTAATGACCATGTTGATGATTGGGCATTTGAGGAGGTAGTTTCTTACACTATTGGCAACTGTAAAAAAAATATTAAGCATTGGCATACAAGCTTTTTACTCTAGCATTGGCATACATTTGATTCAAAATTCTTTGTGACAATTTATGGAGGTTTAAAGAAGTTCCTTTTAGAAAAACATTTCATCTAATGTTCAACATTCATCAATTTGAATTTTATTTGGTTAAAATTATTTTAATCATGTGGAAATTTTTGGTAGAAATCCAAACTGATTTCAAATGCATGCTACATTGCTCTGTTGTTCAAATAGAGGAATATTTCTTTGCTTCATCTTCATTAAGATTTGTGTTATATATGTAGTGTTAAGAGTTCATATTTTTTATACTTGATTTTAACAACAGAATTACACTTCTTAATTGAGGGTAGCTGAATTTTATGAATTGATGTTTTGGGTAAAATTCACAAAATTTTATGAATTTTATGAGTTGTGCAATATTTTGTTTGATTTGCCATTGAGGCCTGATCAAGTGGCAAGGGTTTGGGTGGGGTGGGGTATGGGGTGTGGGAGGTTTCTGATTGAGTCCCAACCAAAAAAAAATATTAACCGTCAAAAAAAATTATTTTTGTTTGATTCATTAGCATTTGCTTTATGAAAGATAGTTACTTTAAGCATATTATTCTTTGTTTGAATCTCTTGAAGTGTATGCTGTGGATTTGGTCATGTAGTTGTTTGGTCATGTTATTATGATGAGTATTTCCCATGGTTACTGGGAAGCATGTATTCATAGGTTAGCTGAACTCTTTGATGAGTGAATAAATTTGATGTTGAGGCTACTTGAAAATTTAAAACTGTGCTATGAGGATTCATGGTGATATTTCTTCTATTTATGTATTTTCCTTCTAGATTGTATTCTATAATAATTGAGAAACTGCAATAGAAAAGAGTTTATAAGAAAGATACTTATAGCCTCATTGGTGTGACTGTTCTGTGGATTTTGATACATATTTTGATTGGAATCCTATCTGCCCTTGTCAGACTTAGTTGGGAAGCAGAGGCCAGCTTCAAGAGTTATATGTTTTTTATTGTAAACAAAGAATCTAGGGTACATTGCAGGGTATGCCATTTATATCAGCAAATAGAATGTGGCTTCTGTGGAATTCTGTAATTCATGTTTGGAATTGTCTATCCCATATCCTCTAGGTGATGCTATATACGGAAAGAGTTGTTTGATGAGTTTTATTTTATCTGTTTCTTCTATTATTCTATGATTTACTTGTTACTCTATAACTATTGTAACCAGGGCCCTCATTCTGATTTTGCTGGACCAACTTCTGGGAGTACAGCCTGTGTCGCAATTATTAGAAATAACCAACTTGTTGTTGCTAATGCTGGTGATTCTCGTTGTGTAATTTCTAGGAAGGGTCAGGTAAGTGACAGGAAATTTTTGAGAGACTTCTTTAAGCATGTTTTACTTGCCCAACTGTGAGAAGGCAACTCCTTTTTTAATTTTTTTTCTTTTGGTTCTTGAAAAGACAGTTGACACAAAACCAAATGACTTCTGCACCATAGGCAGTTAAAGATGTAACCAAAATTTTGATTAGTGATGAATGGACAGGCTCTGGCATTCAGAATTTTTTAGCATAAAAAACATAGAATTTATTTTTATTTTTTATTATCATTTTCATTTTTATGATAGATTCTCTATAAAATATGCATTTTGTAGTTAATTTGATTTTTTTTTTTTGTGTGTGTGTGTAATGCAGGCTTACAATCTGTCTAGAGACCACAAACCTGATCTCGAGGTCGAGAAAGAGCGAATTTTAAAAGCTGGTGGTTTTATCCATGCAGGCCGAGTCAATGGAAGTTTAAATCTTGCAAGAGCCATAGGTGCTTGCCTGTTTGACACTTCTAAATTTCTAATGAACTACTTATTTTTCCTTCTTTTGTTTGTCTGTTCTTTTAATTTTCTTTTTCTTTTTTCTTTTTTGGTTATTTGTTTGGTATTTTGTTCTGGGGTTTATAGACTCCCAGCCCATTCTGTAGGCTGCAAGAAAAACCCAAGGTGCAGTGGCAGCTAGCTCCATAAGCTCAGGGCCATTGCTATCCATTCCCAAGTTAAACAGAATTTACACATGCACAAGAGAGGTTGTTTAGTTTTCATGTCACAGGCCAAGTTTTCTATTTATTGTAGGTGATATGGAATTCAAGCAGAACAAATTTTTGCCTCCTGAAAAGCAAATTGTAACCGCCAATCCAGATATAAACACTGTATGTATCTTCTGCCTTGTGCAATAGTTACAATATGATAAAATTGCTATTCAGTATGTATACTACAAGTATCTTTCTTCCTTGCAATAATTGATACAGGAAAAGTTTACCGCACAATGTATACTTTGATTATGTCCATGGTCAAAGAAGAAGCAAGTTTAATGTTATTTTTCTCTCATAATTGTAGAAATAACATTGATGAAGAGTTCAACCATAGAAAAGGTGAGAGAAAAAGTAGAAATAACTTTGATGAAAGGTTTAACTATGGTTCCCAAAAGATTAAGAAAACTAGACATTTTCAATGAAACTTATAACACAAATGTACTCTCATTTCAAATTCTTATGAGAAAGGAATCATGTATAAGCACGACAACCATTGGTAGAATTGCTTTGTGTCACATAGTTTGAGTGGGAGTCTGAGAAAATGAAATGGGTTTGAAGCAAAAATAGAAGATTTTCAAAAGGGAGGTGTTGTCCAAATTCTTTAACTTGGTCTATATTTTGATCAAATGTCTAGCATATTGTCACAGGATGCTTCAAATGACCCTCCCCATGGGCTTATATAGGAGGAGGGAAACTTTTGGAAACTCCTAGAGCCATCTACACTAAGCCATTGGTGGGAAGAGTGTGGAAGGTTCTAGAAATGCCTAGAGATGTCCACACATCTCTACACTATGGTGGAAGGCATGAGAAGAGTCCAAGGCTTTCTAGAGACTTCTAGGAATCTCTTGTATATTCTAGTACATAGGGTTGTACATAGAATAGGGTAGGATGTTCTAGAATATTCTTGATTTGTAAGGAACCCTCCAAGGTTCCAGAGAGTTCCCTTGGTGCCTATAAATAAGTGAGGGCCTCATTTGGCCATGCCACCACCCAAATCACTTCCTAACCAAGCAAGTGAGCTTCCAAGCACTTGTAAAGGCTTCTTTGAGTAATAAAGAGCTTCCATTCTTTAAGGAGTTGCCTACTAAGCTTCTTAAGCTTTCGAGTCGCAAGTGTATTAGCCGAGCAAGCTAAGCATTGGGGATCAAGGCTGACTTAGCAAGATCAAGCGTCTTGACTTGCCTAAGTGCCGCACGAGCTTAGTGAACGACTAAGTCCGTGACAATATGCTCTTATTTTGAATGGAACATGAATGCTTGTGCATGTGAGCTTAGGCAAAAGGAAAAGGAGAAGATCTACAAAGAGGGGTTTAAATTGTCTATGTATTGTTTGTGTGTGAAGCCTCAAGAAAATGGGAGGAAGAAGCACATGCTCTTTTTATTGCATTTTGATCTATATCTAAAGTTTATTACATCTATTTTGTACTTCCTTCATAGTTGTTAGGTCATGGCCTTGTTTGTGGCTGCTCTTTTCCTTTATTTGTTCCTATGGGGTACCTCTTATACCCATGTACTCTGGGGTTTGCCCCCTTCAGTTACCTTTATGTATATTTTTTTTCCTATTAAAACAATAGATGTTGGATCTTGAACACTTATGCATGTGGTGGCACTTCATACTAATGTCATCAAATCTTCACCTAATTCTTTTTCTTTCTACTTTTTCTGATGTTTATTCATTTTCTAAATTTAGGTTGAACTTTGCGATGATGATGATTTTATCGTGCTGGCATGTGATGGCATATGGTATGCATCTTATACTTTTTTCTTTGTCAATTCAATATAGAATCTCACTGTAAAATTGCATTGATAGTTAAATGCATTACATTAGTTTTATCGAAGGATGAATTTACCTGCATCCTAATTATCAGTATGAAATTAGTTTTGGTTTGCCTCACTTCAACAGAAAATGAATCTAAGGTAATGGTAATGGAGGTTTATATTGATGTGGCTATAATATTGTCATCCTATGTTGTGAAAATATTTGCATTCTTGTTCTCTTTTTATAAGGGGAGTATTTGCATTATTATGAAAGAGATAAATTGTTCATGGCTGAATGTTTAACAAAAAATGACACCCAAGGAAGGATAAAATATCAATGAAGAAGTCAGTTGCTTCATTTTGTTACTTTTTTACAAGTACACCGACACAGTTATGGACATTGATATGAAGATCAGTGCATGTTCTACTAGTATACACTCTAGGTCATTCTGGTTGTAAGAGAACTATAAGTAAGGGCAACTTTTTTATTTTTATTTTTAAAGGTTTAGTATCCGTTTGGATGCATTTCCTGTTTTTTATTTTAAAAAACAGAAAATGGTTATAACTTGAAAAAGTATTGGTTTTTAAAAATTGTTTAAAAAATTTGAAGTGTTAAAAAGTATGTCTACACTTTTTGTATAGAAGTTATTGCTACTTTCTATTTTTAATAACAAAAAACAGGTTAGTGTATTCAAACAAGACCTTAATTTTTTTAATTTTTTTTCCTTTTTTTTTTCTTTGTTGAAGAGAATATTGAATTTGGTTTATAACGAAGTATTGAATGTCTTGTGTATTTTGAGGCTCCTTGAGCCATTTTCTATATTTCCTTTTGCATAAGGTTATGAGCAACCTTAGTGAAAACACTATGATTTCATTTGGTTTGTGGAATGGAGTGCTGATTCCAGTTCTGTGCATAAAGGACCACTTTTGGAATTTTAATGGGTTTGCTACACCAAAAATATGATAAGTACTCACCTAGATTTTGAGGTTTAAGGCAATTTCTATGTGCCTTAGTCATTGGTTTCTTGTGTTGTGATATAGTCAGTCCATCACTTAGGGGGTGTTTGGTAAAACTTAATACTTAATAACTTAAGTTACAAGTTGGTTTACCAAACACCCACTTAGTTGGGATTATTGTACATGTATCTGAGTTATTTATTTTTGTGAATACCTTGTTGCATTTCCAAATCTTACATAATTTGTGCTGTTTTGGTTAGTTCAATTATTCTTGTCAGTCATATGACTCACAATTTCTCCTGCTCATCTTGGTGAGTGCATGCCTGAAATGCTCAATTTTGTTTGATCAGAACTGCTGGGACACTCCTTGCTAGGGTTTCTCCTACAAACATATATGATCAATACATATCTCCTGTTCATGATTGTAACTTGGTGAAGTTGGATTCAGTCCTTTTAATTTATGATAATTGAAACTCTGCTCCTTCTGTAAATATTTTCCAGGGATTGCATGTCAAGCCAGCAACTAGTAGATTTTATACAGGAGCAACTGATCTCGGTAAGTTAATTTCATCTTTAGAACTTCTGCTTTTCAAGTGTAATTAGAAAAACAACTGACTAAGTTTGTTTTCTTTGTTTATAATGTTAAAAAGCAGGAGCAAGAAAAATGTTTGATAACTGTTGTTTTTTTTATTTATTAGAAACAAGAGAAGTATATATTTGTATTAACAAAAGCATGAGAAGGATGAGGAGCCTTGTCTGCTATTACAAAAAAACCCGATCGTAATATGATTCTACTATACAAGGAATCTATGCAAAAGGTTTTTACTACAAACGCAACTCCTCTCAGGGATGTCCAAACCTTTTTGATTTACAAACCGAAAGCCAGTTGAGTTGGATGACATTGAGAAGAATACCTTTAAAAGCCTCGGTTTACAAGGCCTAGAAAGAGGAATAGAAGTAAAGTAAATCCCACAACCCCTCTATCATCCTCCACTTATCTTAAAAAATAGTGGCATTTCTTTCCCGCCACGCATGCCAAAATAATGTGTGACAAGCTATTTGTCAAAAGGTCTTGCCTCTAATTGATACCAAACAATGAAAATTATGCAGGAAAGCAAGCTTTCTGCAGTATGTGAACGAGTACTTGATAGGTGTTTAGCTCCATCAACAGCTGGTGGTGAAGGGTGTGACAACATGACCATGATCTTGGTGCAATTCAAGAAGCCCATCACGGCCACTCCATCAGGGGAGCAATCTTCATCATGTAACCAAGCTGATACTGAACCGAAACCAACAGAGTAAGTCATCCATCTTGCATAGATGGGTGAATTTCATTCGTATTTAAGATCCACCCTCACACACGCTTGTTAGAATTCTGGAAGATTTCAATTCTCAGATTGTCTGTAATTGTAGATTGTTTAGCACTACAATGAATGAAGAAACACTTGAAAAAAAAAATAATAATGTATGTTTGTTTCTTTTTGTTTGGTGTGTGTTCATAGGTTTGAATTTATTATCACTATAATAACATGTACAGGTGATTTTAATTACGATTTTTCAGAAAATCATCGAGGTTAAATGGGTAATTTTGTGATTAATTATGTTTTATATGGCTCGAAATGTTGATAAATTTTGGTTAGTTATGCACCTTCTGCTTTTACCATGAGGATTTAAAAATCAGGAGTAGGAGTTTGAGGATTTGATCCCATAATCCCATGGGTGACACGACATAAGGGGATTTCACAATCTTATAGGGAATTACAAATAGTATCATAATGATCTTGAATGCTTCTTTGGGAGCTTGTGAATTTGATCCCACAATCTAATGATTGATACGACATGAAGTTGAGGGGAAGAAGTTCTTGATTGGGTGATTGTAATGTCTAACATCTGACTATGTTGCTATATATGTAGTGGGTTTGATCTCTTAATGGCAAAATCCATCTATTTGATCCTATAATCTTATGAGCAATACAACATAGTAACTATGTAGATGTGTGATATAAGGGGTGAGTGATACAATATGGTAACTATATATATATATATATATATATATATATTTGATTTTAACTTTCTCCTAGTTTGAAACATTTCTCATAAAACATGGAAGAAGACCAAGAATTCTGTTTGGAAGTGTTCTTTTAGTTTGTAGCGCTTTTACTAATAGCAATTTCATTAAAACCATTTTTAAGGAGAATCATTTAGTATTTAGATATAAATAAATTAATAGCTTTAATAATGTCTTTGTGTCATGTATTATAAAATTTAAGAAAATTGTGATTTTTGAAAGAATCATTTTAAGTGATTCTCTAGATTTTTAAAAGTTTGACAAACATATAATTTTTATAAGAAAAAGTTTGACAAACGTATAATTTTTGTAAGAAAGCATTTTAAAGCATTAGGAAATGTTATAACCCCTCAAAATCATTCCCTATAGGCTCTAATTATGATTAAAACTATAACCAAGAGTTATATATATATATATTGATTATATTACCCTCCCATGATATAGAAGACTTCACAATATTGACTATATCACCATATTAATGCTCAATCATAATGATTGTCAATAATTTTATATTTGCTATAGAAAACTTCGCGATAATGTGGAGTCTTCTATAGCAAATAAAATAATGACTCGAGAATGAGGTAAATGGTGGTTAACTTTCAAATTTTTTATTAATTTATAAAATAATTTAATTCAAAGTTAATAAGCAATAAAAAGTAAAGGAAAGATGATGGATATACATGGTAGGGCACTAACTTGCATACATTTATGGTCTTCAAATTTCAATACAAGTCTCTGAGGTACTTCATTATGAAAGGATTCTCCATACAATACCTTAACTATATACTTGGTTTTTAGGTTCTAATAAAAGTTTACAATTCCACAATATTCTTCCAACACTTCAACATTTTCATGCAAGAATGATAAATATAGCTTTGAAAACAATACAAGAAATATCTTTGCAATTTTTGATAAGATGAAATAGTAGTCAATTTCAAAGTGCAATGAATAAGGTTTGTATGAGACTGACCAATAATCTTATTATTTATAGTCAACCTTATTGGTGAAGGATAAGGATTCCAAATTAAATGGAGAATTATCTCCATTATGTTTTTAACCAATTTAATTCAAAAACAAATTTTGAATTTCATGGAAACTCATCTACTTATCCATCCCCTTTTTATTTGACCCATATGTGGATGGTGAATTTAAAAAAACATTTAAATTATAAAATCTCTCACTTGTCCATATTGGATAAAATCTCCCTATTTTTTCTCCCAATCTTACATCAAGTCATTTTCTTCATATAGAAAATGGAGTGTGCGACAAGATGAGAAACTATGAAGTATGAGTGCTTATGCTAAGTGTCCATCTCACTAGCACAGCACATCGCTAAAAAAAAATCTCGTTTATACTCTAGACCTGTTAATCACACCAATTCAAACACCTTTAAAAGCCTCTCAATGAGTCATATCTCAATTAAAAGATGCTTAATCCCAACTTATATACATATTTTTACTCATATTTATATCAAACACAAAGTTGATATAATTGTTTGGACTATCAGTTATAAATGGTGGTGTGTTACTAACAATCTTTCCTAACCACTCATGTCAATCCGTTTAGGTTTGACCGATTTCCTAACATATTTTATTAAATCATATCAATCATGATCTTTGGGTTACATGCTAAAGTAGCAACATATTACCCTTACTTCATGACATAGTCCTAGGTTTAAGGATATAGAGTAAATTTTATTGTAGTCTATAAGGGCTCACATGGTGTTGAGGCAGCAATCCATTCAACCACTCTCTTCAATGGTCGTAGATAGCGCATACAATATGATGTGTATGGTATGACGAAGTTCCCACAAGAGTGGGTGTGTCACTCCCTAGCGTCGTATGAATCTTAGTCTAGTTGTTTCCTTAAGCACCTAATATGAGTTTCTTAGCATAATCACTCATCAAACACCTGCATAAGATCTCACATTTGGCTTTGTTTAGGTTATATGAATTTGTGGAATAATTTCAAATTTGAATTCTATATGTTTCATTTTAGCCTATCTAAGGCTACATTCCAAACATGTAGTTTATTTTGCTTTCTTTTTTAGCACCAAAATAAATATCGTTTCATCTTGCTCGCCATCTAAGTGTTAGGGTAATTGCCCATGTGAATGGACCAATTTAAGCCCGGTAACAATCAAATAATGTATGTTGGTGGTATCAATCAAACTAAAATGGAATCTACATCTATGAAAAACAAATGCATAGCATACCCATATATAAAATGTCAAAACAAAAGGAGCCTAAAAACAAAATACAAATCAAAGTCCACAAAGTCCTAAACTCCTCATATGAGTTTGAAAGACATCTTTAGCAATGGTTTTTGGAAACGGATCAACCATCATTCTACTGGTTGAGATATGTTTTAAGACTACCTTCATCTGTGCAATAATGTCTTGAATGTAGTAAAATGAATATCAATGTGTTTGGTTTTGCCATGATATTTAGGATCCTTACTATATGCTAGAGAAGTCATGTTATCACTAAAAATAGTGATGGACTCTTTGACTGGAGGCATGACTTTCAATGTTGAAAGAATCTTCCCACCTAGATAACCTCCTATATGGCCACTGAACAAGCATCATACTTTGACTCCATAGTGGATAGATCAATGTAGGATTTTTTTCTTACTACACCAAGCAATAATGACACCATTAAGTATGAAAGCATATCATGTAGTGGATTTATGCTCATCTCTATCACTAGCCCAATCCGCATCACAATATTCTCTAAATTTTAAGTCTCCACCTTGATAATAGATGACAAAATCTTTAGTCTCTTGGAGATAATGAAAAATCCTTTTAACTGCTCGCACTGAACAGAGCCTGAGTTACTTTGGTAACGACTGACTAATCTAACTACAAAGCATGTCAGGTCAAGTACACAACATAACACACATCAAACTTCCAATTGCACTCACATAAAGAACTTTTGTCATTTGTTTCATTTCCTCATCATTCTTAAGGCATTGGTCAAAGCTCAAGGTGCACCCTTCTCAATAAAGTGTCAATAGGTTTGCAATTTTGCATCTAAAATTGCTCTAGAATCTTCTTAATGTAAGTCTCTTGAGACAAACCAAGAAGTTTTCTTGAGTGATCCCTTATGATCTTAACTTTAAGCACAAAATTTGCTTCCCTCATTTCCTTTATATCAAAAGTGGAGGACAACCATCCTTTGGTAGTGACAACCATATCCATGTTATTTTCAGTAAATAGAATATCATCAACATACAAAGATAGAATGAGGAAGTCTTTCCCCTAATCGTTTGACATACATATAGTGATCCTCTTTCAACATTTCAAAACCAATAGAAATGATTACTTTATGAAATCTAAAGTACTATTGTCTAGATGATTGTTTTAGGTCATAAATTAAATGCTTGAGGTGACATACTTTGCATTCTTATCCCTCAACCTCAAGCTGAATAGGTTGATCCACATAGATCTCCTCATCTAGTTTTCCATTGTGAAATACAATCTTCACATCCATTTGGAAGAGCTTCAAGTCTAAATGTGCAATTATGTGGAGGTTTTCCATATAAAATAATTCTCGTCTTGTGTGTTATATTGTTTTTTAATATTCTCTATATTCTCAAAGGAGTTAATTGTATTAAAAAAATTCATCTTTTTGGGTTATTAAGGTAAAAAGCTAAAAATACCTATTAACCCATTTTCTCTCTCTCCCCTCAAGGTGTTATCCTATTGAATTATTGGGTTTTCAGTTGTAGACCACATGTGTTTAAGTTGAGCTAAACTACTTTTAAAAAATGGTTTAAAAATTATTTTAAAACTCTTCGAGTGCTCAAGCACTAGAAGAGCATTCAAGCACTCTTTGGAGCGCTCAAGCGTTCGTGCAAAGATCCTAATCTCTTTGCCAATATTTTTATTTCCATATTTTAATTGATTTTATTTTGGAAATATGAATTTGATTCCACTAGATATTTAAATTCTATAAATACCATGCTAAAAATGGTTTTGTAACCTAATTTGCCTTCTCATCCTGAAACTCTCATAAATGTTTGTCTTTACATTTGTTGGGTTAAGAAGAAGATCTGCATTCCCTCAGGTGCTAAGGTAAGATCCATTGGGAGCACATGTGGTGTTGTGTTACAGATGTGAAGTTCAATGTAGGTGTTGGAGAGTAAGTCTTATGAATAAATATGTTAGGTAAACTTGTATACTATATTTTTGAACAATGGACTTGTGATTAGAGATCTTTGACCCCATGGTTTTTATATCTACACATTATGTGAGTGGTTTTTCGTTAAAAAAAAAAAAAAAAAAAAAAAAAAAATCTTGTATGTTTTGTATTGAATGTTCTTGGGCTTCCTAAAAGAAATAGTTAAATAATTGAAAAGATTAAATTTTTGGACTTAAAACGTTGAAACATCCATTCACCTTCTCTAGGTGTTACCTAAAGTGAACCTATAAACTTTCACGTTCTATAAAAATAATTTTAAAATTTTCATAGTTTAAACCAAATTGAATTTAATATGAAGCTTGCATTGAAAAAGATGAATTAGTGTAAAAAAGTATTTTAGAAAAATGAGTTGAATATTTATTAAAATGATGAATCCATCTTTTGAAAAGATGAGGTGAACGTAAAAAAGAGTTTGGGTTTAATATAGAAAAAATGATGAAAAGACAAATTCAATATTCAAAAAAATAAATTATCCTTTGACAAATGACTTTTGTGTAAACAATAAATTCATTTTTTCAAAAAATAATTTTAATTTAAAAAAGCATAAGACATAGAAAAGAATCCATTTTGTAATACCCCACATCAAATAAGGGAGAAAGTTTCTAACACTATATAAGTATGAACTCTTTTTAATCATATAAATATGTTTTAAAGTCGTGAGAATACATTTGGGTCTAGAGTAGACAATATCTACATGGTTGGGAACGAGCCGTTATAAATGGTATCAGAGCCGATTCTTGACCTTAGTGTGGGGGTTTGTTTGATCCCATATAAGGTGTTTGTCTGTTTGACTCTGCAATCTCGTGGGACACAATAAAGACATTGTGTTTGCATGGAAGGTCTTTATGATATCTCACATTAGATATAAGAGAAAGTTATTAAAGCTATATATGTATAAGCTCCTTTTAACCTTGCAAATGCATTTTAAAGTCATGAGAGCCCCTTTGAGTTTAGAATGGACAATATCTACATGGTTGGGTGTGAGTCGTTACAAATGGTATTAAAGTTGATCTCTGACCCCAATGTAAGAGTTTGTTTAGCTCCGTGAGGGGTGTCTATTTGTTTGGTCCTTCAATCTCATAAGACACAACAAAGAGGTAGTGTTTACATAGGGGGTGATTATGATATCTCACATCAGATATGAGAGAAAGTTTCTAACGCTATATAAATATATATTTCTCTTAATGATATAGACATGTTTTAAAACCATGAGAGTTTCTTTGGGCTCAAAACAGATAATATCTACACAATTTGGTGCAAGTCGTTACACATTCAATATATTAAAAATTATTGTACGGAATTGTTTTCAAAATCTATTTTCAGAAATAGTTTTTGAGAATAGTTATCAAAAGTAATTTTTAAAATCATTTTTTGATGTTTTTAAAACCAAAAGTCTGTTTGGCAATTAAGAATGTTTTCACCTTATTTTCTACGTTTCTAAATATTTTTTAAAGAATAAATTTTATATGTATTACTTTATTTTCAAATATTTTTTATATTTGTGTCATTATTCTTTAAAATAACCCTAAAACAAACTAGAACAACTAAAATATATTATTGCAAATATTTTTTTTCTATTTTTAATATAAAAAAAAAGGCTTCTTTGTTTTTTTTAAAATTTTTTATTATCATATATACAAGCCGAAAACAAATAAAATATATACCTTGTTTTTATTTTTTAATAATTTTCTTTTTCAATTTTTGATTATATAGAATCTTCCTAAAACAGGAATAGGCGCGGACAGTGGAAGGGCCGTTAGATGAAAGGCGTTTAAAATTAGAACACAACGCCTGTGTTGTGCAGTTGTACAGTCGTACACTACCAGTCCACTCCAATTTGAAAAGTCTCTGGAATTTCCTATTTCATCTCCCACACCAACACTACTCCCCTCCAGTTTGGAAAGTCTTTGCAATTTCCAAATCTAAGGACCAAAATAAAAACCCTAGCTTTCCTCCATTCGCTATCAGATCATCATGCAGTTCCAGTTCAGAGCAGGCGACAAAGGAGCCTCATCCTACGTCCCTCCATCTCCATCCGCTCCGCACTACACTACTCAATCCTTCATTGGTACCATTCCCCTTCAAAATTACACCCTCCTTCTCCATTCTTCGCTTGATTCTCGTTACTGTATTAATCTTTTCTCGGTGTTCTTTTTTCTTTTCAGGTAACTTGTGGAGCGCCACGGAAGACATGGGATCGGAACGTAGGGTCAGGAAGGAGCTTCTTGCGGCGCAAGCGACCATGCGCCATGATATTGAGGCTGAATTGAGGAGGGAGTTGATGATCGAGAGAGAGTTGGCAATTATAAGAGGCGGTGCTGGATTTTCCTTGTTGTTCGAACAACCGATCACGACTTTGCTTCAGCGATGGGGTTTTGAGGAGGGATTGAAGGTGATGACTCGGGTGCTTCATCATGTGCTGCTTCCAGGATTCAAGGACTCTGAGATTTTGGCTTTCATGAGTGGATTAGAAGGTGGCGTCCATGGAAACTCGACAGTTACTAAACCGCTGCCGAATGACGGTGTGCCACCAATGGTAATTACTCGATTTCAAGTCTATTTATTTTCTGCTATTTGTGCAAATGTTACTTATCCTATCTGGATTATTTTGTTGCATCTAATTTGGTGTGGTGGAATTGGATTTATTGTATATTTAGTGATTGAATCGATTTTCCCACTCAGATTGAGTGATTTTTCAATTTCAAGGTTGTTTGTTTGGTAGTTTTAAATATATCCACAACTTCTTTTCTTTGCCCTTCTCTAAATTTATGCAAATTTGGCAAATCATTCCCTAGTGACAGCCTTTAAAAAACCCAATGAATTAGGTGTCGAATCTCATGAAGTGATCTTGGAATGCAGGTGAAGTGCAGATTCAAAGAATGAAAAACGGTTGTAGTGGAAAATTCTTTCTTAGAAAAAACAAGAATTAGTTAAAAACTTCTTAACTACTTGTAATAAACAGTTGAGAAGGTGGATCTTAGGCTCCTTCCTTACCATGGCATGATCGTGGGGAATCCCTAGGGTTGTTCCTTCCTTATCATGAAATAATCCTTGTTATCAATATTTCAACTAAAAGTGTTCACCCATCAATTGGATCCTCTTTATATAATCCTAAGTGAAAAATAGATTGTCTAGTAGGGTAACTGTATTTCAAAGATTTTAATATAAGGGTTGGAAATTTTTTATCCAATTAATTCTTTGAGAATGATTTAATCAATCCCTATAAGAAATTAGGAATGATCAAAACCCAACCAATACAAAGGAGACTTTTTTACATCGAAATAGAAAACTACGAGATCTAGGACCTCAAATCTAAAATTTACCATACAAGATCAAAGACATGTTCTCCAACATTTGTATCATAATCCATGTTCATGATGCAGCACATGGATTGCTCAAGTGAATTTGCCTTTGCCTCTAAAGGGATGCAGGTCTCTTCAACAACCCAGAATTCGCATGGGTATCACTACTATCACCAAAGGTGACATTACCTCCATTGAAATCTTCAAAGGAGGTGAAGAATGACTTATCACCCGTCATATGCCTAGAACACCTGCTATTAAAACACCACTCACTAGGGGCTTTAGCTCTAAGGGTCGTAAAGACAACAATGTACTTAGGCCTATCCTTCCTCAACCACACTTGTTTCACTTTAGATGGTCAACTAGAGGAACTTTTCTTCTTTCTTTTCTTAATATGTAGAATTTTATTTTTTAGGAAATCAAACTCATCCCTTAGTCTATTCAATTGAGACTCATACCTTTCAAAGAATCTACTATGATATCCACTTTGAGTGTGTCTATACTTCTTACAATAAGTGCATAGGGGAGAAATGCTAGATGAGGCTACATGGTTAGGAGTCTCTTCCCTACCTTTAACAAAGATTGTCTCCACTAGTGGGAGTATCAGTTTTGTTAATGTAACGTAAGCCTCTCTTATCTCCATGGGACTTGCATTTATCAAAAATATCTTTTAATTCTTCAGTCCTAGGATGAAAAACTTCATAATTGGAAGAAAGAAAGGTTCTTTGGGATTCAATTTCTCGAGTTAGAGCATCGTTTCTCTCAAGGAGAGATTGATACTTAGTCTTAAGAAACCAAATTTTTTCAACATGATTTATTTTCTCTTCACATAGCATATCAATCTTAGATTTTTGTGAATCAACTCCAAAATTGGCTTTCAAGAACTTTTTAATCAAGCATTGATACTCAAGCAATATGTTAAAGAAATTCAACATTCTATTGATCATTAAATTCACATTCACTATCCGAATCATGCACAAAATCAACAGATGCAACAGAGGTAACATAATCAGTTTGATCATACCTAGTGTCCTCCAAAGCTATGGAATCACTCTCGTTGGAGTCTATGTCACTCCAAGTAGCCTGTATAGATTTTGTAATATCCTTGGAACCAGGACAATCAAAAGAAGCATGTCCCAAACCACCACAATTAAACTATTCAACATTTTTCCCTTTGGAGAATCCCTTGCCTTTTTCTTTTACAAACTTTTCAAAATGTTTTCCTTTTCCTGATTCTTGTTTCCTATTAGTCCTTCTATGAAATTTCAAAGCTTCTTTTACACATTTTGCCATATGGTCAAGTTCTTCTCATCCTACTTTTTCAGAACTTTTAAGATTCTTTTTCCTCATTCTTAGAAGCCTTGAAAGATGATTCTTTAGGCTTCTGAGAGTTTGTAAAGGTCATCTCATAAGTTTGAAGACAACCAACAAGTTCATCAACTCTCATAGAGTCGACGTCCCTACTTTCCTCTATTGCATTAACCTTAAGTCTAAACCTCTTAGAAAGCGATCTTAAAATTTTTCTAACGATCTTAGACTCAGTGATCCTTTCTCCTAGGTTAAGGATGAATTTACCATATCACTAAGCTCATAGTAGAATGTAGAGAAGGTTTAATCCTCTTGCATTCGTATGCTCTCAAATCTAGATGTGGGCATTTGGATTTTAGACAACTTCACAGCTGAAATGCCTTCATGAGTTTACTGCGAGGATGTCCCAGGCCTTTTAGCATGCTTGTAGGTGGCTACCCTACAAACCTCGTTAAGACTCACCCTATGAAATATGTTATACAAGGCCTAAGCATTAGCCTCACTACCTTCATTATCCAATTTATCCCACTCTTGCTTAGGTTTGAGTTCCCCAATAGATCTTCTAGAAACATCTAATTTCAGTGAGGGTCCCCATCCAAAGTCCACCAAATTCCTAATTCTTTCACCTTACATTTTTAGAAAAAAATTCATTCAAGCCTTCCAACGGGGATAGTTACTCCCATCAAAATATGGTGGATTATTAATGGAAGCACCCACCTTTGGTTGCCATTGTTCCATACTGGATTAGTAAGATCGAGAAAAAAATCATATTTTTATTTAAAGGTCTACTCTAATACCAATTGAAAAACCTAATGTCCAACAAGGTAAGGCCTAGAGGGAGGTGAATGGGTTATCTTTTAAAGATTTTAAAATAAGGGTTGAAAATTTTAATCCAATTTAAACTTGTGAAAGGGATTTAAACCTTTTTAACTAAATTGAACCCTAATAGATTAAAGAGATCAATGAAAAAATCAATTACACACTAGAGACAATGATTTTTACATCGAAAACCTCCACACTGACTGTGAAGATAAAAAAACCATAAGATCCAAAACCTTAGATCAAACAGCAATTATTTGAAATCAAGATACACAAATCTACCTAACTACTTACTCTCCAGTACTCATATCATGATCCACATCTGCAACCCAACACCTCAAATGCTCCAATGGATTTGTCTCAACCTCTGAGGGGATGCAATTCCTTCAATAACCCAGAATTCGAATATACAAATTATTGAGAGTTTCTTTAGAATGATCAAGCAATGTAGGTTTTTCTCACAAAAGCATCCAACCCTAAAACGAGTTTAGGAAGGGTATATATAGGTTCGGAGACCTAGAGGATTGGAAATGGATTTTTCCATAAAAAGTAAATCGTTATTTTCCAAAAAAAGAGAACTGCAGAATATGGCAGAATCAAAACGAGCGCTCGAGCAAACTTAAACACTGTTCAATTATTTAAGTGCTTGAGCGGTGGCTTTAGCACTAGCATTTTGGCCAATGCTTGAGCATTCCCATTAAGCCAAATTAATTTTTTAACAAGTTTTAGCTCAAATTTAAGAACCTAACCCAATCCAACCCCTTTTCAAACCTAACTTGCCATGTAGACAAACCTTTTTAAACTTACCTATGACAATTCAATTGAATAAATGGCAACCTTGAGTCTTCAATGGAGAGTAAGCCACTATCTGAAAAGGTTCCTATGTTGGAATGAAAAAGGATAAAATTGCCAACAAATAAATTGAAAACATAATGCCCTAACACAAGCCACTTCCCAAAAGAAAAGATTTGCAACATAGGTTGCATCGAGGGCCTTTTTACACCTATAAAATGTGCCATTTTAGAAAACTATCAATCACAACAAATACCAAATATATACCTTTTTCTGTTCGAGGGAACCCCAATATAAAGTCCACACTAACCTCTATCCAGGGAGCTGTAGGTACTGGTAAAGGCTGCATAAGCCAGCATTATATTGCTGGCCCTTTTGAAACTTGGCATACATGGCATCTATCTACATGTAAAGCTCACCTCATGTGTGTGTGGATTTGCTTGTGCATGTAATTTTTATAATGAAGTTGTGATTATTAGCTCTGTCGCCATTGACAAGAATAGGATGCTATCAATCATGATTCTTTTTAGGTTTCAATAGGTGAATTCTCTAAGCCTCATTTCTTTTGGTAGGATACTCATGACTTATTGGTTAAAACTCTGTACGATTTGGCACTTCATATTTGATTTGCAAATGAATCCTTTCCTTGATTTTCTAGTTTGTTGTAAAACTTTTTATTAGTTTCATATCATTTTCTCTCCAACATTACTTAGAAATGTCTAATTAGTGAATGACTTAGCAAATTCATGGGGTATGTAGACTATTAACTTGTTATGTTACACACACATCTAACAATCACCTTGGCACTCTTTAGGTCTGTCATGCAGACACATTTGTCAGCCTCTATAATAGTATCCTTTATTATGAAAATGAATAAGTGGTAATACTCAAAGAATGGTCTCAATAAAGTAACATACAGAATTTTGAGTTATGAATATGTCGCTCTTTTTCTTTGTTGGACACTCCTATCACTCACCTATGAAAGCAGGGGTGTTGGATGCATTCATTACTCATGCACTCAGTCATGTTTAATACAAGTACTACACACATTTCCCAGGTAACTGAAATATTGCTCATGAGTCCCTAAATGTTGATCTAGCTTTGTTATCAATAAGTATGTGCTACAAAGATCACTTACCTCTTAGGAGTATTGTAAATGATTATCAATTTTTTTACAATACTTAAAGACTCATGTACCAAAAAACTGTTATACCCATGGTTTCTTTTAAATTATTCCTGAGGCTGAGGTTGTTTGAATTAGTGAAGTGTCTAATATGTTCTACAATTATTAAGTATTCAACGTCATATTTGTAGAAAAAAGGTAAATGATGCTGCAGTAAATTCCCATGGGAAGTCGATATTTAAAAAACCTCTGAAGTGATCAATTATGTATATGTGTTTGTCTTTTGTCACATTGGTCAATGAGATTTACATTTGGTAACTGAGTGTGCTCTCATATGAGTATGTTGCTAACAGGGAAAAGCTAGGCCTTCAAGCTGGCATTAGGGGCCCAACTATGCAGCAGGCATCTTCTTTCCTAGATGATGCTTCAACTGCTATAAATCCATCCTGAGGATTATTCATTTTTTTTTTTAACAGAGCTACATTATATTAAAGTGAATATTCTTGTAGATTTTCATGCAATAAGGAGAAAGAACTAGATAGAAGGAATTCAATTTGGGGGAGAAGAAAAATATTGATTGTTGTCTATTAGTGACTGTTCCTACAAATCATTAGCATGTTGGATTTTTCCTTATTTTTTTATTGTAGTTGTTTTTGTCATTAATCTTAATAAGCAGGACTATCCAAAGATGTAGTCTTTATCCATGTTACAGACTACACTCGAGCATACAAAAATTATTCACATGGTAAATACATTTTGTACACTGAGATGTGTGTAACAATTCTGTAGCTAATTTATGCATGAGAATGGGAGTGTGATAGGCTAATCTTTGCTTGCTGCATTTTCCTTCTTTTAAGACCCAATACCTATGCTTTCTACTCTAGTTTTGAGCAAGAAGTGGCTTTGGGAATTTAAGTGGGGTTGACATGTTATTATTATTTCAATGCAGGCCATGCCTGTTGGGATAAAGAGGAAGGCAGAAGTAGCCGGTGGTGATCAGGCATCTTCATCTAGCAAAAAGAAGAAAACAGAAAATAAATGGACCTGCCCACTCTGTCAAGTGAGTGCTACTTGTGAACGAGGTTTGCAAGATCACTTCCGGGGAAAGAAGCATGAGGCCAAGGAGGCATCACTTAAAAAAAGTGAAGAAATGAGCCAAAAGATTTGCAGACCTGATCCATTTCCCGATGGAGATGAGGGCAAATCACAGGTGAGAGAAAAGCAGAAGGATAAAAAATTTTGGTGCCCAATTTGTGAGATTAGCACCAACAACCAGGCGTTGATGGAAATGCATTGGAATGGAAAGAAGCACATGGCAAAACTCAGGAAAAAATCTGGAACTCTCAGGGCCATATCCTCGCCTGATGATGCCCAAGACATTGGAAAAACAACAGCCACAGGGGAAGATGCTTCACCAAGTAATGCTGAAAGGACAGAGGAAATAGAAGCCCAAGAGGATATGTGCAAAGGAGACAAGTTGCTACCGAACATAAGGCAGACAAATCTAAAATTCTGGTGCCAAACCTGTAAGATTGGAACCACTAGTGAAGACTTGATGAAAAAGCATCAAAATGGAAAGAAGCACGTGGCGAAACTCAAGAAAAATTCTGGAACTCTCATGGCCATATCCTCCTTGCCTGATGATGCCCAAGAAGTTGGAGAAACAACAGCCACAGAGGAGGCTGCTTCACCAAGCAATGCTGAAGGGAATGAGGAAATAGAAGCCCAAGAGGATATGACCGAAGAACAAGACAAGTTGCTAGTGAACAAAAAGCAGACAAATCTAAAATTCTGGTGTGAAACCTGTAAGATTGGAACCACCAGTGAAGACTTAATGAAAGAACATCAGAATGGAAAGAAGCACATGACCCTGCTAAGGAAAAATGGTGGAGCTCTCATCACCATATCCATCTTACCAGATAATGTTGAAAATGATGGAGAAACAACAACCAAGAAGAAAATGAATGATTCAACGGCCAATGCAGACAAAAACAAGGAAACAGAAGTAGATGATGAAATTAAAATGGAAGCAGGATGGCAACAATGAAAACTGCTCTGTAGAATGGGGTAAACAACATCAGCTTACTGGATTATTCAAGTAGGGGCAAGAGCACTGGATTGTAAATTATAACTGCTTCCTCAGGTATCTCTCCTTTGGACCATTAGGTAGGTAAAAAGATGCAAGAAATTTATTAGTATTCTCTTCTAGTGATAGGCTCAAAGTAACAATTTTTCCATATTTGACTGAACATTACTCTCAAATCAACTCTTTCCATTCTATTAGCTCACTCAGGATTATCTACTCAAGGGTTTGTTTTGAAACTCAACTTGGAGTGTAAACCTTTTGCAAGTTGCAGAAGCGGAAAGGGAACATTTAAAATTCATGGTTATGTTTGGTTATCATAAAAATTAGAAGGAAAATGTGAGGGAAAGAGGAAAAGTATAAAGAAAAATGGAGAAAAATAAAAAATAAAAATAAAAAATAGGTTTGAACTCAATAAATTATTTTTATATGTTTCTTTAAACTCGATTTACTTATTTTCTTCATTAAATAATTTTAAAATATATAATTTTTTGATCAATTTTAGAGAGAGAGAGAGAATAGATTTACAATTATTATCAAATAATTTTCCTCTCAAGAATTTTTTTTTTTTTTTTTTTAGGGAAAGAGTGCGTAAGTTTGTCTTTGGTAAATCAACTTAATGATGTAATTTAAGTCATTAAATTGATTAACATAAATATGTTAATGGTAACTTATTTTTAAATATCTTTTATCACATTTACCTATATTTTACAACTATAACTCTTGATTGGCAACTCATTTTTTATGGTAAATATTTGTTTAGTTATCTTAGGTATTAATAATACTTTAAATATTAATGTTGAACAAATAAATTTATTACTTAAAATTAATGAAAATATAAATATTCATTAAAATTAATAAGGTAAATCTGTCATTATGATGATTTAAAATAAATTTAAATTTATTAAATAGGATTAATATTTAATATAAAAATAAATAATAACTTTGAAGTCAATAATTTAACTGAAAATCATTTATTAAACAATAAATATTAAATTTTATCAAACCCTTTAATGAGTGTGAGAGGTACGAGGAAAAAGCTAAAGATTGATCAATTGATCTTTATTCAAAATTGATGAATCTAAGTCCCAAACACAATCGATCAATGCGTTTCATCAAACCTTAATTTAATGAAGGCGACTAATAAAAAAATTAGTAAAGGATTTAGTAAAACATGAAAGGCGCAATAAAATTAAAAAAAAAAATTGAAAAGTTTAGGAGTTGTTTGATAATTTTTTTAAAAAATAGTTTTAAAAAACAATTTTAAAAAATTGTTTCTAATATTTTGTAAAACAAAAGTCTATTTGAAAACTTAAAATATTTTTAACTTGTTTTTAAATATTTTTAAAAATAATTTTATATCTAACATTTTATTTTTAATCATTCTACATATTTGTATAATTATTTTTTAAGATAACTTTTAGAAAACAATTAAAAGATGTTTCCTGAAAACAGTTTTTGTTATGAAACGTGTTTTTCTAGTTTTTTATTTGAAAATAAAAAACTATTTTTAAAATCAGGTACTAAAGAGACCTTAGTACCCATTTGAATACACCTCTTATTTTTTATTTTTAAAATAAAAAAAATTAAAATTAAAAAAAGAGTAGAAACTTACTTGTGACCTCAACTTTTTTATTTCCTCAAATTTTATTTATGAAAGTGATTTTTAAAGATTTAAGAAAAAATTGTTTTTATATAAAAGTTTCAAAAGTGTATCCAAACCATGTAGATAGCGTTGTAAGAGTTTTGATCCTTACTTTTAGATAAAAAAATTCCTATTTTATGTTTTTAAAATTAAAAAAAAAATAGTAATACCTTTTACATTGAAAAAATAATGGTTTTGAAATATGTATAAAAAAATTGAGATATCTGGTAATGAGAGCTAAAGATTAAATTTCAAAGGTATTTATGAACTTTGAATAAAGATTATACTTGTAGATCTTAAGATTAAATTTCAAAAACCCATGATATCGTATTGTGATAATACAATTGCCATTAACATAATTTATAACCTAATTCATCACGATTGAACTAAGTTAATAAAAGTTTTATAAATTTTACAAATGAAAAGTTGATAGTAGTCAAGTGTGCATGATTGAATTGTTGAGTTTTTTTATATTTTCCATAGCTAGGTGTTATATGGTTGTATAATATTACATAAATCCTGAAATCTTGCAAGGATCAATTTATTTCTTTGTTAAATTCTTATATAGCTTTGTACAAATACCTTAGAATTATTTTCTCTCATTTTCTCTCTAACTTCAACAAACATACTCCTAAAGAAGAGGTTGCAGATGCGCTTACAATGAAGCAAGATGACAGTGATTCTATCCCCTTTCAACTTGGCCATCAGTGCCCCTTGGCTTCTTCATAGGCATTCCTTTCTTTGCAATCTCAAATTCTGGCCATAGCTCACCTTCCAAGCCAATCTCTAAAGCGTTCCCTACTTCTCCCTCTTACTAATAAGCCAATATTTCCTCTATTCATCACATTCATAGGAAAATTAATACACACATATGCATATATAGTGAGCCCAGAAGCATTAACATGTAAGATATAATTCCTATGATTTGGTTAATGGGTGTTCCACATTTTCATGTGTACTGATTTATCAGATACTCCCTTTCCAGTTTGCACTGAAAAAGGAAAGGAATAAAAAAAATACAAAGAAAAAATAAAATAAAATCTCAATCATAATCATCCATTGAAGGACTAATCCAAGGGAAATTTAGACCTTCAAAGCCACTGGATCTTGCCATGAGATTTTCTTCTTCCCCTTTTTGTCATTGATCAAGCAATTCTTAGGCTTCCCCCTGACTCTCGGTGGCTCCATAACAGCTTCTTCTCCCATTCTCTCACCACCCTGTAATGGTAGAACACAAATCAAGTGATTAATACAGTTCCATTTTTTAACTCCATATAAAACAACCATGTTGCAAAAAAATTCCAAGTTGCAAGTCCAAATTCATTCCAAATCGTGGATATTCTCCGCCCTTAAAGAGAAATAGACTTTATTTTTTACAATTTTGAGTCTATATCCAAATTCATTCCTATTGAATATGCTGAAACCATCATAAACAACAAATTCAAATTCATATTAAACACAGAAAGTTCTAAATTCAAATTCAATTTACCAAAATCAGGCCTGCAGGAGGTGGTGGCCTTTTCAGAACAGCTCCATTGGCACTAGGATTCCTTGTTTTTGCAATCTTTTTGCTCTTTACATCAACTCCATTGACATGAGGGTTCTTCTGCTTTGGAAGCTTTTTGCTTTGAATGTCTGGATTTTGCAGTGGCTCTGGTTTGGGTGGTGGAGATTGGATTTTTGATAGATACCTATACCTTCCTCTCAAGAATCTGAAATTCAGAGTAAACAAACAGTCTCCAATTCGTAAATTTTCCATGAACCACTATTCGATTTCAAAGTAGCTTTTCCTTTGCTTTCTAACATATCAAATAAAGGCAACTTTCTAGCTCATTTTTGTGTCTTCTCTAAATTTTCTCAGTAACCAAACAAAGCAATACAGAAAATAAACCGATTACATTCAAATTTAAGATCCAGAAAAAAGACATTACCGAACTTCAGCCAAAAGGGTTTCTCTCTTCTGATTTGCTGCCAGTAGTTTCCTCTTCTTTGCCACAAATTCCTATAAGAAGATTGGCATAAAACCCAATTGAGGACCAATGGAGGATGATCAAATTAATCAAAACCTCATCAAATATCAAAAACCTTATATTCTTTTTATTGGTCGTGAGAAAGTAGGAAAAATACAGAAACATAAAGTATAATGTTGAATTTCAAAACGTAGACGGAATTCTATTTTCTAGTTTCATTTTTTTCCCAAGTTTTCTCACCAGCCAAACAGAAGTTAATTTTCTGAGTTTTTTTGTCAGAAAACCAAAGAACTACTATAAAATCAATACATGCTAAGGACATAAAATCAAATCAAAGAAAGATTAGCTAAATGGGGTTTCACAGAAACATTAAACAAAAAAAAAAAAAAAACAATCGAAGAAAGAAATCAACAAACACGAAATTCGAAACCCTAGATCTTCGATAAAAAGAGAAGAAAAGCAAACCCACAAAAAAATAAATAACTAAATAAAAGCCCTCACCTTTTGTAATTCCAAGTAATCCTGCAATAGACTTTGATGTTTGAACCCAACCCTAACTTCATCGCCAAGAGCACGAGACTGCCGAGAAGCCAAAGGAACCCTCTTCATCTTCTTCCTCAAACTTGCATCCCCAATAACAGAAAACCCAGATTAAGCCCAGAAAACGGAGACCCAGATCAAATATAGGGACAGAAAGACGAGAGAGAGAGTGGGTGAGAATCCATTAAACCCACAAACAAAACTTGGAAATAAAGCAAAGAAGAAACAACCGCAAACCCAATACGTGGATAAGGATTGGGATTGAAGAGAGAGGGAGAGAGAACAAAAGGGGGATGTAATTATAGAGAGAGAAAGTAGAAGGAGCGAAGGTCGCGTCTGTGTATGTAGTTTTTGTCTCTGAAAGACATGGAGAAAGTGAGAAGCCCAAAAGGCCCATAAAGATTGGGAGGAGAGTAGTGAAGAAGAAGGGGTATTTGTGGGAAGATGCGGTGTAGAATAGCAGTGGTTGGAGGACATTTGAAGACACATATCTTTCCTTCTCTCCTATCTTTCCATCTTTCCTTTTTTTTGTTTTTCTCCTCTATTCTACATAAATTTTGGTCCAGCTGGGCCATTTTAGAGAGAGAAAAAATAAACCCAAGGGAGAGAGAGAGAGAGGGTTGTGTTGTTTCTTTGTTTCTTCTTGGAGGGGTTGGTTGTTGATTTGGTTCTAGAGAGAGAAAGTCTTCTCATAGAGATAGAGAGAGAAAGAGAGGTTGTGCAGAATCAGCAGGAGATAAATGGCTACTGTTTGTTGAGGACTTTGCAGCTTGTTCCTATGAACCCTTATAGTCATGGTGGTCTTTATTTAAATGACCAAAATGCCCTCCTCATTTATCACAAATTACCATAATATCCTTCTATTTTTATTTATTTTTTATTCTCATATTTTCATTTTATTTGTATATATATTTGTAATTTTCATATTTTTATTTCCCATGATTCATGGGTTGTCGATTTCTTTCTCTTTTTCCAAAAATATTTTACATTTTAAACCGATAGTTTTTCCTTTTAAAATTTTTTTCTTTTTTTTATTTAAGACAATAATTAATGATAATGATAATTATTACTATTATTAGAAAAGACAAAATAAAAATTTAAATAAAGATTGACTAAAAACATAAGAGTTACTTTTAAAATGGTGGAATTAGGAATTTAATGGCACAAATTAAATATGTATATATATCAAATTTATTATAATTATCCTTCCTTTATTCTTAAAATATACTTTTTCTTAACCTCATCTTCCCAGAGCTCATTAACATCCCAATCTTTATTTTTTTTTTTATTGTTCTATTTTATTATATATGAAATAAATAATTAAAATTTTATTATTTAAACTTCAATTAACTTTTAAGAATTTATTTTTATCTTATATGAAAAATAGAGAAATTAACTTCTCAAAGAAAACACTTTTATTAAAATCACTTCAAATTATCAAACACAATCTAAGAGTTCATTTCACAATAATTTTAAAAAATGTTTTTAACTTAAAAAAAATGTTTAACAAAATTTAGGAAATACTTTTTAAAATCTAAAAAATCATTTATAATGTTTTTTTTTTACATAGAAAAAACATTTTGAGTAGAAATGCTATCAAATTTTAGAAAATATTTATATCATTTCTAATACTTAAAAAAATTTCAAATATTAAAAACATTAAAAATTCTTTCTAAAATCACTGTCAAATACACTCTAAAAATATGTTTAACAATGTTTTTATTGAAATCATTTTCTTTAAAAGTGTTTTTTAAAATAATCATATATCAAGTATTTTTCATGAAACATTACAAGTAATTTTTCAAAATTCAAAAAGTGTTTTTAAAATTTTGCTAAATACAAGGTGATTTCTTAACACTGAAAAAGGGACTCTATGAATCTTGCCCCCTAAAGTAATTTCCCGGCTCACCCATCTCACATGATGTGATTACTTGACTAACATGAGCCAACCTGCACAATCAATTACTGAAACAGAAACAGAAAGAGATCAGTTTTGTTCAAATATCACTGGGTTTTCAAGAACCATTCAACCAGAAACAGAACCCATATCCTCAAAATGAATTTTGTCTTACATTTCACATTGAATCCAAAAATTAAACCAAGAGACATGATAAAAAAAATTGGGGAATACCAGGAAGATACAATGAAGGATGGAAGAAATAATACTTATCAGGACATAAGTCCACTGCTATCTGGGTCATAGAAAACTCTGCCAACACATAGCAAAAGCTTTTTCACAAGCAAAACAAATAGCCACAACCTAGTGCATCTAATGAAGCATTCAAGATTACTTTCAAAATAACTCATCAAGAATACCACAGAACACTCTCAGTAACTCACTGATCAATAACATTTTCTGATATCGCCGATTCAATGTACGTTTCTCGCTATATAGAAAATGCCAATGACAAACAAAGTAGATCTAAAGATGGCACTGGCTGGATTCAGCAATCTGTAATTGAAAATTTAAACTTATGCACTTGAACTGAATAAGAAATGGAGATTGCAAAGAAAATCATGCACTTTCAAGGGAGGTAAGGAAAAGCTTAGAATTTATTATAACTTTAGAAAATATAACTTAAAAATAAGTTTTCTTGCTCGAAACTCAAAGCACTAAGCAAATCGCTCATAGCAAACAAGTTTTTGTGACTAATTTGTTCATGAACTGATACTGAATAGCATCTGCATATTACTTTAACAATTCAAATGTAAAAATCAAGTATAGCATAGTTATTAGGAATCCTCTTCTCCCTACTTATGCAGCATAGAAAAACCGAGAAAAAGATGCAAGTACATAGTTGGAAGTTGGATTTGACAAGTCTGGTACATGAAACCCATAATTGGTTGCAACCATCAGTGAGCATAACTGGAGAAACAACTAGAGACATCTTCTCCACAGCACAGAAGTACCAGCATTTCCAAATTGGACTCCATATCCAGATATGGTGTTATTTTGGATGACAATTTTCCTTTATGCTTTAATCTATGAGATCTGAAAAGTGCAATCCATCAATATCGGCCATCAACTTGACAACTACACAATGGAAAGAGCTTCTAGGACTCACCCATGGGGAGAACTTACAGTTCAAAACCTATCAATAGCAGCTCTAATGCTCAAGAATCATTGATTAAGGAAACAACCTTCGAGAAAGTACTTAGTTCCTGATAATAGACAAAAATAAAAACATACACAAAAAAAAGGTAACCAGAAAAGAATAGAGCCCCTCAATATCTCTACAACCCGATAATTATCCTGTATAAGTATTCATCTGAAATGTGTTCCCAGGAAAAGTAACAGTACTAATAAAACAAAGTAAAAGGAATGAAGAACCTGAGGATGCAAGGGAAGAAACTGCCTTCTCACCTTCTACTGTACAGCAGATAAACATGCAAAGTAGTCGACAGAGTTCTGACTTGAGAGTCCAGCTTAATTGAAAAAAGTAGGATTATAGGAGGTCTGAATTATTCTAGTGAAGCCTGAATTTGCACAGGGAAATCCCCAAGTCTATACTTACATGTTGCAGGCAATGTGCACAGCTGAACAGAAACCATACACTAATAACAGAAGTCATTGATGTCTTCAACCCCAAATTATACAAAGTTAAATAGGCCTTATAACAATGTTTTGATATCTCAGTTCAACTTAAACTTTCCAAGGTTAAGGATATCCGGTAGGCTTATTTGGTAGATCTTGCCTTGGCACTGGATACGAAAAGCCCATCTGATACACTCTTACATCAGTCAATCAGTCAATCAGTCATTCACTTTTTAGATTAACCATAGTTGTTAACTCATAAAACATATTCATTTTTCTATTTTTCTATATCATGTATTATAAGTTTTTTTATATAGGGAAAAAAATAAGAAAATAAAAAAATATATATTCATATACATGTCTATGCGTATGTGTGTGTACGTATACAGTATATATACATATATATGTTTGTATATATATGTATTGAAAACATGAAGTATAGAGTAATATATAGCTAATTTCATAATAGATGGTAGAATTTAAAGGGTTAAATTATGTCATACCATATGAAGACATTAAATACTAGAGTTTTGAAAAGTTCAATTTAACAAAATATAAGTTTAATGCATAGGTATATCACAAAATCCACAAAAATAAACTTTTTGAATTTTTAGATATAATTTTTAGTTCCAAAGTCTAATTAAGCATATGTACTTATGTGTTGTCAATATGTATGGCTTTATGTGCCATCTCCAAAGATCCAATTTTTCATGTTTGTTGATCATTCTTTCCCCAACAAAAAAATAAAATAAAATAATTTATAAAAAAAATTAATGTGTTTAGTAAAAAAATTTATTCACCAGTCACCATTATTTTCAACATCAACATTAAAATTATTCAAATGAAAACTTCCAATATTTATAATAAAAATAAATTTATTTAACTTCCAACATTGCCTTTGACAATAAGAATGTAGTTTTTTTATGTAGAATTATTTTACTTTTTTCTCTCTTTTATGATCAATTTCTAATCTTATTTTACAATTTTAAACAATTAACATAAGAAATTCCTTTGCTGAAAAAAATTTTGAATTTGATTTTTCTTAAAAATTATGAAAAACAGTTAAAGGTTTATGTATCGTGTATCATATAATGTATTATATCTATATTATAAGATACATTTAAGATCATGCACAGATTACAATACGTATTGATTTACATTAAAAATATATCATATCATTGTATCCTATCATGTATTGTAAATTTTTAACAACCATGCTAATGACCTCTTCGCAGAACAACCTATTCTCCTTCCAAGTGAACCCTTTCAAATAAATCTTAGGACAATGACCTTGACAAAACAGATGCATCAAGATCTACGAACAATTTGATTGCTTATACAGATAAATACTTGCATATGTAAGACTAGAATGAATAAAAACAGTATATATATATATACACAGTAAAATAAACTGTCTTATTGAATGACAAGATACGCCAAACAGGCAAAGCAAGGATGTGACAAAATATGTCATTTACATAGTCCAATCAATGTGTTTTCGTACAGAACAAGACAACCATAGTTTACAACAGTATTCACAGTACTCATGGATAACAATTTGGAAAACGTCGCTCGCACCTTAAATATATGGCCCAGTATTGCAGAATCTGCTGGAGGCAGGTATGTTAACTACCAAACTTGCAGAAGCATCCGCTGCTAGAAGATGTAAAATCAATTGCCACAAAATTATATTTGTATGTATGCCCCCATGACCAAAATCATCAACAAAAATGGGGCTGGATCATCCCTGGCAAGAACCATGCGTAAACAAAACTAAATTATTGAAAAGAAAAAGAAGAAAAAGAAAAAACCCCATTAATTAAACTGATGAAAAGATGGTCAGAAAGTACAGTTTCTTGAAGAAAAATGTCAGCTATTGCTTCCAGGATTTTAGAGGAAGAGCTAAAGAAGGGATTAGTACCTAGGACATCCCAAGCCTATAGATCAGCAAGCACAACAAATGAGTGGACCACCACATCTCTTAGATGTCAAGATTGATTAGGAAGTTGCGCAAATGTTCCTGTATTGGGTCTGCAGCCCCCAACCATCATCTTCTTGTAGACTGCATATGCACGGTCAGGGTTACCTGACATGCTATGCCCGCGAATGAGAGCATTATAAGTAAACACATTAGGTTCAAGGCCTTTAAGTTGGAGTTCCTCATACATCTTTCCCGCTTCCTCTACCATTCCAGCAATCCCAAGATTGAGAATTAAGGCATTGTAGGTGTAAAGATCAGGAGTAATCCCTCTATTCCGCATCTCATCAAAAAGAGAAAGAGCTTCCTCCACCCTCCGTGATCTTCCAAGACCATTGATCATAAGGTTATAGCAAACCAAATCAGGATCCAGGCCAGAAAGCTTTAGTTCCTCGAAGTAGTGCAGAGCATCATCCACTTTCCCCGCCATGCAAAGGCAATCCACCATAATGCTGTAGGATTTCAAATCTGGTCTTATTCCCTCTTTAACCATCCTTCTAAACAACTCACAAGCAGTTTCCACATCACCCTGTTTCCCAAATCCATTCATAAGAATATTGTAAAGCGGACAGTTAGGCATGCATCCATAATCCAGCATCTCCTCAAAGAACTGCTTCGCTTCCTCCAGTCTTCCTGACTTCAAAAGGCCATCAATAAGAGGGCCATATGTCCAAGGAGTTGGGGAGAAATCTCCACTCATAAGGTCATAGTATAAATCTATAGCCTTATCTAAGCTATTAGATTTCACAAGACCGAAGATGACTATGTTATGAGTTATTCTGTTAGGTTTGCAGCCCCTAAAGAGCATCTCTTCATACAAATCAAAAAGTTCTTTGATCTTTCCAGACTTCCCAAGGGTATCAAGGAACAGGTTGTAGGTGAAAACATCAGGTGTACAGCCAGCATTCTTCATCTTATAAAAAAGACCCCAAGCCATTTCAGTGAGCCGGGCTTTGAGGAGCCCATCAATTAGAGAATTATATGCTTCTAGCGATGGTGTAATACAAAAACTTTTGGTAAGTTTCAGGAACACATTGTAGGCATCACCAGCTTTCCCATGTTTGCACAAAAACTTAATTAATGGTATCAATACTGAGTCATCCTCACAAATCCCATTACATACCAAACTTTCAGCAAATAATATAGACTGGCCTATTTCAGCTTCTATCAAAATCCCTCCCATTAAATCTTCCCAAAAAGACCCATCTGCACGATCTCCAACATGATGAACAAATTCCTTGGCAACCCTAAAAGCATCCTCAATTCGCCCATCTTTTATGACACCAGGAAGGAGGGTGCACAAAGTTACATAATCAGGATAAATCACTTTCTTCATTTGATGGAATAACCAGAATGCATAATTAACTCTGTTTTCTTTAATCAAGCCATAAATGACGGTGTTGTATGTTAAAACATCTGGAAAACAATTCATTTCCGTCATTCTAAATAGCATCTTCAAGGCCAAATCAACCTCACCATTCTTGCAAAGGCAGTCTAGAAGTGTGTTGAAAGATATTGTATTTGGAGGACAATCATCTGCAATCATACCCCTGAATAGCGCAGTGGCCTTTTGGACTCTTCCCTCTTTTCCCAAACCAGCTAGTAACGTATTGTAAGTCACAACTGTAGGGGCAAGCTTCATTTCCTTCATTCTTTGAAACATTTTCCATGCCTCATCTACCCGATCGGCCTTGTAAAGTGTGTCAATCAGAGAATTGATAATGACAACTTCAGGATCACACCCATTTTCCTCCATCTCCGAGAGCAAATTAATGGCATCATCAACTCTCCCAGCCTTACCATAGCATCTCATCATAATATTATAGGTTATAGCATCTGGAGCAAGCCCACATTTTTTAAGTCCATTAAAGAACTCTTTTGCCTCTTCAAGCCTCCCTTGTTCTGCAAGACTATATAAAGATGCATTACAAGCAACAATATTAGGAACAATTCCATTAGTTTTCATCTTCTCAAATGTCTTGATAGCTTTGCCGAATTCTCCTGACTTTCCATAGTAGTCAATGAAAAGGATGTAAGTGTAAGCAGTGGTTTCAAGACCAAGAGATTCCATACTGTTGAAAAGTCCTAATGCATCATCTAATCTATTTAGTCTCAAAAGCCCACAAATCAAAGTATTGTAAGTATGAAGATTTGGTGCCACCCCTTGCTTTTTCATGACATCTAATGTACCAAATGCTTCATCGACTTTCCCCACTTTACATAAAGCATCAATAAGTATGGTGAAGGTAACCACATCAGGAAGATAACCATCAGCTTCCATTTCACTCCAAAATTCTTTTATGGCATCCAAGTCTCCATGGTCACTAAACTTGTCCAATAAAGTTATGTAAGTTACTCGATCAGGTTTATGGCTGCTTGCTTTCATCTTTAGAAACAATTCCTTTGCATTATTAAGCTTCCCAGCATTACAAAGAGCATCAATGAGAACTGTATAAGTAACAACATCAGGACCACATCCTGCATCATCCATCCTTTTCAAAATCCCATAAGCCTCATCAATTTTTCCTGCCCTCCCCAATATTCTAATGCATATGGTAAATGTGTAAATATTAGGCCTCAATCCCAAGCTTTCCATCTCTTGTAACAAACCCATTACAGTTTCAATATCCCTTCTCTTCCCCAGTGCTACCATAAGTGCAGAGTAAGTCTTGAGACTGGGCTTAATCCCTTCAGACACCATTCTTCTATACACCTTCAAAGCCTCCCTACAAAAACCAGATTTAAGAAGCAAATGGATCAACCCAATATACGAATACCCGTTCAAAACAAACCCCACTTTTCTCATCTTTTCAAGCGCAACTGGGGCTTCCCGAAGCCCTCCCCTTATATAAAGAACCTTAAAAATAGTCAAGTAAGTGTTTATACTCCTCTTTATGATTTGCTTTTGCATCAAATTAAACACAGCCACCATATCCTCCACCCTCCTATGAGCCCTCAACATTTCAAGCACGTAATTGCATGTCTCTGTGGTGTGAATGACTCTGGGCATTTCCGCCACAGAATTAAAGAAAGAAAAGGCCTGGTTCGGGTCTGAAATCGACTTTAAAACCCTATAAACTTCCTCAGAAGACATAGTACTTTCCGGCTTCCTTTTCACGACCACCACATCAAATGAGCTTCTAATCACAAACCCACAAACACCCACTTGTTTTTTCCTGTGTTTCTTCCAATTCACCCTACACCCAGATGGCAAAACGTTCAAATTCCGAATTTTGATTCCCCCTAACGACTCATTACAGCTCAAAACGGAGGGTTTAGTCCCAGTTACAGCACAACCATACTTGAACTTACTACAACAACTACTTGAAGAGGAGAGTATTATCACATCCATGGAGAGAGTATCAGAAACAAAAGAATTTACATAAAAGCGTGAACCTCACAAATCAGAAACACTAGGCGTCCTTTGAATGAGTGATGCTTGTTGAAGTGCTTGTGAGAGAGCAAGACATTGCAGTATTATTGAAATTAGGATATCCTTACCTGAACCTTGGCACTGAGACAGATAAAGAGAGGGAGAGAGAATTTGAAAAATGAGAAAGCAAGGATAATTGCAGAATCTGTGGTTGGCTGTTCTTGGCTGTGAGATATTTTCTCTGGGAGTTGACATGGGATAACGGGGTTTAGGCTTTTAGCTCCACTCAACCATAACTACGGACCCAAAAATTATATTATTTCATCAGTGAATTTAAACAAATTAATTATATGGTAGTTCTTCAAAAATTATATTATTTCGTGGTTTTAGGATGAATTCCAATTTTCACAGAGGAATAAAAATGAATATTTTGTTTTCACTGCTATTTCCTTTCTTAAATAATAATAGATTTGGTAACTCTAATTCTTATATCTAGATACATATAGGGATGTCCTGAGGTGATAATTTGTTTTCTGGTAAGTAAAAATTAAAAATAAATAAATAAATTTGTGAATAATATCCATATGCTTTAAAATAATTTTTTATTTTCAATTAAAAAAAATCTCAAGAATTTGTTTTTGCTCAATAATAAAAACCTATTGGTGTATAATTTAAAAACAAATTTGCTTTTAAAAAATTATTCCATTATTTAGTTGTTGTTTTTTAGGAATAATTTTTTAAAACAAAGTAAACTAGAGAATTGTTCCCATCTTTTTTCACTTGAGAAAATGAATTTCAATTTTATTGAATTTATTAATAAGTTTAATAATTTTTTTAAAATAATTTAAAACTAAAAAATATATATATAATGATTATAAAAAACAATAGACATAATTAATGTTTTAAATTATTTAATAAATCTTGTAATTCTTAGAATAATTTAAGTTTTACAAAATTGATTAAATAATTAGATATTAAATAAAATAATTCAAAATGTCATCTTCCTAATTGAGCATATAATGAAAATTTTGGTTCATTTATAACTTAAAAAATTAAATTTTATTTGTTTTTACATTCATTTAAAATAGAATAGAATTATAGTTATTATTTTTTAACAAAAAATTAATTATGATGTTAATATCCATATTTTTATAATATTTATAAATGCATAAAATCATACAAATAGTATTAGAAATTATTAATTTTGAATTATTATTATTTATTTTTAATAAAATAAATCAATTAATGTTAATATCTATATTTTTTATAATATTTATAAAACAATATAATTTATGATTTATTATATTATTAATATCCATATATTTATTAAAAACTATTTATTTATTTGTAATTAAAAAATTATTTTTTGTTTTAATAAGATGTGAATTAAATTTTGTTTACATTAATTACAATCTGTGTTATGAAATCATAATAAAAACTTATTTTTAAAAAGAAATTATCTAAAAAAGTCTTTAGTTTTAAAATTTTTATAAAGTAATTTTAAAAATAACATAACCAAAAATATCTTTTAATCAAAATAAATTAAAATACCACATACAAGTAAGATTTTATTTCCATCATCATTTAAGTTATCAAAACATAAGAACAAGTGAGAAAATGAATTAGATGCTGGTTACTACTCTTTTCTCTTATACCAAACACATCCTAAGGTGATGAAAGATTGTTTGAGTGTGCATGGATGGTAGATGGTTAATATTTTATTTTTATTTGTATCCTAAATTGCATTATTGGCATGGAATGCCAAATGTGTGCAAAGGATGTTGATGTGTGCATTATTTTTATTTGTATTTATAGTAATTTTAGAAAGTATTTTTAATTTAAAAAATATTTTTACGAAAACATTTAGCCCGTTTGGAAGTGATTTTAGGAAACAGTTCCAATATTTTTATCACTTATAAAATTTTATCATTCAAGTATTATAAAGATTATAAATGTTTTTTAGAATCATTGTCAAATGCACTCTTAGAATGCATTTGATAGTGATTATAGGAAACGTTTTAAGTATTTTTAACACTTGAAATTTTTTATCTTTTAAGTGTTAGAGGGTCTAAAAATGTTTTCTACAATCACTGCCAAACAGATTCTTAGAGTGTGTTTGGTAATGATTTTAGGAAATGTTTTTAAAGTGTATTTGACAGTAATTCTATAAAATGTTTATAATATTTTTAACACCTGAATGATAAAAATTTTCAAGTGTTAAAAATGTTAGAAGTGTTCCTTAAAATCATTGTCAAACAAGCTATTAGTCTTTCTAATACTTTAAAGATAAAAATTTTCAAGTGTTAAAAAAACTAAAAGTGCGTTTGGTAGTAATTTTAGAAAGTGTTTATAATATTTCTAATAATTGAAAGATAAAAAATTTTAAGTGCTAAAAATGTCAAAAACACTTTATAGAATCACTACCAAACGTATCTTAAAAACGTTTTCTAAAATCACTATACTCTTAAAGTCTGTTTGGTAATGATTTTAGGAAGCACTTTTAACTTTTCTAACACTATAAATTTTTTATTTTTTAAGTATTAAAAAAGGCAAAAACGTTTGTTATAATTACTATCAAACACATTCTTAATGTTTGGAAAAACTTAGAAAATATTTTTAAAAATTTGTAAAATCACTTATAGTGATGAAAAATCAATTGTAATGTTTTTTTTTTTTTTAAATACTTTAAAATTAATTCTTCTAAAAATGCTTTGTAAAAAATACTTTGAGTAAAAATACTTTCAAATGCACGGTTAATCAATTATATAACTTTTATACTCAATATGTACGTATATAATTAATTAAATAATTATCTTAAATCATGTGTCACCAAAGAATGTGAATTCATGGGGGATCATAGAGACTCATAGGAAAATACTTTTTTCCTCTTATAATCAACTTCTAAATTTGACTCATTGTTTCATTAAAAAGAATCACCTATATTATAATATTGTAGACCCCCCATTTAGAGACCTCATTTTCCTCACTTTTCTGCAAATCTTTTAGCCATGTGTCGCTACCCTAGCGAGCCACGTGTCGCACCCTCAGTGGCCACAGGTGAATCAACCTTGCTTTTTTGAGAACCACTAAGGGAGGGACACTTGTTAGGAGCTGATTGGTTAGGAGGTTGCCAGCTGCATGTGGGAGTGAGTGGAGGCTGGCAGCTCCAGGAGGTCGTCTGGCCGTTGGGGACACCTTGCTTTTTTCTTCCAGCTGCAGGGTAGTGGAGGTAGGGTTGCTGCTGCAGAGGCTGTTAGGAGGGCAAATCGGGGAGAGAGAAAAAAAAGGAAAGAAAAGAAAATAGGTAGGGAGCTTTTGAAAGGAGGACTTTTTGGTTTTGGGTGAGGGAGAGAGGTTCTTTTTCTGGAGGTGTTTTTGCAGAGAATAGTGAGTTTTTGGGTGCTTTCGGGGTTGCCGGGAGAGGGGTCTTCCTGGTTTTTCAGTGAAATATCTTGAGGGAGTCTTGAAGGCCGAGAGAGCAAGTTAGTTTGGAGGAAGATATTCTAGGAAGGCTGCAGAGAGCTTTTGAGGGAAGAGGTTTTGGTTTGGTTATTTTTGGGGCGGAGGGAGCTTTGAGGGAGAGGCTGCCATTAGAGAGTTACAGAGAGCTTTCTAGAGGGGGGCCTTTTGTCGGGTTGCTTGAGGAAGTGGAAAGGCAACGAGAGAGGGGGAAGGAAAGAAAAACAAGCTTGAAGGTGAGTGATTGGGAAGAAGAATTGGAGTCAGGCTAATCTTGCTGGAAGAGAATCTCCTCAGGTATGACCACTATATACATTTCCGTTTTGTATTTCTTGGTGTGCTTTCCTTGTTATTGCAGGTCTTGAAGGTTGATTGTTGGGTTTGTTGTGCTTAAGCCTGCATTATATTTGCTATATTTTATTTTCCCCTTATACTTCTGATCATTACACTTGCAATGGCGGGATCTTTCTCTTGGGTTTGAGATTGATGTTCAATAGCAGTATTGAGGACTTCCTGTTTGTCCCACCAGTTTTGAGCTCCTTCATTATTCATGAAATGGGGTTTTGCCTGAATATTTCTTGGGTTTTATCATTTTTTTTACTTTGGTTTTTAAGCATATTTCATCCTTCACACCTACCTGCCCTCATGAAACTAGTTTGTGGAAAGTTTTGATCCCCGTTTTACTACCTGAGACAAGAGGCGCTAATGGCTTGAATGAGAGTAATGTTTCCCGGGAAGAGTGTTTCCAGGCTGAAGTTCCACATCGTGACATTTCGATCTGAGCCTCATTATTTATCATCCTGATGTCGACTGTTTTCTGTTCATCGAGCTTGGCGTGATAGGGGTTTGCTCAAGAAAAATGGGAAGTTTTGCTTTACAGCATAAGGATCTTGGTGTCCACTGTTTTCGCCCATTTTCTAATGTGGAAATACGAAGGTTTTCTGCTAGAAAAGTCAGCCAACAGATGTTCTATTCAAACATAAGGGTGTGGTGTTATAGTTATTCTCATAAGGGGACGAAAAGAAGAGAGAGGAAGCTTTTTTGAGAGTGGGAGAAGGAAGCGCCAGCTCCTGCCAATCCATATGCCCTCACTCCTCACCAGAAAGATACCTATCTTCTCTGCTCCAACCCCCTCTTTCTCATTTCTCTCTGCAACAGCCATGTGAGTTCTGAAGATGAGATGTGAAGGGCAGTGTTAGTGGGTTTTGGTGGGAATGCGGATTTGGTGGACCTAAAGCTACTGCTGTTTTGTTTTGCGGTAGAAGGATTGCAGTTTTGACGAGGAACGAGGTGATTTTTGGTCGTGAATGGAGAAACAGACGAATTTGAGGCGGAGGATTGGATGGAGGAAGCTGTATTTTCTGAGATTCTGATATGATCCTTGAGTCGGTATGGAATGGGATTATTAGAAAATCCGAGGGCAGGCTTTCCCTGGGTGGATATAGGCGAGCAGTTTCATGGTCCGAGTATTTGGTGTCATCTGGTGCTGAGATAAAAGAAGAGGGGGAGGGAGATTGGAGCGCGTATATGTCTCAGCTATTCATAGGGTGTAAATTCGCTTCGGGCCGGCACAGTAGGATTTATAGAGGGATATACAAGCAGAGGGATGTGGCTATTAAGCTCATAAGCCAGCCCGAGGAAGACGAGAGCCTGGCTAATTTGCTTGAGAAGTAGTTTACTTCAGAGGTTGCTTTGCTGTTTCGCCTGCGGTATCCTAATATCATCACTTTTGGTGCAGCACGTAAGAAACCTCCTGTGTTCTGTATAATCACCGAGTACTTGGCTGGGGGCTCCCTGAGAAAATTCCTCCATCAGCAGGAGCCACATTCAGTTTTATACGACCTGGTACTGAAATTTTCCATAGGCATGGCATGTGGGATGCAGTATCTTCATTCTCAGGGGATACTCCATAGGGATCTCAAATCAGAAAATCTACTACTTGGGGAAGGTATGTGTGTGAAGGTGGCAGATTTTGGTATCTCATGCTTGGAGACTCAATGTGGCAGTGCAAAGGGATTTACAGGAACTTACCGTTGGATGGCCCATTGTATGAGAAACGTCAGAGTCCCTCTAAGCTTTAGCAGAACACATCGCTCACCATACATGTCATCTTACCCGTGCCCTGCTCACCGTCAGTGGCTTAAATCACCTTGCTCATTCCGCCAACCCATAGCCCATCTCTCGCATCATGCATGACTGTCCAGAGCTCCTTCAAATCACTCACTCACATGCATGGTGGACCATGCAAACCTAACCCCTTTCCTATAACCATTTCTCACTAACCCTCACCACCTAATTCACCAATTCCATGTTCATATCTTCCTACACCATTCATACCCATTTTCCAACCCCACTATCAAATCCATATCTCTCCCAACCTTCCACTTATTTTACACTTTTCCATACCCTGTGTGTCACTCATATTCTTTATACCCACATCTCATATCCATTTCCTACACCCCTTCCATTCCACCTCATCGTCTTTCTACCCTTCAGGTCATCCATTCCCCATATTCTCTCATCCATACCCATTTTCTAACTCTACCATTCTGCCCATTTCTCTCACAGCTTCAGCTTACCTCCACTCATTTTTCTCACCAATTCCGTCACATCCATGGCTCACTTTCCTATACCCATTTCATACCAACCCACTTATGTCCCTACATACCCTTCACTCACAACTCCATCCCGCCATGCATAGAAATACCCTACCCATGTCACCACCTTTCTCTCTCTATATTCTCATGTCCACTACCCGTTTCTTTACATCCATCCCCATACCTATACATTCCACCTATTCTTCCAATATCCATCTAATCACACCACTAAGTCCGTTACTCTCTCCATATCTTTTCTAATACCCATTAAACCCACCTCCAAGCCATGATGCGTTATACCAAACCTTCAAAAGAGCCAAGATCAGTTCAGTTTATGCTTATCTGATGGAAACTTAAAGTACATTCAACATGTCGACGTGGAAACGACTCCAAAGGGGGATAAGGGCCATGCATCTATTCGGATAAATATAGGACATTTAGACGAGTATGAGGAGTTAAAACCAGCCGATAAACTGGTTGATGGCAAGGAATCAAAGCCTGTGGTTGCATTTATTCCAGAATCTAAGGGAATCCCTGCCAGCGTCCAGATATTTGCTTGTGGTGAAAATTCAATGAGTCAACCTGTTGCTCGACGAAGTTTTTTTCGATGTTCAGCAGTGCATTTGAGTTGGAATTGTGGCTCTACGGGGCTTCTAGTTCTGGTTCGAGCTGATGTTGATAAAACCAACCAGAGTTATTTTGGAGAATCAAAGCTGAATTACCTAACAGCAAATGGAACCCATGATGACTTCCTGGATGTAACAGTTCCTGAAATACAGCGATCTTCTCTTGCTGGAAGTGTTCTTTATTTGAAATCATTAGATCTCCCTGATATTGATATTCCCAAATTTGATTTTCTTGATTCCCCTTCCTCTGAGTCTCTACAAGATGCTTTAAGGCAATTATATCTCATTGATGCTATTAATGAAAATGGATCAATTACAAGTGTTGGACGAACAATGGCTGGGCTTCCACTGGAATCTTCACTCTCAAGGATGTTAATGGAGGCAAATGAGTGCGGTTGCTTGTCCCAGGCTTTGACTGTTGCTGCTATGTTGTCAGCAGAAGCAACATTGCTTCCTGGTCGAAGCAAGAGCACTGAGAAGAAAAGGAAACACCCTCCATCAGACCTTCCTGATGGTTCTGGCTGGGGTGATCACATCCAGTTGCTACAGATCTTTGGGCAGTGGGATCAAACAGACTATGATCCAAATTGGTGCAAAGATCATGGTTTGCAGGTGCGAGGAATGATGTTTGTCAACGATGCTCGGAAACAGTTGTCTCAGATAATGCAGAAAGTGACTAGAGGGTCATTAGATGTACGAGCCAAAGAAAGATGGAAAGAAAGCCGACAGGACTACAAGAATTTGAGGAAGACTTTGTGTGCAGGCTATGCAGTAGCGATGTCATGGGTCATGCCCATTTTGAAGAAACTTGAGAACCTAAATATCAACAAACTCAGTGGTGGGTCCAATCAAGTTGAAGACAGGACTGAGGAGAAATCCTCGGACCCTCCAAAGAAATCTGTTGATGTTGCCAAGGCCAAGTTGAAGGAGATCAGAGTATTGTTTAACAACTATCGCCGCCTTATTGCACAGAGAATCTATAGGCGAAGTTGGAATTGCCAACTCAATAATATCTCTCTCACCATTAAGAATGGAAAGGCTCCTCATCTGCATGACCATCTTGGGGTACTTTTGACCGATTCTCACTCAATCTCCAACTTCAGTACACTCATCATTCTACAGGATTCATCATCCCAGCTTCATCGGGGCTTCAGAAACGGCATGCAATTAGTGTTCAAGGTGCCCCGAGTTCAGGCTTCCAGACTGCATGGTGCATAGCCACTTTCAAGCCACATGTCTTTCTGTCTTTGTTTCACCTTTGTTTTTAAAATAATCCCTCAAATCCCAATTTTCAAATAGTTTTCAAAATTTTAAATTCTTTCAAATGATTTTAATTCTTTAATTTTTCTTTCTTGATTTTTAATAAATCCAATTTTAAATAAATCAGTTCCTACCATTTTCCACTAAGTGTGCATTATTCTTATCTTATTTTTTTTATTCTATTCTTTTATATTTATTTATTTATTTATTTTTATTTTTATTTTTATTTTATTATTATTATTATCTCCCCTTGATTTTAAGCATTTTCCATCCTTTTAATAAAAAAATTCGCTACAATTTTCCTTCCAAAAAGACATTTTCAAATTTTCTTCGTTTTTTTAATGTTTTTAAATAAGTGTGAATTTATTTTCGTAATTCTTAATTATAGAATTTACGAAATTAATTCACTCGAAAATAAAACGGGCTTTGGTGGGGGCCCTACATATGTGATCTTATGATTGATTGACTGATTGATTGATCCATTAACTGTATGTGATTGATTTATTTGGATCCTTGATATGCATATAATCATTCTGTGTTTGTTCACTAACCTCATTTTATGATAGTGCGTTGCCGTTTGCTCACCAGGTATGTACCCATTCTCACTCGGATCATCCTTTATGCATGTTGTGATTCTCATATGTGCTATCATGCTGATTGTTCATTGATTACTTCATCGATTGCCATGTCAGCTTCACTTTATTAGTAGAGACCCGTTTTTAGGGACTTAGAGGGGTGCTACGGTCTTTACCGTACCTTCCCGATAAGTAACCTGACCCCCGAACCTGATCCGGTTTTTCACAGGCCGCCTTTTCCAAAATAAGGAGTCACACTTAGGGTTTTTCTTTCTTATTTTGTTTACCCTTTTAAAAATAAAACAAAAATAAGTGGCGACTCCAAGTCATTTTTTAAAACAATAAATAAAAATCATTTTTTTCAAATAAAAATCGAGTTTCGCCATCGAGTGGGAAACGCATCGAGCAATCGAAATGCGGGGTCCACAAATATTTTATAAAAATTCAATTAAGATAAATAAATTAATTACCAATTGATTAATTTATTGGGTTCATGACTTATAATTCACTTCATGTAAGAATGTATTTGATAGTGATTTTAGGAAGTATTTCTAATATTTTTTATACTTAAAAGATTAAAAAATAAAATAAATGTTAGAAGAAGTAGAAACATTTTATAAAATTATTACCAAACGCACTCTAAATCTCCCACAAACTAATATCCGTAATCAAACAAGTTAATAGTTATCAATTCTTCCGGATTAATTCTCTGATCTTTAAGAATAAGTTAGAAGTGTTTTTGGTTGTTTTTTTTATAAAGTGTTTGGAGCAATACTTAAAACTATGAAAATATGAAGAACATTTTAGGAATTTTTGCATTGTATTGATAAAGAATAAATTAATAAAATTATTTTTCATATTTAAGTTTAAAATAAATTTTTGTTTTTGAAAAGAGAAAATTCCATCCAATCTTCAATTTCCATTCCCTTGCAATGCCAAATTCACAAATTTACTCAAGACCCTTCATTTGGGAGGGTGGACCTTCCACCAGGACAAATCCAAACTTGTTATTATAAAATACAAATAATTTACATTAATATATAATTTTAAAATTCCATTTAATTTATTATTAAAAATGTAAAAATTTCATAAATAATTAAATAATATGTAAGCATAAATGTGTTATATCAATTTTATTATTTATTAAAAATTTTTAATATTTTAATAAGTTTTAATTAATTTTTATTTTATTAATATTTTTATAATTTTTTATATTTTAAACCTTGGTCCAACAGTGGCATTGTTATTATAAATTTTGATTAATTTTTGTTTTATCGATATTTTGATAATTTTTTATATTTTTAACGGTATATTATTTATGTATGAATTTTGTTGATGACAAAATAAGACAAACATTATGCAACATTAATTTTTAAAGAGTGATGCCACGTCATGAGTCCGCACGTGGGAGTCACGAGATAAAAGGCTGGGCAACAGAAGCCCTATTAAAGCCCCGGTGGCCAGAAACGGAGGCAAATTCAGGTGGGTGAGAAGCATGGAGGGCAGTGTGGTGCCAGAATCGGCGATGGAGTCGGTGGGTAGAACCCTGGCCAACGTCAAAGATATGCAAACCCATTTGAAGGACTTCCTATCTCTCTGCGACCCTCAAGTCATTGCCCAATTGCCACCTCTTCAACGGGCTCAAGCTCATCTCACGCTCGCCAAGGCCACTACCACCCTCTTTGCATGTATTCTATTTTTTTATTTATCCCAATTTTACTCTTTAGGCTTTGGGTTGTGTTTTTACTTGAATTGATGTTTTGCAGTGAACTTGAGGTGTAAGGGCGTGAACCCAGATGACCATCCTATTAAATCAGAACTGGTATGTTACTTGTATTCATTATGATAATTTTTTTTCTCTGTCGAAGTTTTAGTTCATGGGTAATGCGGAATTGTCTTTCGCTTTTAAATTTCATAATGTATGAGTATACATTTTTTACTTTTGGATTCATTCATTGATTATCTTTCCGGTTTTAGGTCATGTGGTTTTTTTTTTTTTTTTTTCTGGTTTATTTGTTTGTATAATGTAGGAGACGTTAATCTAATGTTTTGAGGGTTATCTTTGCTTATTGTTGGGTATGATCGTTGAATATTTCTGTTTTGAAGTGTCAATCTGTTTCACCTAATTTTTATGTTCCTTTCTAGGAGAGATTGAGGTTGTATGAAGACAAACTAGAGCGGTTAATGGAGTCAAATAAAGGTATATGTGAATATTTTTTCAGTTGGAAATACTGTTTGTAATGATAACAAATGCTCATCTCAAGTCACATGGTAATGGTTATTTTGAAGCTAATGTTTTAGAGTCTGTTTGAGAGTGATTTTAGGAAGTGTTTTTACCCCTTTTAACATTTGAAAAATAAAAATTTTCAAGTGCTAAAAATGTTAGAAGCGCTTCTTAAAATCACTACCAAATGGGCTTTTAGAGTGTGTTTGGTAGTGATTTTAGAAAATGTTTCTAATCTTTCTAATACTTAAATGATAAAATTTTCAAGTGTTAAAAATGTTATAAATGTTTCCTAAAATCACTACCAAACAAGCACTTTGTATGACCATTTTGTTTGAAATGGAAGGAAAACTAATAACAATTTTGTTTTGGAATGAAAGGAAAAATGATGGACAACATCTGTTCCCATTCAATATTCCCCAAACTATTTGAAAATTGTTTTGTTTTGATATTATGAGAGAATGAAGTCCATCTTGTTTTGAAATAATTGGAAATGCAATTGTTGTGTGATTTGAGATGGGAGATTCATGATGGGTTTTAATATTCTATTCAGAATCCTGTTGTTTGAAAATGCTCTTTACAGTCATGCTTTTGAATATTAACTTTGGTTGGCAGTAATTTATTCATGTATTATTGATTGCAAAACTTCATATTTGTTCTTGAAGAACCATTGCGACCTTCTACTATCCTAAATCATCAGGCAGCAACCCGCTTCATTGAACATTCTTTGCCTGATCTTACGCCAGGTAGGTGGTTAATCATTTGCTTGTAATGGGCAGGACTTTATTTTCCATTTTGATATTGTTTTGTTAAATATTTTTCTTTCTTTCTTTTTTCTTCAGAGCAAAAGCAAAGTATGAGGGAGATCAGCAGGGGAGAGGGGCCAAAGATTAAGCATTCAGAGAGGAGTGGTCAAAAGAAGAGGAAGTATTCATCTGATAAACAATCTATTCAAAATGCTGCCCAGGCTTTTCTTGAAAAGGCAGCCCGTGAGCTTCTTGGTGATAATAAAGATGGTTTTAAGGGACCTCTACAAGTCAACTCCTCCGATGAAGATGACAAGCCTGACAACTGATTCTCTGTTTATTATGGTAGAGTTTTGTTTTATGTTCTTATTAATTATTGTTTTTGTCCTTGAGTTTGTTGGGTTTTGGTGTCTTCAATGTTGTTCTGCCTCTTAATGTCTTGAAGAGTTTTAAAAACGTTTTATTTACTAGATGCCCAATCCTTGGTACTGGGCAGTTGAAGCCATTTAGTACAATCTTTTCTATTTGTGTGCAAAAGCTAATTGCATATTATAGATAGAGACATAGAGTTACCATGTGTAGCATATGTTTCTTTTTATAGTTATCGCTACTGCACTAGTCTTGTTGGCTACTGTTTCACTTTTAAATTGACAAGCAGTTGCCAAATTCTTTTTCTTTGAAAAGGGGAAAAAAAATTGAAAAATGATTATGCACCTTTGATTATAGTTGTGAAAGGCGCGCTTGAAGTGTATATAGGCTCAAGGCACGACCACTCCTTGGTTATACAGAGCATCACTTGCCAAGGCGCCATAGTTTCATTACTTTTTTGTTGAATGCTTCTTTTAAATATTTGGAATCTTAAATTTTTTGTTAATTGGATTGGATTTTTTTATCATATTTATAAAATTGATACACGTTATAAGTAGCATTTCACTTTGCTCAAACACCACCTTATGTTGTGCCTTGAGCCTAAGCTATATCGATGACTTTTGCATCTTAGGTGCGCCTTGTGCCTTCTAAGTTAATTGTTCGCTTATCAGCTGCTGAATTTATGTCATTGTTTTACTGTGTTTTCTGTGACATAATCTTGTCTTTTCTTGGTTCTTTGAGGGAATTATAGAAATCCAATTCCTTTCCATTCACCTATATGTGGGTTTTCAGTGGGAGTCCATGTATATTAGTGGGTGATTCCACAGACAACTTGGCATATTATCCAAAACATACATCGCTAGTTGTTGGAAGGAGAACAAATTTACATATTAGGATAATAGAAAGATTTCAAGCCTTTTTGGTGCTGCTTGTTACTTAAGTAATATCTGTACAACTTAAGTTAGACCTAAATATGGTTGCTTGGGGCCAGCTAGTTACATGGAATAGTATTTAAAAAAGTGAGAAGCCATATAATTTTTGTTTTCTTATTAAAGGTATTGCAAAACAGGCTATTATGGGGCCAGAAGCAACATATCCAGACCTCAATCTCAAGAAGGGGCTTCAATAATATAAACTCAGCCAATTTGATTTCTTAGTGTAGTTTATATCACAACAGAAATAGTTTGATTTAAGTTTGAAATTTTAAGTTTAAGCAGTTGTTTTTATTGGAAATGGAATGATAAGAATAGCTTTATTGACATGCTGGGGAGTGGTTTTGTAATTGTAGAAGCTTGAGGTAGATGGTTGAGAAACATAATGGACAGGATAACTATATTGCTCAAGTATTTGCCTGTAGTATGGAAAATTGAAGTCACTTGTCAGATCACTTGGTTAAATTCTTGGAATGTTAACCAAAAATTGAAGTAGTGCAAACAACTTTCTGTTCTAGCATGGAAATGTGATTGAGATGATCTCTTGTAATTTGGGTTGGCCTCAACCAAACAAGAAAAAGGGTCTGCAGACGTTGTAAAAAACTGAGATTAACTTGTAAGTTTTGGGTCCACAATTTTTATCATGCTCCTTAACAAAGAGGTTAATACCTTTAGTTGTAAAAAGGGAGCAAGTAGAAAGTTTGATCAATGAAAAGAAAGTATTGGTTTACAAGCCTGATGACCAGGGATCTGGGTCCCTTGGTTACTTAATCTTTGACACATACTTGACAGGGTTTAAACTAGTGAAATGGATCAACTGATTAAGTAACAAACTGTGGTGCGGCTGTTTTCATCTGCTGGCGCAACCTATCCAAGGAAAAAGTGAGGAAAAAAAAGAGATATATGCTAGTTGGGGCTCAAGAAAAGTATACAGCATTAAAAGGCCTCTTTTGATTGCTTTCTGAAGGAAGTAGAAGGAAGATGAGGAAAGGAAAGATGTTTCTTGATGGTTATTTTTATTCTCTATGTCTGACACTGTTGGTAAGAATCTTGAAATTAGGTTCTGCTCAAGTTGGCTATGTCCTGATGGGTCATATGTTGCCATACAATCCAGAAGCTCAAGGTCTGGCAAAGCTCAGGGACTAGAAAGATCCTTGCTAAAACAATTCCTGTAGTTTGATCGGCACTAAAGAAAATTGGACACAAGAATCTGGTCTAGCAAGCTTGTTCAGTGATAAGAATCTTTGATTTGATGTGCTTTCTAGGTCATGTTAAATTGGAGGAGTTGTTTTCTGCATATTTTGACCATAGTTGTCAAAAACTTGTAACTCATGATAAGATATATACAATATGAAACAAGTTTCTAGTGATTTTTTTTTTTTTTTGTTGGCAAATTTCTGTCCCCACTGGGACTTGAACCTGGAACCTCACATAAACCCTCCCAAACCTTTAGCAGTTGAGTCAGGCCTCAAGGGCAAAACAAGTTTTTAATGATAAGCAACATGTATCACCATTATGTATCACATCTTAGGTGTATCTAGCAATACATCTGTGATAGATATGAGACTGACACCTATCAACTTTTTAAATAAATATTATAAAGAAAATTCAATACCTATTAAAAAAAATACATATTTTTTCAGAAGTTCAAGCTTTAATAGTTTTTTTAACAGACAATTAGATAAAGTGTTTAGAATGTCCTTTTAAGTTAGACAAGATATGCAGAAGTGGGAATGATTCTATATAAAACATGCTTTCTAGTTTCTACAAAGCCACCGGTGGAAGATACAATCTTAAATGTAAGTATTGATCAACATGCATTAGGAAGGTATTATTTGAGTGATTTGAATGTTGACCCTCAGGATGATGACAAATGAAGACTTTTGCTTAATATATTAGTCTTTTTTTTCATTATTTTTCTTTTCCTTTTTTGGAGGTTGAATGAATGAGTACTTGGGAGGTTGGCACTTTGAATATGAACATACATACAAGTAAATATTTATACTTGTTTTTTGGTTCCCTTTCTTTTTTCTTTTTATTGGCATATTGTTGTATATATTGGTTGGGGACTTGTATGAATGTGGAACTTTTTTTGATAGGCAAATAGAAATTTCATTAGCAAAGTGTCTTAAAAAGGCAGCCCTAGCCAAGTGCACAGGAAGTATACATGAGGAATGTCAAAAGGAAATAGAAAAACAGAGAAAACCTCAAACCACCAATGGTAGCCTCTATGTAATTCTATCTATGATATCCAACAAAGAAACATTGACATTCCCCAAAATAACCTTGAAGCACAGAAAAGGAAAGTTGAGGTTAAAAACTTTTAGCACTTGATCCATTGCACTTTCTCTTCAAAAATTATGTTGTTGCTCCCTCTCACTCTCTCCAGATACACCACAAAAAAGCAACTGGAGTGAGCTTCTTCACTTTCCTACATCACTTACCAATCCCTCTACTATGCCAACAGAAAAGGAGCTTTTAAAGCAGCAGCAGCAGAAACACAACTTCATTCCAAATAACGAGAGCAAGAGAACCAAAATAGAAGTCTTGCTATAATGAATGAGAATATGATATGCTGACTATTTTATTTTACATAATGACCATTTGTTAACCAAGGACTGTGTTCTCCTCATAAGCTGATCAATGGCTAGGATTTTCTCCTAAACTGCTTCCCAGATAAGAGCATGCTTTGAGGGAAGCCCCTGAGCCCCAAACCTCCTTGTCTAAAAATTGGACAGGAGGCCCTAAGGATAGGAAAGGGTGAAAATATTTGACAGAAAGGCCCCATTTTTGGTGCCATTTCACACCTAAGTACCCTCACCACCCTCATGAAAGCCCTCCTTGAGTTGATTTAATTAAAACTCTAGTTAAAGCCCTCCTTGAGTTGACAGAAATGTGATGTAAAGCATTTCTTAGCATTAGAAAATGTGGACCCATAAATTTTGTTTATTTATTTTTGGATAGGTAAAGAAAAGATCCATTGAAAAGAGGCGCCAAAAGAGCAACTCAAGGTATACAATACCTATACACCCACTGTCAAACAGGCCAAAAACTACAAGTAAATAAACGCCCAATCAGGTCAAAAAACAACCTTAACTAGAGCCCAACCAATCAAAAAAACTAACCAAAGTTAGAGGGTGATCAGCTATAAACAACTTTGCCTCTGACTAAAGGGAAAAAACAAAAAAGTATTTGAGTCCCTAGATCGAAAGCACATCATCTTTGAAGGTCAATCTATTTCTCGCTTTCCAAACCGTCCAAAAGATGTATAGAGGAGCTGCTCTCCACACCTTCTTACACTTTTTGCCTACAAAAGAACCCTGTCAACTAAGGAGAGTCTCTTTAATGAAGAAGGCAGCACCCATGACACCCCAACCAATGTAAAGAACAATTCCCACAAGACCCTTGTTTTAGTACAATGAAGAAGAAGGTGGTCTATAGAATAGGACATTTTCACTTAATAGAATAGGAGATGCATGAAGATGAAGAACTTCATGACAGAGAAGGAATTGTACATATGAAATCAACAGTGTAAAGAAGATTAATCTATTTGTATTCTTCACAATAATGTGATGTAAAGCATTTCTTAGCATTAGAAAATGTGGACCCATAATTTTTTTTTTTTTTTCTAACAGAGATTCAAACCCAAGACCTCCTTTATCCACAGTTCAAGTTCAATCCCTTGCCACTTGAGTTAGGTCAAAAGTGTATGTGAAACCTAGAATGTAATCATTAAAACGTGCAGCCAAGCCAAGGACTAGCCCTTCTATTGTCATGGGCATTTGCCCCATTTATATGTCAAATATAGCATGTTATATGATATATATTGCATGATTATTCCTTGAATCCATGACCCATACTTGCATTTAAGCAATTAGTTAATTTACAATAAAATTAAGGAAGAAAACCTTATAATAGGATTGAAATTCATTTTAAAACATGAGCAAACAGAGCAAGGATGGGGAACAGAAACATTCATTATAAGAAATCTAAGTTATGAAAATTAACAAGAACACTCACACCGAAACAATGTATGATCCAACTAGAACAGCAAAGCCTTTAGTTGTCAAACACTATATGCCCTAGATCAATCCTAGTTTATCACATCGAGTTGAAGGGATGGCACCGTTGTTTGGTGCAATGGTCATAGCCTTGGTCTGCAGGAGCATGCAGATACAAATCTTGAGAGTAGTAACTTGTGCAAAAATATAGGTGGTTAGGACTATATACAACTCAACCCTCCAAGAAATGCTCTTGGTGGGACCTGCATTGGCCAATGGTTTGGCCTATTGAAGTAAAACATTGCAAAGGTAGTGAATACAAGCTATAGCATCAATGACAAATGCCTCTATCACCAGTGACAAAAATATCAGAGATAGAGAGATAGAGGTGCCCTTAAATTTGAATTAGGGCTTAATTGAAAACCTTCATTGCAATAAAAAGTTATGGTACATTGGTAATTGAGAAAATAAAGGGCTAATCTAAGTAGATAAAAATACCCAAGAGGGGGGTGAATTGGAGTTTAAAAAAAAAAAATCTTTTTAAACACAAGAAGCACAAATATAAAGAGATAAGGTTATAAAAGCAAACTCAGATTTATAGTGGTTCGACACTTCCTTGCTACACCCACTCTCCTCAAGCTCCTAACCGAGTGAGGGTTCCAGTTATACTTGAAGGTTCAACCAAACTTCTAATCACTTTTTACACTTGGATTCTGGTTCCAATGGACTCTTACACAATCTCTTCAAGTCTCTACTCACTTGAAGATTTTAAGACTCAATTAACAAGTTTGAATCTCTCAGCCTTACTCAACAATGACTCAAATACAACTCAAGATTAGGATGAATCACAAAGGTGCACTAAAGAATATGCAAATGAAGATTTAATGTACCAAGAAAAGAATGAGAGTTTTTATGGCAAGAATAAGTGGGTAAACAAATAAATGTAGGTGTTCTTTTACTCATAAATGAAGGTGAGCTCTTAATTTATAGGTTTCTAACCTCGGGAGTCAAAAAACCAAAAAGCAGCCTCGATCGGTCGAGCTGGGGGTCGACCGATTCATTAGCTGTTGGAGCATTAAATGCTTGGTAGGTGACCGTTACCCTCGACTGGACCTCGATTAGGCCTCAACCAAACCTCGACCGGGAAGGCAAATCTCTCAACTGGGAGAGAAAGGCTACTAGAAGAGAGGGAGTGTTTTTTGCATCTCTCGATCGGACCTCAATCGGGAAGGAGTAATCGGTCGGTTGATACCCTAGCCGGTTGGCCAGTGCCTCGACCGGTTCACCATTTTTTTCCTAAAAACCTATCTTTTTTTGGTCTTTTTGTTTCTAGCACTTAGGTAAGGTCTTTGGGTAAAATAATATGTCAATTTTGAAACGTTTTGCCTAAGGTTCATTTGATAAAACTCATATTTTGAAAATGAGGAGTTTTCGATTCATAGGTTGAAAATTTCTTTTGTATGTAACCTTTGGTTTTGGACTAAGTTGGTTGCAAATGAAGGTCCTCTTCCTTTATTCAATTTTTTTGATTGGTTAGGTTCTAGATGAAGGCTGGTGATTTTTGTATCCCCTCTTCTTTTGTTCATGCCTTTTGATGCCTCTGTATGCTTTTGGGTTAGCCTTAAGGTGCCATTTTTCTAATATATTTTTTTCTCTATGTCTTTACTTATATAAGAAAAAATAGAACTCATATTTTGATATAAATATAACTTTAATGCATAAACCGAGTTTTCAAAATTGCATGAAATGATATGAAAATCCTAAGTGCACCCATGCATTCATCTTACATATGTTTCCTATGATTAAAAGGTCTTTCAAAAATCTTGATCTTGCATCCATTAGGTCATTTGATGAATATCCAAATTAACACGTAAAATTCTTTATAATTCAAACCAATTAGTAACTTAACCATGGTTTGTTATCATCAAAACATGATTAGGAGAACCCTTGGGCTAACAGTAATTTGTTATCATCAAATTAATAGTAATGATTAGGAGAACCGTGCTAGATTCATCTTGAGAGTAAAAGAGAAAAGGTTAGAGAATTTTAAGTCAGCACATATCATGCTTGTGTTCAACCAGTTGCTTTTGGTCAAATATTGTAGAAGTCATTAGTTCTAATTAATCACAGAATGGAGGCTCATGTTCTATTGAAAGCATTATCTCTTGGCCTCTTCTATACCTATGAAGATAGTAGCTATCTAGGCATTCTGATCATTTGACAAGGGTTAGATTTCTCTTGGGGTATGGGCACCTCCTTCAGTTGGGTCGCACATTCTAATATGAAGAAGGCATTCTAATATGAAGAAGGCTTTTTTTGTGTGTGTGCATGTACGCGTGTGTGTTTTAATTTTGATGAGATGGGCTAGGTTGCTTAAGATGTTTAATGTTTCTTCTCATTATTGTTTGAGTAAGTAGGGCTTGTGATTGGGTTGTTTGTTTCTTCTTGTTTGTTTATTGCTATATTGAAAGAACCCACTTATTCTTCCTTTTTCTTTATTCTCCCCAGTTTAATAGATTTCCATTTCCTATCTAAAAAGCAACCGGTTCTTAAGCAATTGAATTTCATTATCTTAACTACTATTGTGAATTGCCAGTGATGGTGCTTGGATGAGGAAGATGGTGCTAATTGATTTGTTTGTTTGTAAGTTTGGGGAATTCTTGAGTAAACTTTTGAGGAACATTTTTTTGGTACAAATAAGTTGTCTTTGGTTTCTTTGAAGCATAATCAAAATTGTTGAGATGATTTTCTGGGGTTGTTTGTTATTGTTATTTGACAAGTTGTTATTCTGAAGCAACTGTAAAAAATATGAGAGTGTTTTTAAATATCCCACAGAATAAAGACGTTGATGATTGAAATTCATTGGTTTCCAGGAATTCATTTGGGTTTTGTACTGAGTTGCAGAGGAATTCAAGGGTGTTTTTTTTGGGTCTCATTCGCACATCACCTCCAGTTTCTCTTTTCCCTTTGTACTGAGCATGTTGTGTTGTCGTTTGATTAACAATGTGTTTATTAGGATAGTGTTCAGATTGAAGGAGTTAACAAGGCGCATGAGTAATAAATAAAATAATCAATGAATTAGTCTCAACTACATATCATGAGAAAGCCCACATCCAAAAAAGGCAACCAAAAAAATTAAATAATTTCAACAAAAAATTTAGACCAAACTCCCCCCACCTTCCATAATCAAATGAATCAATTCCCAAATCCCTACATCCACACAAACCCTACCAAAACCCCTAAAGCCACCAAATACCCAGCCTTGAAACTGGAAGCATCGCTAGTGGGAGCCACGGCAGGACCCTCTACCTCGGAGGGAGAAGGGGCAGGAGAAACGCCAACCAACCTGTGCCTTTGAGACAGCACCACCACTATGACCTTCTGCCCCTTCTCGCAGTGCCCTTCAGCCCCACTGATGAAATAGTGAGGCCCAGATTTATCCAGCGACACCTTGGTGTTCCCGCCGTTGTACTCTTCAATGGCGTCTGATGTGTTGCAGCTTATGTATGCTTCCCTCCTCACCTTCAACACTGAATCTTTCTCTTTGTCGTATGTCCACACTACACACACGTGAAAAAAAATAAATTATTAAAATCACAGACAAGAATGAGAGATGATGATGATCATAGAAGAAGATGAAATTATTATTGTTATTATTACCGAGAGAGTCGCCGACCAGGAAGCGAGAGCTCTCAGCCCATTTGTTGAGAGAATCGGATTGGGAAGATGGGATCTTCCACGCATTGGTCTTGCCTCCAACCAAGAATTCTTTGGCTGCTGAGCAGGTGATGGAGAGTAAAAATACCAGAACCTGAGAATAACACACAGCTCTCAAGAAACCAGCCATGGGAGTTGCCTGCCTAGAAAGAGAAAGAAAGACAAGAGTGTGAATTTTCTAGAGAAGGTAAAAATTTTAGAGTGAGATGTGACTAAGACTTGCGAGGATTCTGAATTTATAGAGGGGGAGAAATGTGGGGGAAGAAAACTAGCCGTTAGGAGGAGTCTGATGGCAGGTTTGAAGTGGTCCAGGTGGTTTTCTGGGTATTCAAGGATATGGGTGACTCTATCCGTTAGCATAACGTTAAAAAAACAAAAGTGAAAAAGAGACAACAAGGTTTCAACGGTCAAAAATAAAATTAAAAACATAAAAAGTTGTGCTGCAAAAGGCTTTTGATGACACAATAAAAAGGATGCCACCTATGCAGGGAAACCAAATTAAAAGATGCCACCTAAGCAGAAAAAAAGGAAGAAGGGATTAGTGGAGGTGCGGGGGATCGAACCCCGTGCCTCTCGCATGCAAAGCGAGCGCTCTACCATTTGAGCTACACCCCCTCATGCCCCCATCATCGTTTCATATTTATTTGAATTTTTATTTATTTTTATTTCTTTTTTCTTTTGGTAATCTCAACGGAATATCAAATAGTTGTTTATTTTTTGTTTAAAGATTGCAAAAAAATTATAAATATTGAGAGATGTTTTAAATCATAGAGAATTTGAGAAAAAGAAAAGATAAAATGAATTTAAGGTGAATATTTTTAAAATTAATCTTTTATGAAGATATTGAATTTGAAAATATAATTTTTCTTTTCTCTTAATAATTTTTGTTAAATTTTATTCTTTTATGAGGGTAGCATGAAGCAAAATTAGAATTTTTTATGGAGTGAAATATAAAAATGATCTCAATTTAATCTCTAAATATTTTATTAATATTAATTTGAAAGTATGTTTGATAACTTTTAATACTTAATATTTAATTATTTAAAATGAATTTAAATTAAATCATATTTAAGAAATTAAATCATATTTAAGTTATTAAATCATTAAGGTCATGTTTGATTTTTGGTATAATCCACATCTATCATTTAAGTTATTCAATCACTTATCATACTTTATATGATATATTATTCTTTTTTTTTTTATTCTATCTACAATAGATATAATAATACTATATTAAAATATCTGATTGTCATTTATCATATGTTCCACTTTTTTTGTATTTTAGGATTTGATTGGTAATTATTTTCAAAAACCTTTTTATGATATTTTGTAAAAAAGTTTGTTTGAAAATCTAAAATATTTTTATATTTTAGATATATTTTTAAATTAATCTTTAAAAAAGTAAAAACGATTTTAAAATGTTTTCTGAAAATACTCTATTTTTTTATTTTTGAAAAAAAAAATATTTTTTATTTTTTTATTATCAAATATATTTTTCTACTTTTGTTCTTTAAAAAAAAAAAAACTATTTTTGAAAACAATTATAAGCATATCTTAATTTGTCATTGAATGTTGCCAAACTACTCTTTCTCATTCACGAAAGGACGTACAAATTTTGGTTGAAATGGAAAGCCTACAAAAAAAATGAGATAGTGAATAAATATATAAAGAATGAAACTTAGGCCGTAATTAATAATGATTTTAAGAAATGTTTTTTGTTTTTCTAATACTTGTAATATAAAATTTTTGGAGTGTAAGAAATAAAAGAAATATTTGATAATGATTATAGAAAGTGTTTTTAGTTTAAAAAGTATTTTTTTTATAAAAAAAATGAGGTATTTGACAAATTTAAAAATCACTTATATTATTAAAAAATCATTCGGAATTTGTTTAATCATGATTTTAAAAAGCATTTTTAATATTTGTAACACTTTAAAATTTTTATTTTTTAAATATTAAAATACTTTTTAAAATCACTAACAAACACAATTTTTCATTTTAAAAAATGTTCAAAATTTTCTAACTTTTGAAAATTTTTATTCAAGTGTTAGATGGAATAAAATCATTCCTAAAATTAGGGCCAGCTCTTAAATACAGAGATATTGAACTAACGTTGATCCTCGGTAATTTTGCGGTGGACAACTCATTCAAATAAATTACCGAGGCAGTGACGCGTGTACCATTCTAAGCCCGGAAACAAACCAGTGACTGCCCACTTGTCGTAACACCAAGACAAGAGGCGCAACGTGCCCAATTCTCAAACCCCAACTCAGTGCCTCCCTGAAACGTGTCAGCCCACCATGAACCACTTTTAAACCTTTCCAGGCTTGAGGTGTTGATGGGACTATGGGAGACTAGGAGAGATGGGAATGAGTGGGAAGGAGGAGTGGAGGAAGACGGCGGACACCCACATGATGAAGGACGAAGAGGTTAAAGCAAAGGGAGTAGAGGCTTCCAAGAGGCCGCCTGGACACAACCCAGGGGAAGTGCTGCACCAGAGGCGTAAATTGCCTTACAGTCCTCCAACAATGGCGGTTGCTGGCTTCCTCATTGCAGCCACCCTTGGCTACTTCACATTGTACGCCATGAAAAAGCCTGAGGCCACTGCCAAAGATGTGGCCAAAGTTGCCACCGGCACGGCGGAGCCCCAGGACACTCATCCTCGCAAGTAATGTCCCACTGCCGCCCATCATCATCATCATCATCATCATCATCATCATCATCATCATCATGTGGGGTGTATTCTTCTGAGTTTTTGTTGATTTTCTCTTCATGTTTTTACCTCACTAGCTGTCTATGAATCCATCCTTTACAAATAAAATTAAAACCGTTGTTTTTGTTCTCTTCAATGATATAAATGAGGTTTGGCCGTTTGGGTTGGGGGAAAAATGTAAGGAAATAGAAAGGTTTACAGGGGGAATTCAAGAATGGAAAAGTGATTAATTTGAGAGAAGAGGGCTAGCTGCTTGAATACTTGGAACATAGAGGTAACGCACACATTGTGATTTTTAATTCACCAAATCCGAATAACATAGTATCATTCTTGCAATTCGGTGAGGTAATTGTAAACAGTAGGCTTTGGAATGGGCAAAGACGAAATGGTATAAAGACTCTAAACTAGACGAGTATAGCCAAAAAGAGATGGGCGGGGCTCCAAACTCCAACGCCCCGCTTGATTTTGTAGCTACGCTTGTAAATCAATCCCACATCGGAAGCTAGCTCAAATAACGAGGGTAGGATGAGCTATAAATAGGGAAGAGTTGGGACTTTTCTCCATACTTACCTGGACGGGGTCTATGGTCGATCAACAAGGACTATGGCCTAGGGTAGTGACCTCCATTGCACATAGGAGGGGCACTCCCCTAAGATCTGCCCAAGTGGCAGAGTCTACGTCATAATTTGTGGTAGAGGGGGTTCGCGTCCGCGCGGCCCCTACCCCAATTCAGTTTTAATGTTTTCTTGATGAAACAAATTAAGTGTGTTAGGTGTGTACGGAAAGCTTTCCAAAATTTCATTAATGATGCTTTTTAAAATTTAAGCTGCTTATGAAATTTCTACTTACAGGACTTAAGCGGGCTTTTTCAGGGATTTTGGTATGTAATCCCACACAACAACCCCATGTTCACTCTAGCCCTTGCTTTTAGAGTAATCTTGTGAGATTATCATGTGGTGCAAGGTCTTATAGATTTGACCAACGCCAGACCTCATTGGGCCACGTGGAGAGATTTCATATGAGAGAGAGATGGTGGTTGTACTTGTAGTCTGTAGAGAGCCCATCAAGCTACAGCTTGTAGCCCAGCCCACGAGCCTCGTCCGTAACCCATAGCCTAGCGGCCTAGCCTATGAGGCTCTGCCCGACCTACCCATGGCCTACCAATAAATTTTTCTACCTTTTTTATAAGATTGCCAATATTTGGGCCCATGACCTCTTTCAAAAATAATTTATTTCTATCAATTTTTCTAATTTTTTTTAGAAATATTAGTGAATATTCTAGGCTAATGGAATTATATTATGCATTTTAAATATATTTTTCATACAATTATTATTATTATTATTATAATTTAGGCATGAAAAATTATAAATGAATGTGGAACATAGGAAATTTTTTTTTTTTACAAGATTCGATTTATCATTTATGTGGTGCAAGAGATGACTAATGGAAATATTGATTTTTTTTAAATATTTTGCAGTAAAAATTAATAAAGTGTACTAATATATATCTAATCTTCTATTCATTAATGGTCCTGAAAAATACAGTAATTGAGGCCTATAACCGAGAAATTTGAAGACAATAATTATAACATCTATCCTCGGAAAATTCAATATAACAAGTTTAAGAAACTCTTACTAATTAACTTTTTTAGTGATTTAATTATTTTTACGTTGTAGCGCACATTATCCATACTTTTTATGTAACAATTTTATTTTAGACAAAAAGAGAGAATGCTTTCATTTCTATTTTTAAATAGGAGAAAGAGAGAAACACGTGAACAAATTTAGGGATACTTGTTTTTAAGTTGAAGAAAAAAAATAATTGATATTTTATAAAAATAAGGGTATTTGGAAGGTTGTTTTTTAAAACGATTTTTAAAAATAAAATAAAATAAATTATTAGATAACTCGTTTTAAATTTTTTTTATTTTGATTTTATAAAAATATTGTAAATTTAATTTATATAATATTAATTTAATTTAATTTAAATCATATTAAAAATGAAATAATTTTGTAATTATAAATAAATAGATTTTAATAAAATCATAAACTATATTTTTTATAAATATAAGGATATTCATATCTTCATATATTTTCTAACAATAATAATGATTTAAATATAATAATTGTTAATGATATTTTATTTAAAATGAATGAATAACAAATAAAGTTTAAGTTTTTTAAAATATAAACGAACCAAGGTCTTTTATTACATGCTATACTTTAATTTATTTGATCAATTTTCTAAATTTCAAATTACTCTTAAAAATTGAAGAATTTAAATAATTACTTAATTTAAAATCTATTTCTTTAGTGAGAAAATGTAAAAGATACAATTATGGGTGTAAAAGATTTACGGGTCTAAAAGAAAGAATAAATTCATGATTTACAATATATCCTTTTTTATCAATTATATTTTTTAGTGATTATATTTATTTTTTGAGTATTAAATTAACTTTAAAAATTATTAAATTCATTAATATGTTTAATACAAAGTTTTGCTTGATTTGAAATTTATTTTTCTAGCAAGAAAATTTATAAAAATATTATTATGTATAAAATAAATAAATAAAGTTATCATGAATCAAGTTTTATCCACAAATTTTTAGTATTAACAGGTTAGTTATTTGAGTTTCAAATGATTTAAAAAAATTTACTAAACTAATTAATGAACTAAATGTATTAAATCTTGTTTAATTTGAAGTTTATTTGTTTAGTAAAAAAAATCGAAAAATAATAATATAATTGTTTTAAATAAATTTTTGTTAATAAATTTCAAGTATTAATTAGATCATAATTTGAGTTTTATTTTATTTTTAAAAATTATTGAACTCAATTAATGAAATGATTGCATTAAGCCTTACATAATTTGAAGTTTATTTGTCTAACGAAAAAATTGGCATAGGATTTTTTAAAAAGAAAAATCATTTTTACAAGAAAAAAGTATGAATATTTTTATTAAAATAAGACCAAAAGATGATAGAAAGTTAAATTTTCAAAATCAAATAACCCTTCAAGTTAAAAGGAATTCATTGTAGAATTAATTTAATTTGTAGGAGATAATACATGATTTAATGAAAAAGTTTGACTTGTAATACAAACTATCGATTTTAATATTGAGAGAATTTGTGAAACATGTGTCACAAGGGCAGGTGGGTTCCAAACTCTAAACGGGCCATCCGTTTTGCAGCTGCAGTTGTCAAATCAATCCCACATCGGAAGCGAGTTCAAATAAGGAGGGGTATAATGAACTATAAATAGGCAAGGTCTAATACTTTAGACCATACTTACCTGGACGGGGTCTATGGTCGATCCAGAAGGACCATGGCCTAGGGAAGTGACCTCCATTGCACTCAGGAGGGGCACTGCCCTAAGATCTGCCCAAGTGGCAGAGTCTACGTCATAATTTGTGATAGAGGGGGTTCGCGTCCGCGCGACCCCTACCCCAATTCAGTTCTAATGCTTTCTGGATGAACCGAACCAAATTACTTGTTTGCTGTCTATGGAACTTATTAAAATTTCATTATTGGGTGATTTTCGAAAATTTAAGCTCCTTGCAATCAACTTCAAATAAGCAGAAAAATGGTTGGCTGTCGAGGAGCCCATAAGCTATTATAAGAGTGAGTACAGTTTTAAAAAAATAAATCTAAATTTATTGTAGTTTTGTCTAGCCTCTTGAAGTAAATTTTTATTGTAGTTTTGTCTAGCCTCTTGAAGAGACGATTTAAATAAAAAACATCTAAGTGAGAAATCGTCTCTTAAAGAGATGATTTCCACAAAAATAAAATTTTAATTCTCGTACAAGAGTCACCACACCCTCCCTACAAAAAGCCAAAAGTGAGAAATTCTCACTTAAAAATTTAATAAATAAATAAAAAAAAAACCTTTAAAAATCCATTTTTTTCCATTCTTTATTCTATTTTTACAATAATATAATTATTATAAATATATATTATAAAATTAATTAATTTTATTTACTAAATTTAATTTATAAATAATATACTAAATTTAATATAAGATAAATAATATTTATATATTATTTTTTTGTTTCACTTTGGAATTAAAAAAAAAAAACTATTATCAATTTTATGTGAAAATTGAGTTTAAAAAAATTGTTATTAATTTATTAAATAAAAAAACAAAAACTTTATAAACAGTTTTCAAAAAAATAAATTTTAAAAATCCATTTTTCTATTCCATATTATACTTATACAATAATACAATTATTAAAAATATATATTATAAAATTAATTAATTTTATTTACTAAATTTAATTTATAAATAGTATACTAAATTTAATATAAGATAAATAATATTTATTTTTTTTTTTCACTTTGGAATTAAAAAATTAAACAATTATTATCAATTTTATGTGAAAAATGAGTTTAAAAAACAAATATGCTATTAATTTATTAATTATTTATTTACTAAAAATATTAATATTTAAGTTAAAATTTCACTGTAAAATGAATAAAATATTTTTAAAAATAAGTTAAATAATTTTATAATATATATTTATAATAATTGTATTATTGTATAAATATAATAAAAATGAAAAAAAAAATAGATTTTTTAAGGTTTTGTTTTTTGTTTTTTGTTTTTTAAGTGAGAATTTCTCATTTTTGTTTTTTTTTTTTTTTGCGGGGGGTGACTTTTGTGTGGAAATTGTCTTCTTCTTTTTTTTTTTTTTTAAATTGAGAATTATTTTTTTTTGTGAAATCTCACTTAAGTGTTTTTTTTAAATAAAAAAAATTAAAGTGAGAATTTAATTTATTTATTTATTTGTAAAAATCATCTATTTAAAATACGATTTCTCACTTAATTCTCACATTTGTATTTTTTGAAATAGTCTCTTCAAGAGACGATTTCTTACTTACAATTTCTTTTCCTCTTCCTATCTGGATAAAACTACAGTAGAGTTGAAATTATTTTTTCTATTACAGTAATTTAAGAATTATTTTAAAAAACTATCGTACTCTTATAAAAAAATCCGCCAATTGCATAGGTATCAGGCTTACCCGATCCATGGCCCATGGGTCCACCATTAAAATTCTCTCTTTTTTATGAGACTGCAAAGATTTGTGCTTTCAAACATTTTTATTATACGTTTAAGAAGTCCAAAATGTTTCTAATATCTTTTTAGAAATATTAGTGAATATTCTGGGCTAATGGAATTATATTATGAAAATATATTTTTATATAATTATTTAAGATTTATTATTAAAATAATTATAATTTAGGCATGAAAATTTATAAATAAATGTGGAACATAGGGAAGTATTTTCTATAATTTTTTTTTTTTAACAAACTTTAGTTAAAATAGTAATAGATTAGATTTATATGGAGCAAGAGATGATTAAGAACTTAATTCCTCTTTTCATCTTGCAACTAATAAAAATATTAAATTTTGACGACAATAATTATAACAGCTACCATAAAAAATTCACTATCTCCCTGAGAAGAAGTTTCAGAAACTCTAACGCACTAGATAGATGAAAGAGAGCACATCCACTTGATTTTGAATGCTACCAAATGACCTTGAAGCTTTACCAAAATTAGCACAAAGAAAAATTGCTGTGCTTGTTTTTATGTAATAATTTTATTTTGAATTATTTAACATTTTTGCTAGGCAAGGAGAGAGGATGCTTTCATTTATATTTTTAATTCTATAATACGAATAGATTACTTGGTTTTCATTGGATAGAGGAAGAGAGGGAAAACCCAGAAGGTTGTGGTGAACCAATTTATTTATTGGTATTTTGAAATGAAATTTTGCATGTGTAGTGACAGGTGTCGTTACACAAAAATGAAGCAAGCAACAGTTGTCAAACTCACCGCCTTTATCAAGGCTGGGTTGGCCACACAGTCTTGAGACTCTTAACAATTCTTTTGACTCTCTTTAACCCTGAAGAAGCATCAGAGTGGCAGAGAGAGATGGGAGGCGATGAAGATGCGAGAGGAAAACAGGGGCAGAAGTACTATGGAGGAATGACGCAGAACCGCCGTAACTTGGTGGGAATTGGGGGGGGCCTCCTCTTAGCAGCCACCGGTGCCTTCTACTACTACTACTACAAGAAAAAGCCTGAAACCACCCCACACGACAACCGTAAAACCTCCGGCGGCGCTTGATCTCAGAGTCACCACTCTCAGGCCTCTGGGGTGGTTGTAAATTGCACTTAGCTTTTTTGGTTTTTACCTCTCTTGTATTAATAATCTATTGCACCCCCACTTACCCTTTTATCTTTCGTGTCTTCTATGCTGTAATTCGTAGCCCCATCCAATCCCTTTAGAACTTATTTATGATATTAATATGAATTGAAAAGGGTTGGCCTAAAACTCTAGAAATTATGTTATTGTTTTCAGCTTATAACTTTTTATTCTTTAATAATAACTTGATTTTTGAATGACTTATCTTCCTGGGTGTTTATGATTCTATTCTAAAATGGATTATATAACTCGCAAGAACATATTGATTTTGTTTGTCAATATTTTGGAAGTTGCACTTTTATTTTTATTGATTTTGTTAATTGTTATAAATTTAGATATTAAACAAAGATGCTCTTGCTATTTGAAACAATTAAACGATAATGAGATGAAAGAAGGCAAAATATAGTGTTCCTTCAAGTTACAACTTGATTTACAGAGAAAATATAAGTTTGATATTTGAGGTCCCCACACGCAGCAGTGCTGCCCTTACAACTTGGCGGTGGGCGGGCATGCTCATGGCAGCCACCACCGCCAATTTCACTGTGTGTATTCAGAAGACCCCGAGAGGGTGAATACTCTTACTCTGCCCAAGAAATTTGTTTAACTAAAAATAAATAAAAAAGCTGGGAGGTGGTTGCACTTGCACCATTAGTAAAAGATCAGAGGAACTCTAAAAGAATCCTTTAATCTATAATAGGATTCTTATCACAAATATGAGACACCATATAAGATCCAAAAGAATATCAGAACAAAAAAGGAGCACAATAACTACTATCAGAAGCTGGTATTCTTCCTCCTAAAAGAATACTATGACGACAGAATCATGAATCCTCCCACTTTTAAAAATTTAGCACAAAAGGCCACATTTGAGAGGCATAATAAAGCATTTCAAATCTTTACCTGGCATGAGTTCGAATTCCCCCTTGAGGAGAAAAGGCCTCCACAGTATTCGGTTGGCATTAATCAATCAATCTTCACCGATGAGTAGATGAGCCTTGTGAACCAGAAACATGCATAGAATCCGATTGTACCCGTTAGCACAAAAAATGCATAGGAAACGATCAGCATGTACCCGAAGTACAATGCCCCAGAAACCAGCTTTGTGATTTCAAGCTTCGTGAAGAAATAGAAAGTTGCATAGAGGAAGAGATATAGTGCTGACGAGCCTGATGTCAAGTATGCCCTCCACCACCATAAGTAGTCCTCACTGCACAACTGGAAGTAGCAAAGCACAATCGTAATTTCAGCACATGTGATGAGGAGGATGATGAAGACTATGAAGAGGAATCCGAAGATGTAGTAGAACTGATTCAGCCAGATTGAGGTAAGGATGAAGAAGAGCTCAATGAAAACTGCTCCAAAGGGGAGTATGCCTCCAATTAGAATAGAGAACATTGGGTTCATGTACCAAGCTTGCTCTGGGATCTGCCTTGGGATTTTGTTTGTCTTCACAGGATCCTCAATTGCAGGCTTCTTGAACCCAACATAACTGCCCACAAACACAAGGGGAACAGAAATCCCGAACCACAAGAAAACCAGAGCAAACATTGTCCCAAATGGCACTGCCCCCGATGATTTCTGGCCCCAGATGAGAGCATTTAAGACAAAGAAGATGACAAAGACGGTGGCTGGGAACATGAATGCAGTCCTTAGAGCAATTTTCTTCCATTCTGCTCCCTTGAACATTTTGAACAATCGAGCAGAGGAGTAACCAGCAAAAAGACCCATAAAGACCCAGAGGAAAAGCATGGCTGTCATTAGCCCACCGCGGTTGGAAGGTGAGAGAAACCCAAGGACGGCAAAGAGCATGGTGATGAGTATCATCCCAAAAAACTGAACACCTGTTCCAGCATACACACAGAGTAAATCTGAGTTGCTTGGTGGTCTGAAAACATCGCCGTGCACTAATTTCCATCCGGTCTCTTCCTGGGCTTCTTCTTGGGTCTCAAGTTCATTATACTTGGAGATGTCACGATATAGTGTCCGCAACATGATCATTGCTACCATGCCCGAGAGGAAGAGAACAATCATCAAAGAATTAACAATTGAGAACCAGTGGATCTGGTCATCACTCATGAGAAGATAGGTATCCCATCTAGATGCCCACTTCACATCACTTTCCTGTATGGCAGAGATGAGAAAAAAAAACCATAAGAATCATAATAACCTTAACAGGGGCAACAAGCAAGTTGGCTTTTCACCAATTATTAAACTTGGTTAATGGATATAATGGGAATCAATCATAGAAAAATCAGCTAATCATCTAACAATGTATTCCAAAAGGAAGAGAAAGACCAATGTCAATAATAATGTCAAGAAGCAAAAAATAAAAGACACTAATGGAGATATTGGACGTCAATTGTAATGTTAATGCTGGGAAAGAGAAAAAAGGCAAGTGCGGAAATTAGTAAGAAAAGAATTTGCAATGCAACTTCCACATCCAATAAAAGAAATAATTAGATAGTAACAAACAAGATTGGAAGCAAATGCAATGAACTGTACAGGTGCTGGATGTGCAACATGCAAAGAACCAAAAATTAGGTTACAGGAAATACCTACTGCTTCAACAGCATCATATCCAAGCACAGAACAATATATAAAAAAGATTTTTACCGCGTTATCGGGGCATCAATTTGGTAAATAAATCAATATTTTACAAACTAAAATAATATATCTATGGAAACTGGAATATATTATGGTCTAAATCTAACAAAGATTTATTACTCTAAGCAAAGAATCAAATATTAAAAACTGTTTGTTTTATTAATAGCTTACTATGGTGAACAAGCTAGTTACAAATTTATTAAATTTTACAAGTATTATCTATTTTCTAAAAAAAATTAATAAATTAGTTCAACAACAGGAAGAACTGGAAAGAAACAAAGGAAGAAAGGAATGTAGGCAAACCAATCTTATATTAGTTTTACTCAGTGTATAAATTTAATAATTTATATATCTCAAAGCACTTCCAAAAAGAAACAGCATGTGTAAACACGTAGTATTGACATTATGATTTATTAGAAAATAAAACGTGACTATGAAATCTTCACCAAATTATCTGATGGTGGTGGATATTGGACATATCCATAAATAAAGAAATTTTACTTGTGCCAGCCAAAGATAAAATGTGATCAAGAAATCGTTACTAAAACATTCATCTGACAGTGGTGGAGATATATCCACATATATAACAGATTCAGACAGATATCCTCTTCGTGCCCATGGATGATATAATGATGCTCATGCCACTAACAATAGGGGTAAGCAGTCAACATAATTTACTTGTAGTTTGATGTCCAACAGCCTACCTGGAACTCAACATCATATGTGAATAAAATTTCCTGGTTCACTTCAACTTCTTGAGGAGAGTTGGAATTAATAACAGTGCGTTTTGTATGGGGGTCACAGGTCAATAGACGATTCTTGCCATTCCATTCCCCTTCGTATTCATGTTTAATGCTGGATGCATCCAATAGCAAATATTATAATGTCATCAGTATATATACTATTGGGGGGAAAGATCAACTTCAATAGTCAATGACCAGCAAGAACTCACCTGAATGGTTTGACCTCAAATCCCACAATCCTTGCTGAGTCAGTTTGCAAATCTTTATGAAACTTGACAGTAAATATCAAATGATTGTGGATAAAATACTTCTCTTCCTTGTTCTGTATATAATTATAAAGTAAGCAAATGAAAAGCATGCACAATGGCAACAACTAGATTCCTGTTACTAATAGCTAATCTACTTACTCCAGCATATTGTGCTTTAAGCCCAACATGATATCCAAGCTGATAAAGAGGAGGAGATTCTTGATCAAGCCTCCTTATGGGAACAACAAGAGGAAGGTTATCCAGAATCCTGTCACATGAATGGTTGATTCAATAAAAGATGCGGTTCAAAGAAATTCTCATGGAAATTAGTAAAATGAATTATGGATCCAAATAAGAGGGTGGCCCCACATGTTGACCCGATACTCATCTTCAATCTTCTCTTTAAAATCCTTCGCAGTTTTTGCATCGAGTTTCAGGTGGCAGATAACATTGCACAACTGTGGTTCCCGCATTTTAAACTGCAACAAATCCACTCAGCTAAAAGAGTCAATTATTAACATAAACAAGTAGCCCTCAACTTGTCAAAAAAGCAAGATGTTAAAACTGACCACATAAGGGGAGTTTTCAATACGATCACCACGAAGCACTTCCCCGAGATTCTCTGCATTGTCCACAATTTTTCCTGGGCGGCAATAAGGCAGAGAATAGTACGTGTAAGGAAGTTGAGTCTTCGTAGAGGTTAATTTGTTCACTTTCACCTTCAATGGATCTCCCTAGATCAAAAAACATACAATCCCAATTCACCATTAACCCTTGATGATCTCAATAATATTTTTGACACAGAGAAGAACATAGAGCATCATAAGAGGGAGATACAATGCAGCATAAAGTCAATATTTCTGGCAAATAAATCACATTTTAGTCAAGCCAGTAATTTGGTCTATAAAATGCAAAATGTTGAACATATCACAGCACATCCAAATTGAATTTAAATCTGGAAATCGATTTTCTTTTTTATTCTCCTTTCTGCCCTAACTTCCAACTATGCCCTTGTCATGCTTTATACATAATATGGGATCATTGAACAATCTCAATGTGTCATACTATCCCAGAATGCATGTGAGTTATTAACCAGTCCCTACAGAAAGAAGATCTAGCCCACTGTCAAGAAAGTTTGCATCATAAAGTCACTCCCAAAAATAGTTGTGAGAATTACTAGCTCTGTGCCTGCACGTTGGATGAAAATGTTTGTAAAACCAAAAAAACATCTCTTATGGTTACCATTCAGGAACTTATCACATTTGGAAAGGTGCAATTGGCAAATTTCTGAAAGAATTTTCTTTTAATAGGCAAACAGGAGGGCCTAATTCTTGCATAAATCCTACAAAATACAAGGAATAATTTAACCTTTTTTTTCTTATAACCAAGGAACTTTCCATGGTTGAGCCCTTCGAACTCTCCATGGGGACCCAAACCTTGGGATGCTGACCACACCCACTACAACCAGCATCAGGTAATTCAAGGCATTCAACTAGCGACACCACATGCCTCTACCACACATCCTAACCAACTAGGCAACATAACGAGCTAGTTTAATCTTTTTAATTTATGGAAGCAAACCCTAAGAGAAAGGAACTTAATTAACGGGAATAAAATTTAAGGAATGAAATATCATTTTTCTGTCTCTTGTTTGGAAAAGGAAAAATTCTAAACATGAAGGAAATGTACATTGACATCTTTGCTTTTAAAGTTATCCCACTACTGCTGGATGGAATTCAAATATGTATTCAGAACCAATCCTCACCACTTTCTTTCCTGCTACTAATGTTGGCTCCAAACATCTACACTTAGTAATGTCAATTTAATTCCTAGTTTTTCTGCCCAAAGTCCTCCATATGAAATGCAGCCTACAGAAACGTACCCATCCCCAATAACCCAAAAAACAGAGAATCTTTTTTCTTCTTCCCTATGCCAAAGGGACAAATATTAATAGAGAATTATATGTTTCAAATGGAATTTTGGATGGTAAGTCATCAAGAAGTCAGAATTATTAGAAAATATTGAGAGATCCAATGCAGCAGCAATAACTGAATTAAAACAATCTTTACCAAAAAAAAAAATTAGCGGTAAATTAAATAAGATCCATCTCAAAATGGACTGCTGCTCTATGAAGGATAGAATTCAGTCATTCCAATAACTAAATGCAGAGTCACATAGGGAAAACCAGGCCCTACATGATAGACATAACTAAACTTTTGGAAAGAAAATTGTAAATATGAAAAAATTGATGAGCCAAAGAGTCCCATTTGTGTTTTCGTCATCTTCTGAATAGAAAAATCTTACTTGCAGCATTGCTAAACAAAGAACAGTTTTTTTTTCCATCATCATAATGAAGAGGCCTTATGATTCCAGGTTGGTACATCTCCAATCTCAAAGAGACTTTGCTAGCAGATTAACCACCTTATTTATCCTCTCTTCCTCCTAAAGAACACATTTTTAACAATAAAAAGCCAACCAAGATGCATAAACTCGTCAGAGAAGATCAAACTATTTCCCCAAGATCACATCAATCAAGGGTGTTGTTGGAATAAAACATAGTCCAAAATCAACCTTAATGATCAAAAAGTGTTTCAACATGGCCATTGAATTCCATGAGTGGATTCCAATTTTACTATAATTGTTTTCAACTTTCAAAATTTTCAAGTTTAGCCAATCAAAATTAATTTTCTGAAATTTGTTTGCCATTGTCTTGATTTCCACAAATAAATTTTCAAACCAATTCTGAAAATTTCATAATTTGAATTTTCTAAAATCTACCTAGTGTTCAAAATCCCAATTTGAAAATTTATTTCCATGATAGGAGGTTCAATCTCAGTATACAAGGTTTGACCATATGTTCCTGAAATCCTGCCAATTATTTCTGGTTGAAATTTTTTTTATTTTTAGTTATAACAGTTTCTCACATGTTCGTGAGATCTTCTTCTCCCGTACTTACCATTCAAAACTTTATTTTGTTTTATATGTCATATTTTCTGTTTGACCAATATAATTTTTAAATATTTTCCTTTTTGGTGATTTTTTAATTGTTGTAATATGTTGAAGAACCGGCCTATATTATTCTTCTCAGAGTTCTCTCCTCTTCTTTTACATCCCCTATTGTTATTTTGGAAAACTAGATCAACAGAAATCCCTTAAAGCGTACTTCACAGCACTATAAACATCCAAATTTTCAAACCAAGGGTAGCATGCGGTAAGCGGGGAACAATTACCCAGCTTGCTTATTAGGTAAACTTCTCGTTTCTGAGGACTGGGGAAAAAGGGGAAATGAAAACAAAATTTAGTTCTCAAGTTTGCTACAAGAATAATATCTAGTAGTATCACACATTTTTCATTTCCATACTTTTGTCTGAAAAAATGAAATTAGAGACAACAGAATTATATCAAATTAAGGGGCTCTAAACATCTAATGCTCAATACCAGAAGCCATCCTTCATGAGAAAAATAAACAGGACTGCGGTGCTCCAAGTGAAGCTCTTAACCTTGGTCTTAACTCTTATTCTTCCATTGATGTGCCAATATCTCTGTCAATATCTATGCATAGGTGATCCGAAATACCTATTACTGAAGAAAAAAAAAACCTCTACTCTCTTTCCAATTTGACATCGCCATTGATATCCAATCAATATCTCCATGTCCTAATGACATGGCACAAAATGACATTGCATCCCATCTTATAATAGGTAACCCAAACAAAAGACCACAGAAATTACTAAAGCCAAAAAGAAACGACTATTTTCAACGCAGTTCTCCATTTGGTTGCCAAGATAAAACAGGAAAATCGGAGAAACTCACACACCAATTCAACTGATCCGCCTTTTTCCTTCCACACAAGCCAAAACAACACCAAACACAAAACTCAAACAACAATGCCGTTCATTGTTCCTCCATTTTCTCAGAAGCCAAACGCAACCCGCGAGATCTAACAGAATTCACACAGATCCAGCAAAAAACACAAAACGGAAACACGGAAAGAGGGAGGGAACTGACCTTCTGAAAGTCCTGAGGACTGACGCCGGGGAGGTAGAAGCAGTGGGCGGCGTGGATCAGAAGGAGAAGAATCGCAGTGCGAACGAAGACGATAGATCGCGGGGACGCCATGAGAAAATGCCGAGAAAATGGATTAGATCTGAGAAAATGCCTCCCTCTCTCCTTCTCTCCTCGGAGTTTTGTCTGTTGGGCGTTGTGTTGCGTTTGGATCTCTCCCTTATATATCTCACGCCATTGGGCGTGGTGGAGTGGACTTGTACCAGATCTTGATTTTTGGTGATTCAGTGTCGGTGACCCTTTCTGATTCATCCACTTCATCTTTTTCCTTCAAAAATAAATATTAAATCATTGTTCATTTCCCTAGATGCGCTTACGTGTAAATTTCTCAATAATAAAATAATTAATATTTATTAATTTAAAAATTCATCATATTTCACCCTTATTTTGAATTTAAAAAAAAAAAAAAAAGACGAACGAAAATATCAAATAAGAAAAAAAATATATTTGATGAAAGCTCAAGTAAATGAGAATTAAGTATATTCAATTGAAATTTCCGAGAAGGTCAATTAATCCTATATTTATCAATACGTTATCTATCAATTATCACATTAATTTTAAGTCATGAGCATATATTTTATTATTTTGATAGACATTTCATTAATATAATATATTTAGTTAAAATATAGAAAAAGATTAATAAAATTAATCTTATATTTTTAATGTGTTACCTACCAATTATCACATTAATTTTAGGCTATGGGCATATATTTTTATTAATTTTATAATTTTATTAATATAATGTTTGAAATTTAGTATCAAATATCGAAATAAAAAAAGGTGACATATTAAATGGAAACAAAATGGGGAGGATGATTGAGGACATATTGAATTTATAATTCTAGGTGAGGAGTGACATAAGAGTCCCACCCCACCAAATCAAGAGTTAGGTCAAAGAAAATGAAATTTAATACCATTCTATTTTGCAATTTATTAATGTTATCGTACTTTCTTTCATTTGTTATAAATGTTGTTTTTGCCCCCACTCATTCAATGTTATAAATGATTTTATTATATTTGGAAAATATAATCACATATATTTTTTTTCTTTAAATCTTTTTTAATTAATTAGTATTTTAATATACCAAATCCACCCCGATAGAATAGATATCTTTCGAGATATTATCTTTTATACGAATGGATATTATATGAGATAATTATTATTTAGGGTTAGTTAAAGTAAATAACGGATATAAGGTCCACATATTTAGTATAATTGATGCTAAGGATATGAAATATGATCGCGAAAAATAAAAATAAAAAGTGAATGTGTTTATAGATCTCATCATTCTAATTTTTTAACTTTTATATATTCTTTTCCTTTTCCTTTACTCCTCCATCATTGATCTCCAAGTGTCACATTTATTTCACCATTTCAATTTATTTTCTAAAAATATTTTATTTATTTTTTTATGGAAAGCACGATGGACATATTTAGTTATATATTTTTATTTTTATTTTTTTTAATTTAATTTAATTTTTATATTTTATAATTGAATAAGTTAAATTTTAAGTAAAAACAAATATTTTCTATAATTTAAATTTATTTTTAGTTTAATTTTAATATTTTATTGTATTATTAAAAATATCAAATTTTTGTAATGTTATTGAAAGTAATTAATAAAACTTTCCTTAAAATTTAATATTAATAATATAATTTTTGAAATGTAATTTTCATATATTTAAAAGAGAACAATAACTTTTTGTATATATTTTAGAACTTCCATCCTATATATATTGTTATTATATGAAATAAAAAATAATATTGAAATCATTTAAAAAATAATTTTAATATTTTCATTTTAAATTGTATTTTGAAAAATAATTTAAAGTTATATGTTGAAATAAACTTTTCAAACCAAGATTTTACTATATGGATTTATTTTTATCATTTTGAAAAATAAATTAAGAATTAAAAGTCTAAGAAAAAAAGTAATGTGCATTGTAGACTATACAACATAGTTATACGGTACAAATTCATTTTATACAATTTTCATATCATTTGAGTATTTTTTAGATTATGTAAAAAAAAAATATCATATCCTTCAAATTAATTATAAATATTTATTAATCTTTAAGCTGAATTTTACACTTAAATCCATTATCAATTTTATCCACTTAAAGCATAATTGTATCATATTATATATAAGGAAAAAATATCATAAGATATTATATCAAGTCGTATAAGTTATCATATTAGTATTTGATTTATAAAAATAATAATAAAATGGAATGAAAAGCATATTACATTTCAAAGTTGTACATTTATTTAAAATTACGTCAAGATATTTACTATTAAAAAATAATATAAAAAAAATTCCTATATTGAGTATTGTTTGCAAATTGTCCTATAATTTATAATTTAATAAATAATTTAATATTTTTCTATTAAGGATATCAATAATTAAAATATTTAAAAATTTTAGATGAAAAAAATTATATTATGTTGTAAAACAATAATATATACATATATATATATATATATATGTTGCTTTATAATACATTTTATACATATTTCTTAGTTTTTTTTGTTGAACTACAAATTTATTTTTTTATCAAAATTTTTTTATTTTGTAAATCAAGTAATAGAAAAGTATTAAAAATAAAGAAAATGGAAAAGAATAATAAAGATTTGTTTGGTAATTGTTTTCAATAACAATTTTCTGTTATTCATAACAAAAAAGCTAGAAAAACAAGTTTGGTAACAACAAGCTATTTTCTATTTTCTATTCTTAAGAAAAGAAAACATAATGTTTTTAAATAATATCTTTTAATTATTTTCTATTGTTTTTACTTATTTTCTAATAATTGTTTTAAAAAATAATTATACAAGTAGAATGATTAAAAACAAAACTCTAGATATAAAATTATTTTTAAAACTATTAAAAATATGTTAAAAGTATTTTATGTTTCAAAATAAAATTTTGTTTTATAAAATATTATACAATAGTTTTTTAAAATTGTTCTCAAAAACTATTTTAAATAACAGTTATTAAACATACCCTAAATTTGTGATTCTTAATATATATATTATCTCTCATTTCATCATTCATCAGAACCGTAATAAGATTTTCTTTACCAAATATGATATAAAATATGTTATCCAATTTCTTATCTCATTTCATATAATATCTTATAACAATATATAATAAATAGAAAATAGAAAACACAAAAATAAATAATATTTTTTTAAAAATGGGATTTTAGAAATAATATTTTATTTTATTTTTCGCAAATTGTTATTATTAATTAATCATCTACTACAAAAAGAAACTTCAGATATTTGATATATTTTTCTTTAAATGAAATTTCAATTCTAGCGGCAATTTCACCATCATCATTTTTAAATAAAGTATTTTTTTTACGATAATATCATGAATAGTGCATAACAGAATAAAATAAAAAGACCTTTTAAACAAATTCAAAGAAATATATATATTTTTTTTAACGATAATACCATGAATAGCGCATAACAGAATAAAATAAAAAGACCCTTTTAAACAAATTAAAAAAAAAACTTTTTTTTTTCTTCCGATATTCCTTTTTATTTCTCGATCAAATGAATTACATCTTCATATGAAAATCCTAGTTATTCTTAGCATAATATCGGGAATCTCATTGCTATTAGGGGGTGTTTGGTACGTCGTAATAGGGAATGAAAATAATATTTTATTTCCTTTCCTATTTCTTAGTGGAATTGAATGAATTTGATGATTTCATTTCTAACATTTGGATGAACTTAGGAATGCAAAATTTGAATGATTATTTGTTTTCTTTCCAATGTTTGATAATAATAGGAATGAAAATGAAAAAAAAATAAATTTACAATAATATCCTTACATATAATTTAAAATATTTTTTTATTTTTACTTTTATTTAAAAAAAATAAAATTTGAGAGGTTTTTTGTTATTAAATAATAAGACTAAAAAATATATATATACTCAATAAATAAAAAATTAACCATAAAAAATCGTATAACCCAAATGCACAAATATTCAATTATTATTTTTATTAAAAATTTGAATAATTTTTAACCCGAAAACGCAGTAGATTTTCTACGAGACGGCAGAATCCATAGCTTTAACTAGGAAAGGAAGATGCCGATAATAATAAACAAAGGGGAAAAAAAACCAAAAGTTTTGTTTTTGTTTGTTTTTTTCTTTTTATTTTTTTCCTAACCATTAAAAATTTTTAATATTGTAAACACGTGAAATCGAAAAATCTTTTTCCAACCATTTCAATTTTTCTCTCCAGTTTCTATTAATATAAGATAAAGAAACATCAAAGATTCCAAACATAAATTAATAAAAAAAAATTAATCGATTTATAAAGAAGAAGAAACACATATAAAGAAGTAGAAGAAAAAAGAGAAAATAAGGTAAACCTGATCAAAGATGTAGAAGGGAGTTTTCAGAACCTAGTTGCAGCAAACAATGACGAATCCTAGATCCAACAATCAAAATGAACATCCAAAACCCTATAAATTAGAAATTGATTTTTTTAAAAAAAAAATATCATGAAATGTTTAATTGATTCAATTTGGAAGAATCACTTGTTGCAGAGAATTGGATGATGAATGGGTCTCTAGCTTTGCAAAGAAGATAAGAAGTGGATGATGAATGGATCTCTACCTTTACAAAGAAGATAAACATCGGGTTTGAAGAACAAGATAAGAGGGTAAAATAGTAATTTAGGTTATTTTATATTATCAAATAGGTTTAATGAATCAGAATACTACTTTTAATGAATGCAAATCCGACTCATAAGTTGGATTTGATTTCTGCCGGAATAATTTTTTATTTCATTTCCGCCTTCTTAACATTTATCCAAACATAGGAATAAGGGAGAAAATGAATGAGATGTCTATTCCCACTCTCTATTCTCGTGTACCAAACACCCTCTTATTTCACATAAAATAACTAAAATGGGTCCCACTCTTGGTTTAATGAATGAAAGAGAGATTGACACAATCGAATTACTAATTATTAATTTTACAACAACTAGTTATGATATGGATTAGAATCCATAAAATGTAACGACAAAAACCTATTACTTCATTCATAACATGAACTTCTCAAATAACTACTAATCATTGACAGAGTAATAAATCAATAAATAGGAAGGGAGAGAATCATGAAAAAAATTTAGACGATGAAGGGATTAAGGATCTCTCAAGTATGTGGCATAATATTTCACAAATAGTAAATGGGTCCCACTAGTTGCTTTAATATTCTTTGATTATATAGTTAGGTCTGGTTTATTAATTACTAATTACTTAAATAAAAATAAGAAATAAAAACTTCGATTTCATAAATGGATAAGAAGAGTTGATTTCATAAATGGATAAGAAGAGTTCATAAACCGAATTTGGTGTTCAATTATCTATGAAGAAGGTATAACGATGAAGTGAAACATCCTTTAAAATCCATTTAAAAAAATTTTAAATATGTCAATTCTTCATAAGTTAGATAATTATTTTTTGGAATGACCATTTTACTTATTATGTTAATAACACCAATTAATAAATAAACACTTAAATGATTAATCGTAAATAATCGATCTCCCTTTTAGTTCCATTTTTTTTAATCATGTACCTAATTTAGGATTTTTTTTTTCTCCAAAAACAAACATCATTAGGAATATCGAACAATACTAAAATAAGAAATTTTAAAAATTAAAATACAATTAAAACCAAAAAACTTAAAAATTAAAAAATAAAATAAAATATTAGCTTCTATTGTATTTCTTTTTGTCAACATCAATATTTTTAACTAACGATTGTTACAAGTGAAGTGAAAGTCAATATATTTTTTTTATAATGTTTTTGGCTTTTAAGTTTTTTATTTCTTCTCAGATTTTTCGAAAATCAAATATAACCTAAAAGAAACATTTTTACTCAAAAGTAACCAAAGTTCAATTTAAAATTTTGAAAATTTTAAAAAAAGTTTTTGAGAAATGTTCTTCTAATTTTTGTAATAAAAGCATGTTTTGGAAATGTGAAATTTTCTTTAATTTCAATCATTTTTCATAAATGAATAATTATTTTTTAAAACAATCCTAAAACTAAGTGAAAATGATTAAAATATATTTTCAAAAAATATTTGAAGTTATAAAATAGAGTATTTATTCTAATTTTCTTTTATTTATTTATTTTTATAAATTTGTTGATAAATTTCTATTCATATTTTATTAAAACCCATGGACATAGAACCATGTTTTGCAATTTGTAATCTTTGTTATTTCTTCCCCCTAAGTAAACCACCATAAAAAATGTGCCCTTTTTTTTTAAGGGTTATTTGATTAAAAAATTCATTGAAAATCTAATTTTGAAAATTTTAACTTTTTTTTTTTTTCTCGTTTTGACCAAAATATTCTTATCATTTTCTTTTAAAAATAGCTATTTCTTTTAAAATATATTGTAAACACTTGAAATTATTAAAAACATTTATATTAAAAATAAATTATTTTTTAAACAAAAATATAAGAGATAAATTCTAACCAATTATTTTCTTATATGGTGGAATCAAATCCAAGACGACAGGACCCATGAATTGACCCACCATCCCACAAACCCAATTGAAAATTTGTTTTTCCTTTCCTTTTTTTTTTTCTTGGAAGAAAATAAAAGATTTTTTTTTTTCATCCTCCCTTGCCTCAACAAAAACGAGGCAAAGATGATTTTATATTTCAAGAAATTAATTAGCATATAAAAATATAATAATAAAAAATGATAATATAATCGAAATAGCTTGCAAAAAAAAAGATTAATTAATTAAAATTGATGAAAAGATCTAAATTTGTAAAACTAACCTTTCTCATTTTTTAATCTAAAAAGTAACTCATTTTTTACATAAATATCCTTCAATATTTTTATTATTGGCATGTATTTTAAAAGAAAAGTTGTTTACAAGAAAAAAGTGAGGGTATTCTTCTCCAAAAATGGATTTGGCATGCCAACAAAGTGATGTTATAAGATCGCTTATAAGAAAAGAAATTAGGTTTAGAGTGCGGTTGTGAATAATTCTAAAAAAACGTTTCTAATATGTTTAACACTTAAATGATAAAAATTTTCAAAATATTAGAAATATTAAAAGCGCTTCTAAGTTTTTTTCTTCATATTCGTAACCATAATTTGTTAAAAGTTCAAAACATTGCACCTATTTTTTGGTTTTAATTTACAAAGCATCAAACAAAGTTATGTCGTGTAGATAAAATCATTGAAATAATTTGACGATTTGATTAAATTAAAATATGGAATATATTTTCATATACTTTAAATAAATTATAAATGAATAAATTTATTTGTAAATTAAAATAGTAAATAAATTAAAACATCGGTTTTGTTTTTCTTTTTCTTTTTTGGAAAATGAGAACGAAATTGTTTTTCTAAAAACACGTTTTCAAACACCAAAACCAAATGGGTTCAGTAATTTTTATTGCTCTTGTAATAGGCTAGCAATATCAAGCCCAGGCCCAAGACCAAACCTAGACCCATTATACTTTTCTTGGGCCTACAAAAATATGCTCATTATCAAAAGCGGCCTAAATTTACATGGCCCAGTTATAAATCTGTTCAATAACCAAATCTCTGTTTTTTAAAGTTGTGAAAATTGGAGTGAGAGAAAAATATACTGAGCTCAATTTTTTATCAGGCTATGTTTGGTTCTTAAATTTGTGGGAAAACGATTAAAGTATTTTAAAATTTTTTAACTTTCAGTGTGACCCAAATAGATTTATGGTACAAATGCAAAGCCCATTTGAAATCTTGGTAGGTTTCTGTTTGGGCCTCCTCAAATTCAAATATGGGCCGTACCACCCAAGCTGTACGTGGCCGGCTCTCGATGGGACTGAATTTTGGGCCATTTGAGTTGACTTGGTCCAGCCCAACTCAATCCTCGCACCATCCTTCTCCTACAAAGAGGAGGAAACTTGGTATGCTTGTCACTATTTTAAGTCGGACTAAAATTCACATCGAATGCATTGTAAATTATAAAAGAAAATATCCTAAAATTAAATAAAATAAATATTATTTCTTAAATCAAGAAATTCAAATATTATTAATATTTTATTCTTTTTATTTATGAAAATATTGACTAGAGTGGATTCTTATCATTATGTGTTTAATTTTATGCATATTTGGAACTAAAATACAAAAGAATGAAATCTTGTACCAAAGAATGAGATAAAGATATAAAACAATAAGATCAATGTATAAAGTAAAGAGACCAAACGTGTTACAAAATCATAAGATCATAAGTTCAAAATATATATGTGACTCAATATAATTGATCATATGCACTTAAAGTAGGGTGACAATGAAGTGGGTTTGGGACACGTTGCCCCATCTTAACCTCACTTTGTTCATTCAAAATAATTCTCATTCCATCGTATTAAAAAGATTAAATGGAATGGGGTGGGACATGAAGTTTAACTTTTTCTTTTAATATTTTTAATTATATTCAAATAAATATATTTTATAAATAATTAAAATATTATATTTTTTAAACTTATTTTATTGAAAAATATTTTATTATTTATTAAAAATAAGAAAATTAAATTTAAATTAAATTAATTTTACATACTATTAGGAGGAGACGGGCGGAGCAGACTAAGCAATACTTGAACCCGCCTTGAACCCATCCTAGGTTTTTTTTTTAAATTTCAAACTTGTTCATAACCTATTTATTTAAGTTTCAAAGTCATTTCATTAGGAGCGAGGTGGGGTAGGTACAAAAAAAAACTCATCCTTTATGTCATCCATAACCTAGAGAGGCAAAAAGGAAGACATTCCCTAAGAATTACCACCGACTTAAACAATTTGACTAGCACGTTATGCTAAAGGGAGATTTATTTTGCCTCATTAAAAGAAAACACCTAATATTTGGCACAAATCATGATCTCATTGAAAAGTTGCTTGTAGTATTTTGAAAAGCGTCACCACAAAACGACACAAGGGTTGTGAATAAGAAAACATATAAAGCATCCCAACCCTTTCATGAAAGGGAGGGGCAAGAAGGGAGAAAGAAGATAACCGACCATCTCTTCATCCATCGCTTGCAAGCTTATATCTTATTTTTATTAATTTGGTATCGTAGTCAAACCCTTTTTTTAGCATTTATTTTCAACCTCATTTATTTTTACGAGTCATGAAAAAATTTTGGACTGAACCTTAAGCTTATCTATAATTAAAATAATTATATTTTTCAATAAAAAAGTATAAAATTTAGCTTAAGTAATCGTGTTACATCTTTCATGTGTATTATTCCTGAATCTTATGAGTGGTGATGATTAGTAAAATCAATTCGAGCTTATAGTCTTTGTGGAATTGATTTGAGGAACACCTAGACTAAATTTATCTCTTAGTAGTAGAAATTCTTTCACATGATCCATTTAAATATGGAGTGGGTTGGAGAATAGTCAATGGTAGAATTCATAAACAACAAGAGAGAGTAGTAGGAAGGAGAAACACAAGGGGCCCAATGTCGCATCCCCGATTACATCCAGAGACGAAAGCGCCATAGAAATTTAACGCTATATGAAACAAGGGTCGATTCAATCAAAATCAGAAAGGCAAAATGGGGTGGGGGTGGATGGGATGAGTGAAAGGACACCCAAAAATTCCATATGTGGTTGTAAAGGAATTAACTTTAGGAAAAGCGTACCAGAGCTGGGAGAGATTTTGGGGAGCAAAGGTTGATGTGTGGGTAAAGGACTAAGGAGTAAGTACAATCATGTCTTGCTTTAACAACATAAAACCTGGAGAGAATCTAGAGCTTGTAGCCAAAAAATATTAGTACAAACCCCCCCAAAAAATAATTAAATAAATACCCAAAAAATAAAAAATAAAAAGCTTTGTGTAAATACAAGAGATGGGTTTGGAGAAGGGGGAATAAAGCCTAAAGGGGATGGTCCCCCAATGGGAAAGCAAAAGGCCAATAAAGACCAAAGAGAGGGAATGAGGGAGGGAGATGCATCTCTCTCTCTCTTTCTCTCTCTCTCTCCCTCTATATATATGCCCATCATCATTTATATATGATGACAGAGGCTCACGCCTAATCTCTACAATAATTACATTGTTAGAGCCACACATGGAGATCATTTGACTCAGATGTGCTCTGTGTCCCACTCTTCCCCACCTTTTAGTGGGGCTCATCTCCATTTGATTCTACCCCACTTCTCCCACACTTACATCTCAAATTCTTGTTAGGATTTTTTTTTTCTTTTTCTTTTTCCAAAAATAAAATAAATGTGAATCAACCCATATTTAGCAACTATTTCCGGAGCTTTTGACTTTCCTATTTAAAGTAAAACTTATGATTTTGATATTTGATTGAATTTTATTTAAAAATATTTTTTATAAGAATATTTTCCATGTTTTAGTAAACTTCTTTTAGTTAAATAGATACTTACTTTCTATATTGTATTTATTTTTAATGAAAAATATGATTTATATTTTTTCGTTTTGTAAGGGTCTTATTATAATATTAAGTCAGTAAAATAGATAATTCAATACATCATATACATAATTTAATCTTATTATTTTACATCCAGTTTAAGTCTTATTATTTATATTTTAATTTTATTTATTTATACATTGATCTCTTATATTTATATTATTATTAAATAATTTTAATTTTACCGTACACTTTCAACAATTAAAAATCACTGAGGTTAATATATACTATACTAATACCTTAGAATTTTTCGTAATTTTCCCGACCAGAACTTTATAACGATTTCCAATGAATCAAAATAGAAGTAAAAGTATCATTCCTAATTTGTTAGATATTGGGTTTGTCATTGTATTCTAAAAGTGTTATTATATGATTTTGCTTTTCAAAATCATAAATAAATCAAGTTAAATCACATGGAATTCATGTTTGAGAGATATATTCAAAACATTCTCAAAAGGTGTTGTTGGGTTGAAATGTTGTACCTAACCATTAAAAAGCAATTCCATTAGGATTTCAAAAAGTCATGCATATCCTAATTCTAGGAAATCATAAAAAAGTTGTTTATTACGTGGGTGTTTGGTAAATTTACTAACTTAAAGTAATTTAATAATTTAATTTAAATTATTAAATAAATTAAGTATGTTTGATACAATAATTTAATGGTATGACTCAAAGTTAAAAATAATTTTAAGTGATAAATAAAAACGATTAACTTATTCTTGAGTTTGCATCTTCATTTTACCTTTTTACTTTTATCTTCATGATTTTTATTGCTACTCAACTTTTATTATCCTAATTATAAATTACGAGAATAAATATGTCAATTTGATAATTTAGAATAAATTTTAGTTAGTTTGATTAAATAATTTTAATACTTAAAATAAAAATTAAATAATAAATTTTAAGTTAATAATTTAAATATAATTTAACTTAAAGTCAAGTTAAGTTATTAGATTTTATTAAACACCCCCTAACCTTTATTTTTCTCCACAAATTTTATTCCAAAAAAGATCCTAATTCTAATTAATTTTCATAGGATTTTTTTTTTTTTAATTTATGGACTTAGGTTAATTTCAAATAATTCAATGGTAGTTCACCATAATAATGACAACGATGAAGATGGCTATCTTTGTTGATCATTATAATGTTTTTATATTTTTATTTTTTTGGTTGTGGTTATGATTGTAATATGGGAAATGGTAGTTCAAGTAACATGATCAAAGTTTAAAGTTATATCATTATAGTTATGATGGTAATGGGCTTCGTGAGTTATTATGGATTACTTATGAAGCAAAACTGTTTTTAAGCAACAATAAAATATTTTTTGTGTTGAAAAAACATTTTCAATTGACTAAAATGTAGACACTTTACTTTGGTTTAATTATTTTCTTTGATTTTCAAGGTTATAATACTATTAATCCCAACAAGCCCAATTGGTTAGAACGATATTAGTATAAAGTTAAATTCCTTTATAAGCCCCACAAGACAACCCTCCTTAAAGTGAGCTCATCCATGTTTGGATGGCAAGAAAGAAAATGGGAATCTCTAATTTTGTTAGGTATAAATCTCTTTTGAGGATTAGAAAAAGATTGATTTTTTTTTTCTTTTAGTTAATGAGTTCCTAAATTTAAGGTCTATTTGACAATTATTTTGGAGAACAGTTTTCTATTCTTCAAAACAAAATAATTAGAAAAAATACTTGATAAATAAAAATTGTTTTCTGTTTTCTGTGTTTAATAATAGAAAATGAGGTGTTTTCAACAAATATCTTTTAACTATTTTATATTATTTTCACTTATTTTTTTAGGGTTGTTTTAAAAAATAATTATACAAACATGTAAAATGATTAAAAATAAAATGATACATATAAAAATTATTTTTAAAACACATTTAAAAATAAGTTAAAAATATTTTAGGTTCTTAAATATATTTTTGTTCTATAAAACAGTTTTCATAACTGTTCTCTCGAAAATAATTACTAAACAAAGTCTTATAATTTGAAAACAATGTTATACTATTTTTTTTCTTTTTCTTAAAAAACTATTATTATTTTTAGTAAAAAAAAAATATCGATTTCAAATTTTGTAAGTAAGGTAATAATTAAAATATTTTCAATAATTGTTACATTTCTGTATTGAAGATTAATGTGTTCAATATAAATATTATTTTTATTATTTTTTCTTCTTTTTTACTTGCTAAGAATAAAACTTTGTGAAAATGTGAATTTTATCTAAATTTATTAATGGGGCCTCTTGAGCATGGGCTCAAGCCTTGTCCCAAAATGGAAGAGATGTCCATATTAAATTTCTAATTTCATCTAGGATTTGTAATTGTGAACAGTGTTGAAAAAAAAAATGGTATTTGTTGATGCGGGAAGTCCTAGAGGCACTGTAGCTCCCTGAAGTATTCACCCCCTCAACTGAAAACGATGCACCCTCCAAAGCTTTTGTCAGTTTGACGATCTAACATATTGGTATTCTAGGGGCTTTTTAAAGAATGCTTACCTCCCTTTTTGACTAGGTTGTCGAGGGCCTTTTATAGTGTTTGGAGCCCCGTCACTTTGAAGGTGGGAAGACTCTTTGACTTTCGCAGTCATGATGGTGCTTAGAGGGTGGCAGAGCCATCATTATCTTACAGACGGCTGACATAAATTATTGGGGGATGATTTGTCGTCCCACTTGTCTTTTTACTCTATAGGTGGCGCAGGACGAGTCATAGCAGGTCGCCTGAAAAGACCTGAAAATGTCTTGTCGAATATGCTTTTGGCGAAATGAGTAATGATTGCCCGCGAAATATGGTCAGGGATCCTGTTTGGGATGACAACTACCGGGTTCAGACTAGACGTCCGGACAGAGGGTAGGACGTGCCACGTGGATGTCCGAACATGGGGTGGGATGTGCCACGTGTCCACATGTATGCTTAGGGGTGGTCCCTATAGTATTAATAATTTTAAGTTTTTTTTTTTTGGTGGGAAAAAAATAAAAGCCATGGAAATGCTATTGTCAAGCATTTTTAGATTCATTTTTTAAGAACCTTACAAATAGTAATGAAAACAATCTTTTAAGGTCTTGTTAAAACCCTTGAAAAGATAAAGAGAATAATGTTTTATAATCACATTAGTGTTTTTAGAATTATTTTTAAAAATATATTAATAATTAGTTAATTATATCAACCATACAAAGTATACTTCTAATTATAGAGATAGTGTAATGTTGATAGTTATTTAATGATTTTTGTGGTTAGCTGTAATGATGGTAAAAGTTATTAGTTGGGTTAGCTAGACTGAAGTTCTCAATTAAAGCTTAAATTATAAGCTTCACTTTGATAGCTTTAACTTGGATATCAAAGGCTTGAGAGTTGAAAAGGGGGTGATCTTGGGGGTTCATTAAAAAAAAAATAATAATAATTAAGATTATGTTTGGGAACATTTTCGAAAATAGTTTTAAAAACAGTTTTCAAAATAAGTTTATTATAATTTGTAGATTAAAAGTATGTTTGAAAATTTGAAATGTTTTTACTTATTTTTGTGTGTTTTTAATATATTTTAAAAATAATTTTTATATATAGTGTTTTATTTTTAATTATTCTTCGTATTTATATAATTATTTTTAAAAATAATTATGAGAAAATAAGTGAAAATGATTGGAAATAACTAAATAATGTTTTTTGAAAACACTTTATTTTTTTTTTAAAGAATAAAAAACCATTATATATTTTCTAATTGTCAAGTGTATTTATTCTATTTTTTTAATAATAGAAAATTATTTTGAAAATCAATTACCAAACAGGGCCTAGACATTTCATAGATTTTTAAAAATTAGTTTTAAAATTTATGAGAATCATTTCTATGTAATTACTTAAAATGCATTTGGTAATGATTTTATAAAGCGTTCCTAATCTCTCTAATAGTTGAAAAATAAAAATTTTCAAGTATTAAACATGATAGAAACACTTCTTAGAATTACCGTCAAACACAATATTAGCATTGTTGAATATGCTATTAGAGATAAAACTATCGTGTCAATAATGTTTTAGTTTAAGGTATGAACTACAAAATTTTTAAAATAACAACAAATAATATATGTTAGGGTGCAATGAATGAGTCATTCAAACGATGGTAGTCGAATGTTGTATTCTCGCTAAATATTCTTATGAAAAACTAATTTTCAGATGAAATGATAGAAACCCTTCATGTTAGATTGTAGTGAGTGTTAAAGCGTCGAAGCAAATGTAAATGTAAGAATTTGTTATAAGTCCAAAGAAATACAAATAAATTGGGTGGTGCGGGATGGTAGTCATTGAACACTCATACGAAAAATTGATTTTCAGATGAAATTATAAAAACACTCGGTAACATTTTTCAAGATACCAAAATTGTAGTAAGTGTTAAAGCAAAAATAAAAGTAAGAATTGGTTATAAGTACAAAGAAATACAAACAACTTGGGGTGTGTGGGTGGAGAAATATAAACAGAGCTTTCATTATCACTTTTTGTAGGAAAATAACTAGACTTAGATAAGGCTAGACGTGGGTGAGGATGAGGAATTTGGTGGGTTGAAAGGAATATTGGTCCAAAACTACTAAATAGCCAAAGGAGTGTGGGTGAACATATATGTCCCCTACTCCTTTTTGCCCCACTTTTGGGCTTTGGGACCATGTGTTAGATGGAAAGGACCATGCAGCCATTATGAACTCACAATACTTAAGTCTCCTCATAAAATATCTTTTTTGCCCATTAGGATTCTTTGATTGATAGAGTTGGGCAATGGGCATCATCACTCTTATGACTAGAAAATAATACATTTTTAAATTTTGCTTAAGTTATTCAAGATTAATACAAATGTCCTAAGATTTTCAATTACAAATGATGCATGGAAGGTTCATGATTAAGTGATTTATGTTAAAGAAGATGATGGGATTCCTAGCTAATTAAATTAAATTAAATTTCATCATTTGATTTTTCATCTTATTTGATGGTTTCAATTTGTATGACACTACTACACTCTTCTTGAAACTTTGAGACATGAATGCTACCTAACAACACCATAAAAACACACCACTACTATGTGTTTTGAAAAAATATCACATATCCATACTTATAGTGGAAGCCCTAGTGACGGGACCTATGGACCCAACATGAAAATGGCCTAAAGTGGGTAGCATCAATCAACCATCCTCATTAATGTGACCATAATCGCTCTAACTCGATCGATGGAAAATATTATGATGAAGCTGTTATATCGGTGCTTATTAAATTCTTCACCTCAATTGTTGAATATGTATGATAAAAATTAGATCTTTGAATAATAGTACATAGTCGTTGAATGAAGATACAAATAAAGGACGATAATTGGGAATTATGATACTGGTAAATGAAATTCGGGTACAAATTCATAAAATTCAAAAATATATATGCAGGGTTAATATCATTGGTGACCATTTCTGATATCTATAAAAAGTACCTTTTAGTAATCAAATAGGGTTTTCAATGGATAAATCATTTAACATTAAATTATTAAGATATTGAATTTAACCTCCATGATGATCCTTTATTTTTATTTATTATATTTTTTTTCCTTTTTATATTTTTCTTTTTTATTGTCTCCTTTATGCATCATAAAGCTCAATTATTGATTACCATTTGCTTAAGGTCTTCAAAACAAATGATTGTGTTCATCACAAGGAGTTAAAAGACAAATCATAAGTGCTAATGGTGTGTAAGTTTTAAAAAATAAAAAAAATAAAAATTTAAAAATAATATTAATATGCCCTTTAATACTAAACCAAAAAAATGATTGTAACAAATTTTATTCTAGACTCAAAAGTATTTGACGTAATTACTCAAAAACTAATTTCATACATGAATATCCAAGACGGTGCTCACCATTTTGATCTAAATAAATTGAAGATATATATTTTTTAAAAATAATTTAAACCTATTTATTAGAGAAAATATGATTTACTTATTCCCCATTTCATTTTCTTTCAATGCATAGATATTATCACCTATATCATTATAAAGATATGAATACCCTACTTCTTTTCTTCTATTTTTTTTTTAATAAATATTCATTTTTTCTCTTTCCATACCCTTTTATTGAATTAAAAAAAAAGTGTAGAAAAAGAAAAAAATTGTATTTAACATTAATTTTTTTATTCTCTTATTATTTATTTTGATCGAAGTTATGGATAAGAAAAATAGAGAAAAAACATCTTTAATAGTAAAGATCCATTATCATTTAATTATACCATATCGATAAATTTGAATGTTTAGTGACTTTTAAATTAGGTCACCATTACTTATTGCAAAACTACTAATATGGGTTTGATTCAAGTTATCTCTAGAGATGAGGTGATAGTTGCTTGTCTTGTTTTAGTAAGGGAACGTTAGAGTCAAATAAGAAGCGATTAGTGTAAATAGGGTTAAACTCTTTTGAACCTAATCATGTAGTCTCTAACTCAAAGTGTTTAATTTTGATGTAAAATAAAACTTTCAAGTTATATTTTGAGATGTTTAAGAATCGTGATTGTTTGTGATCAATTGTCTTGCCTTAAGTTATGAATAAAACTATGAATATAAAAACCATTTTTTTCCATAACATAAGAATCTCAATCTTCGTTTTTACGGAAAAAATAGGGAAATAAATTTTAAGAGAGAGAACTTTCATTTTTTTTAGAAAGAGAATTATATTATTTCTTTTGTTTTTAGGAAAAAATAAGAAAATATATTATTTTCTTTCTAGTTTTTCAGGGAGGGACTGTTCTCACATGGAGTTTTTTTTTTTTTTTTTTTAATAATGACAATTTCATGAATCTAAAAAAAATGAAATTTGTAATTTTAAAGCTTCAAAAAATTGCTCCACTTATTTTTATCATTTATTGGGTCGAGTAGAATCAACCCACTTCTCCACCTTAATCCAACTCCAACAAATTTGATCATAATTCATCTTTACTTTTTTTTTTTGAGTTGAGTTTATTAAATTAAACCAGGGTTGTAATAATTGTTCCTATCAATTATTATCTTTTATGAGTTCATACAAAAGCTTAATAAATAACATATCTTTTTTAGATAATAATAATCAATAAATTATTGATCATCCTAAAAATTAATATAATATATAATATAATTAAATTTGATATTTTATCTTTTAAAATGATTCAAAAGTATATAAATCGAATATAATTATTTATAATAATATAAATTATAAATATTAAATTAAACATGAGTTAGACTTAAATTGACCAAACACTTAAACTAAATCCAACCCAACTCAAATTAGGTTTGAATTGAAAATTTTAATTTCAATCTAAATCAAATAATAAAAACACTAACCATCCAAATATCGGGTTGGATTAACGTTGGATCGGATCAACCTGTCTTAAGCAAAAACCCTAATTATGAAAGTACACTTGTTATGAGGTAACTTGTATATAAATAAAGGAACCTTGTGTACCTTTTTGGTTATGATAATTAGCTTTTATTTAAACAAACCTTGCAAAAGTGGGGTGGGTTCTTAGAATGTTACCTGCTTTTACCTTTAAAACACATTCAACCTCCTAATTTTGAAATTCTACCTTTTAAATCCTTTTTTTTTTTTAAATAAAATTTAAAATCAATAAATTATTTTACACATTTTTTTTTAAATTTTATTTATTTATTTTCATTAAATTAATTTTAATTATATTTAATTTTTAATATATTTTTTCTTTAATACTATTGACAACCAAACATAACGCAAAAGAAGTTTAAATTTGTATATTAATAGATTTTATTATTTTTAAAAAATAATAAGAGATATTAATTTTTTTTTTGGAATTTCAAATTATTTTATTATAATAATATTATAAAAAAATAGATAGGGTCATTTAATATCCCAATTTTGGGATTCCCACCAAATTCTTCTCAGACGGTGAGTCACAGACCGGTAGTGTAGAGTTGCTCCTCAACCTCCAAACAGTAAAAGGCCCGAAACACATGGGGCCAGAGAGTGAAAGAGACGCGCGGAGGGAAGGGGCAGGAGGAAGAATAGGGAGAGAGAGGAAGGGCAAAAGTGTCCAACAAAGGGTGGCGTGCCTTAACGGCATAAAGCCTCCTTAAAAGGCTCTGAGCCACTCTGTTATACAGTCCCCTACTCTCCACACACACCCACAGCTCCGATTCAGTGCTCCACATCCCACCACATTAGTCTACTCCCCCACTCCCATCTCCTCTTTCTCTCTCTCTCTCTCTTCTTTTTCTGCAATTTCTCTGATATAGAGAGAGAAATTCAGCAGACGCCACCGATCATCATCACTCACGTATTCACACAGAGGGAGAAAGAAAGCATCTTGAGATTTGCGCGGCTAGGAGATCTTCGCAGATCAGGGGATTTAAAGCAAAGGCGGCGATGAGAGAGAGTGCAGAGGCTCTCACTTTCTCTCTCTAACGCCATTTGTATTTGGGCTATTTTCACTCTCTCTCCCACAAAACGCTGCGTTTTGGGCTGGCTCCCCTTGTCTCCATCTGTGTCTCGCCATTTTTTTTTTGTTTTTCTGCATTTTGTCTCTGAATTTTCTCTTTTCTTTCTCTCTCTAACGCAGCATCATCAATGTCATCATAAAGGCTTTGAAATCAATGGCTTCGAAACCGAGGCGCTGGTGGGGGGTCTAAGCCAGAGATTATGCCTGTGTCCTGGTATTTACTTGGGCTGGTGAGATAGTGGGTTTAGACTTTAGAGAGAGGGCGTTTCCAAAACATCCCTTTTGGGTGGATTATAGGGAGAGAAGGTCCCAAATCTGGGTTGGATTTATTATTTTTTTTGTCAATTTCTAGAGGGATAAAGTGTTCCTGGTTTTGAGCTCTGTGAAGTGTGTGGTTTTGAGGGCATTCGAGTAGATTTAGAGTGAACATAGGCTTTGTTTGTTGTAGTTCCATTAAGGGGTTATACTGTGATTTTAATACTCTGTAGCGGCTATTTTGTGGAGAAAAATGAAGTTTATGAAGCTGGGTTCGAAGCCTGATGCCTTTCAAGCTGATGGCAATTCTGTCAGGTGAGAAGTGGTTCATTTTCGTTCTTTATTTTCCATGGAAACGAACTGAATCTTGCTTTGCTCTTTTCTGTTCGTTTCGTTCTTTCCCCCCCCCCCCCCCCCCCCCCCCCCGCTTTGCTTTCCAGCTTGTGTATTGTAAAGTTTGCTTTGATGCTTTCCCCCCTCTAAATTTAATGTTCTATTGATTTTGGCCTCGGCTTGATTACCAGGCTTAAATTTTTAATATATAACTGTGATGAATAGATGCATCTTTCCATGAGTTACCTTTTCAAATATATATATTTATTTGTTGTCATTTTTTGTTAGAAGGGTTGTTTATTATTTAAGATATCCAGAAATATATGTTTTGATGTAGGATGAAGTGGTGAAATACTGGTAGGTGTTGATCCAAAGGTTGAATGGCTTGAAAGGTGATGGATTAACCACATGGGTGTTTGTTTGTTTATGTGTATATTGTTGTTTTTTTATGCGCGGGGTGAGGGGATGAGGTGGTGAGGACATTCAGGAGGTGGTCCAGCGAGTGAACTGTCTTGATTTGGATGAGTTGGTGGTCCAAATGTGTAAAGTCATGTAGGGTAGGCAAGGCCTTTAATCCTAGCAGTTACCAGATTCCTCCTGTAGAATAGAACATTTATTCCACTCCCGATAAGCATCTTCTGTCCCCAAAGAAACGGTGAATTTATAGTTTTTTGTTTTTTAATAGGCAAAAAAGGTGAACTTTTATACATGGACACTTGGATTTGGCATGGTGTGTAATATTTTACTGCTTGGGGAAAAACGAGTAAGCTTGTAGGTTAGATGGTTTTGAGCATTTGGGTTGAGTTGGTTGTTTTCATCTTGTATTGTTTGGGGGGCCCCCTTTTTTCATGGATAGGTCATTTCCTCCTGCATGTTCACTATGTATAGTTGCTTAATGAAATGTCAGGTGAAACAGTGCTGGATTGGTGGATGGTTTGTATATTGATGAGAGCAAGTGGAGATGCATGCTGTCTAGGAAGCTTTAACATGTACAAACACATTTATAAAACATCACTAGGCAAACGGGCTAAGTGGTGATTTGAAATTTGGACATCTACATTGAGTGGGGTGAGGTTTTAGGTTGTCCGGTTGCTCATCAAACAGTGCCCAAATTGTTTTTGAATGCTGTCCGATTTTAGGTTAGATGGTTTTGAGCATTTGGGTTGAGTTGGTTGTTTTCATCTTGTATTGTTTGGGGGGCCCCCTTTTTTCATGGATAGGTCATTTCCTCCTGCATGTTCACTATGTATAGTTGCTTAATGAAATGTCAGGTGAAACAGTGCTGGATTGGTGGATGGTTTGTATATTGATGAGAGCAAGTGGAGATGCATGCTGTCTAGGAAGCTTTAACATGTACAAACACATTTATAAAACATCACTAGGCAAACGGGCTAAGTGGTGATTTGAAATTTGGACATCTACATTGAGTGGGGTGAGGTTTTAGGTTGTCCGGTTGCTCATCAAACAGTGTCCAAATTGTTTTTGAATGCTGTCCGATTTTATGTTGTTTAGCCACTTTTGTTCAGGGACTTTCTCAATTCTGGTTTTGGCGCTGGCTCAACCACTACAATAGAGCTCAATCATGCTTAATCCCACCTATTTGTCTTGGCTAACCAACCAGCACTCTGCATGTTTAGAATTAACTAACTAGCATGTTATGAGACTTTGGAGAAAGCGGCTTAAAATTTTATTTTTGTATTATAATATTCACTACTCTATTTGTGGTCCTCTAGCCAGGCCATTTGATTGGATTACTAAACACACTCTATAGGTAGATAGATAAGATTTTATTTATTTATTTTTTCATTTATTTTGGTGTCCTTTTTGAGACTCAACATGGGACCTTATATTTGAGTACCATATCTAGAGAGGCTATATTAACAAAAAATTTGTTTTGTTCACGGTAGATATTGAAATGCTGTTTGAAACTTCATAAAAAATTTCACCCAATGATATGTTTCAATAACTGCACAAGGCCATAAGTGGTCCAGATTGTCCTGGTTATGTCCATTTTGGTGGTCAAATACAGTAATGTTGTATAGAACAGACAAGTTCTTTAATGATCATGGCCACCAAACTCTTGCAAAACACAACATCCTTTCATCTTATTATCAAATAATTTTTTTGTTTCCAATTAAGTGCTAATTGTGCAAACTTCAAGCTATCATACTATATATATCAGACTTTTCAGAGAAATAGCGAGTTACTGGTATGGTTAGTTTTTGTTTTTTGATGGGCATCCATAGTATAGTTAGTTTTGATACTCACCTAGTTGAGTTGGTTATTGTCATCATAATCTCCCTGGTTATTTCCATTGCTTGCCTTTTGGTGTTTTTTGTATTCTTCATGTGTATTTGGTGCACCTTTTTCAAGCGTTTTTAATATATTTGCATTTTGACCTATCAGGGACTGGGGGATGGATGTCTTTGGTTATTTGATATCTTTTATGTGGCCTATGCCTAATTATATGATGAAAGTGGCACTTCAAATGTATGCTATTCCAAATTGGATGATGAAATTACTGGCTGAAACAGATTTAGTTAGGTGGTCAACTGGTGGGTTCATGTTTAATTATGTTATGATGGTGTGCACACAATTTTCCTTGTGTGCATTCAGGATGAGTTCCAAGCTCAAGGTTTTTGACCATTTGGTTGTTAATTCAGCATCATCAATTGAAACATTCCTGTTCGTTGTACCATATAGTGTCATATAACCAGTGTTTTGTGTATTCATTTTCCATAGGTTCAATTTAGCATTTTTTTAATCTTGGAAGTTGAGTTGCCTGAATGCTTCACTTGTAGGGGGAACCAAGATATTGACATGCTTAGACCTTGATGCTGAGTTTCTAGGTTTGATCTCCAATAGGGCAAAAAATGTATTCCCCCCACCACCTCCAAAAGAAAAAAATTATAACCTATCTATCTGCGGTAAACATTGTCACATCTGGAAAATTTTGACTTTGTTTAAGTTTCATATAGCCATGTTATTCTTTATGCAACAATTTCATCCTTTTAGACCTCTCAATGGCTATGTTATAAATTGAATGGCTGAGGTAGTTGTGGTATTTGTGATGAACTTATAAGATCCCTGTAATTTGGTATATGTAACTCGATTTTGAATAGAATTTAGATCAGTTGGTTGTTATGTATACCTTTTCAGTAGAGTAGGTTCTAGGTACCATATAAAGTTCAAATATCTGTCTGCTATATTTTCCCTATAATTTTTCCTTCCATCGATCTTCTGCTATTTTATATATTTTCTGTTCTCTTACATGTTAAATGTTCTCTAGTCCTCAAAGTGGACTTAGCAAAGGATGTCTACTTGTGCAGGTATGTTTCATCCGAATTGGCAACTGATGTTATCATAATTGTTGGAGGAGTCAAGTTTTACCTTCACAAGGTAAAGTCGTTTGTGAACTCTTTTATAAAGTTAAATGAAGTTGTATGTTTGTAACTGGTAATTTTACTTTGATATTCCTCATGCTCATGCTGAACTTTAGGCATCTAAAAAGTTTCTTGGATCTCTGTAAAGTTTAATGGAAGCTATTTGGGGAAGGGGAAGTTTGATTTTCATCTAAAAAATAGCTGAGCCAGGCCTAACAGTTAAAATCTAATTTGATGCATGACCTAACAAAAGCTATTTGGAATTGTTAGGCCAGGCTTAGGCTTGAGCTTAGGTTGGTGAAGCCTCAAACTGAGCTGTACCTGACCTCAGGGTGGGTTGGGACTCATCAACCGAAGCTTGCTTGTGTTTGGGTTATGTTAGTCATTTATTTATTTATTTTTAACATGCCAGTGTGGCTGTATTTGGCCTGAATTGATAATATGGGTATGAAAAATGGTCATCTTTTCCTATTTTGTAACAGTTAAGTACAAAAGTGCCTGATAGCAAAATAATGTGAATTTAGTGGTACTATATGAAAATAAATGACTGTTATGCTGTTCCTTTTTTATTCATACAACAAACAATAGGAGGTTTTCATGAATTTTTTTACCACTTGATTTCAATCCCTTGCCATTAATGGAACAATTGTTGGGTAGCTAAAAAACTACTATCTTTCACTTCTCCAACTAGTTGGCTTGCTCTGTCTTATGATCTGTTGCTTCAATCCATTCTTGCAGTTCCCTCTCTTGTCCAAGAGCAATCGCCTGCAAAAGTTGGTAGTGAAAGCCAGTGAGGAAAATTCTGATGAAATTCGACTGGTTGATTTTCCTGGTGGGCCGAAAGCCTTTGAAATTTGCGCCAAATTTTGCTATGGGATGACTGTAACACTAAATGCTTACAATGTTGTGGCTGCCCGTTGCGCAGCTGAGTACCTTGAGATGACTGAGGATGTTGATAGAGGCAACCTAATTTTCAAAATTGAAGTGTTTCTGAACTCCAGTGTCTTCCGAAGCTGGAAAGATTCTATTATTGTTCTTCAAACGACCAAATCTCTGATACCATGGTCTGAAGATCTAAAGGTGATTGGAAGATGCATAGATTCCATTGCATCTAAAACTTCCGTGGACCCGGCTAACATCAGCTGGTCTTACACTTACAATCGAAAATTAGCAGTGCCAGATAAAATTATTGAGGATGGGATGAAGCTCCAAGAGAGAATCGAGTCTGTTCCAAAGGATTGGTGGGTTGAAGATATCTGTGAGTTGGAGATTGATCTCTATAAACGAGTTATGTTTGCTGTGAAATCAAAGGGAAGAATGGATGCAAATGTGATTGGAGAGGCACTAAAGACTTATGCAGTTAGATGGTTGCCTGATTCCCTTGACGCCCTGGTTTCTGATGATCATACCAGGAGGAACAAATCTTTGGTGGAAACAATCATTTGCTTATTGCCATCTGATAAGGGTGTGGGTTGTTCTTGCAGTTTTTTGCTCAAATTATTGAAAGTTGCTATTCTAGTTGGAGCAGATGATTCACAAAGGGAAGAATTGGTAAAAAGGATCAGTCTGAAGTTGGATGAGGCTTCTGTCAATGATCTATTGATCCGAGCTCGATCTCCGCAAACAACTGTTTACGATGTTGAACTGGTGCAGTCCATTGTGAATAGATTTGTGTTGCATGAAAAGCGTTGCCAGGATTTGGATATTTCTGAGAAGAATGAGAAGGGAACCAGTGATTTTATACTGGGCCATGGACCTTTGTTAAAAGTCGGTAAACTGATGGATGGATATCTTGCTGAAATTGCTCATGATCCAAATCTCACCCTCTCCAGTTTCAATGATATTGTACGGTCAACTCCCGAATCAGCAAGACCAATTCATGATGGCTTATACAAGGCTATTGACATCTACCTGAAGGTAGGCCCTTTATTCCATGTTCACGAATTTTGTTTTCTCAGCTTGATTGGTTGAGCTCTTAAAACACGTAAAAATATTTCTTTCAGGATGCCATCAAGTGTTTCTTATACTGGATTTCTTTTTTATGCACATTATTAGAAACCACCATTTGATAGTTTCTTCTGGATTCTCAGTAACCAACCAAATTGGAACCCCTGTTGCTGTGGGATCTGGATGTGGGGTTGGTGGATAATTATGCATCATCACTTCCAAATCCTTGAACTGTTTTATACATGGATTTACTTTACCTGGAGGGGACTGCTCCAGGTAAACTGGACATGAGGGGGTGAAAAAATTAGGTACTTTACATCTATGTCAGGACCCTGATGTTTGGTGCTGAGACAATTGAGGTGGATAGCACATTAGATTATTTGTAACAAATTTTGCATTTCTTTGCAATGTAGGAAAATGGCTCCTTAAAACACATGCACAGACACACACACAGAGAACACTAGCATAGAAAATGATGATCTGTGTGCTGGAGCGCCTTAGCTCTCCAGTAAAAACCATTGGGGATTTAAAATGTGACCTTTCTGATGGGATTGCATCTATTTCAGGCACACCAGAACTTGACAAAAGCTGAAAGAAAGAAGCTTTGTGGGCTGATGGATGTCAAGAAACTTACAATGGATGCATCCATGCATGCAGCTCAGAATGATCGTCTCCCACTCCGGGTTGTAGTCCAAGTCCTCTTTTTTGAGCAGGTTAGAGCAGCTGCTGGGGCTCAAGCCCCTAACAGTATTCCCCGTGATACCTCACAAGCCATGACCAACATGGATGAAGAATGGGAGAAGCCAGCAATAGTACGAGGTCCAGAGAGTTGCAAATCCCTGAGGAGACAGATGAATCAAATGAAGATAAAAGATGAGGGATTTCGGAAAAACGGGAAATTGACTAAAAAGGGTAGCAAAAACAGCAGAAGTGGTGTGCAGCTGCTGCCTTCTAGATCAAGGAGAATGTTTGACAAGTTATGGGCAGTGGGTAAAAAGCATGGAGAGAACAGAAGCTCTGAGACCTCAGGGAGTTCCCAGAGCCCAACTTCAGTGGCACCTGGGGAGACAAAGTCATCCGGTTCATCTTCAAGACAGAGGAGGCATTCCATCTCTTAGACAAGGTTTTTTACACGAACCGAACAAGCAAAGGAGATAAACAGGTATTGAACACGTATTGAAGTGTAAAAATTAGTAGGATTTTGTTGTAGGTTTGTAGGTGATGATGGGTTTTATCTTTAGATGTGCAAAGTCATCCAGGAAGGGGGTTTTTCTGCATAAAAAATGTAGTATGTAATCAGTTTCTTTGGGCTCCTTTTCTTTTGTTGATTCCGGTGTTTCCCATTGTAATATTATCTTTATGGTCTTAATATAGATTCCAAGTAGGAATTTTCTATCCTCTTTACTTCATTGGGTGCTAATGGTCTTCAGAGTTTGATCTCTTCCACTATTTGAGGGTTTAGGTATATATATAGATAGATTAATTGATGTGGGACTACACCCAACTCATGCACTTCTAATGTGGTTTGGGGTATATCTTTTGTCTAAAAAAACACTGCATTTATCACTCCTTTTACCTCTTTTGGTATATGTGTAAGAAGTTTATGATATTTACTTTGTCTAAATTCGTATTTAAATAATATGCTTGGGTCAATTGAACTCTCACATATGGGTTTGGACTTGAGCCTAAGCATGAAGATTTCTCTTCTCTGGTGGGTTGACTGGATCCAATTCAATCTTTTTAGGGTTAGACATTCATTTTTAATATTTGAATTGGGTTTAGATTTTTTTTTTTTTTTTTGTTTCAACTTGGACTCAATTTGGGTGAATCTTGATTGAAATCTAATTGAAATTTAATTTAATATTTAAAAATTATTTATATTTTATGTAATAATATTTATTTTAAAAATTTTAAGTAAAAATATCAAATTAAATCATATTATATATATATATATATATTATATTATTTTTCTCATAAAATATATATAAAATTCATTTTATTTTATTTATTATTATTTTGAAATTTTGTTTGATGTGATAATTAAATTTTAATATAAATATAGATAAGTTTTTTTTAAAAAATATATTATAAATGAAATCATTCGATCTTGTCAAACCACTTGATACTTTAATCAAAATTTAGAAAAAAAGTCTTTAATCAAAATTTTGAAAGAGAAGGTTGAATAATTTGGTTTTTTAAATTTGAATCAGGTTAACCCATCCCAAATTAACTGACTCGATCCAATCCATCCAAATTACAACTATTTTTCAATTAAAAAGACACATCCACTCACGTTGATTTTCAATTAAAAACACAAACACTCACGTTGATGATCTTCTTTCAAAATTCATGTCTACTTTCAAATGATGACTTATTTTTCAGAGATATGATAGTGATAGCTACCCCTACCATACCCATATTTAAATCTAAGAATAAAATCTGGGGAAAGAATTTAATTTTATTCAGGAAAGTCAGTCATTTTCCAATTCAGTTCCAATACCATACACAATTTCTAAATAAATGACAAAAATGATGGCATTTTCATATATGGGAAAAGAGGACAACAGTGTGAATAGAGTAAGCTTATTAGCATATTCTATTGTTATTTTTTTGAATTTCTAAAGATCATGGCGTCTGTCATTGACTTTCCATCTTCAACCAGACACCCGTATTCCCATATAATCGTATGCAAAATCAGGCAGAGGTTTCATGAGAAAGATGAGAAAGTTCACAACCCTAAAATCTGTATTCATTGTGTTGTTGGTAATCCAAGCTCTTGGTGTTAACGCCAAGTCGTCTTCTCAATGCAAAGCATGGATTGTCCAGTCAATCCCCACCCACATGCCCCACCTTCCTCCTGTCTCTGGCGTTCTCTCTACTGGTAAGTTTTCTTTTATTTCGATATTTGTTGTTTGGGTACTGGGAAAATGTGTGGAAGTTGGAAAAGCGAAAGAAAGGATTTCATTCTTTTTTCTTTCCTTCTGTTCGGTTTGCTCAGCAATTAAAGGAAATGGGGTTTGTGTCTGTGTGGTTTTTATTTTTTATTCCTTTTATTTTTTTGGTTTACATCAGTTTGGTTGCTGAGAAAGTGTAGGAAATGAGATGAATACTTTGGGTATTGGGTTTTTCATTGTTTATTAGTACAATTATTAGGCTCTATAGGAGGGAGTGTTTCATAAAATTGAAACATAATAGCATGCAATGTAAATGTTTAGAATTTTCTTTTCTTCTATTTTCCTTAGGTTTCTTAGAAGTTAATGGGAAGGTTTGACTTCTTTGTATGAACTAAATAAGGCAGGCACATCTGTGAATTGCTTTTCCTAAATTTCCTCTTTTCTTTATGTTTGGAGACTGGGAATATAGGGAAGTGAAATGAAAGTGAGCTTTGAATCTTAATATTGATTGTTGATCGGGGAACAAGAGCACAAAATTGCCTCATTGGAGTTTGATACAACCATTTCGCTTAAGTTGAGCTAATTTTTTGAAACCAAAACAGTGTATAACATGAAGTGTAAATGCTTTATTTTCTTTTATTTCCTTAATTTTCTTGGCTACCAAATAGTGTTTCTGTTCCTTATCTTTCAATTAAACTGACTAGAATTTTTGTGACTTTCTTTGTCAAATTCAAACTATGATTAGCTGATGTGTTCCAGTGGTTGGCTGGAAACTCTTCCTTGAGCCTGGATATAATAGCTCAATACTGGCAACTAAATGCCCATCCTGATGATCCCCTTTCCGGGGATTATGGATACTCGAAAGCTGATATGCATAAGTTTGGTGCTCATGAAGGTTTTGATGTCTATAGAGCCCTAGAAAATGCTGCTGATCGTAATATTAGTATCAGGTATACATTTTGCAGTTAAATTCAATATGGTTCCATGATTAAAATTACTAGCACCTTTGGAATTCAATGTTTACAGCTTGTTACATTAAAACGTAGAATTGAGTTGAGTTTTATATGCTTTATCATTTTATTAGTTTTATGACCCAAAACATGGGGTTGGGTTATCCCTTTATGTTGGAACCATTGTGTGAGTCTCTTGCTCTGGACTAAGCATAGAATGGGTTAACTGTATTAAATGATTATTTTGGCCTAAAGCTGAATTTTAGCTCTAATTGTACTTTCATTATCACCATCAGTCACAATGAAGAAGTTCTGCTACTTCAGTTTTTTTCAAATGGGTTTATATCACATTAACTTTTAAGAACTTCCCATCTGCTGGTTCCTGTGATGCCATTTTCTTAATGCTTTAATTTCATAATTCTTGTGTATGGTATTTGGATATCAAATTGGTGTAGCACAGGTCTTGGAAGTATTCACTATAATGATTGGGTGAAAAGGCACAGATCAAGGGTTGGCAGATGACCCTAAGAAACAGATACAAATGGTTTTTATGCATCCCTCTGTAAACATGGCTTCCTGATGTTCAAGCTCATAATTTCTTGTTAGTTTTTACTTGTGAAAATGTGGGATGCAGAGATATGCTTCTTCTGGTCTAGTTAGTGGTTACTTATCATGTTCAAGTGTAATCCTTTTATGCTTAAAAGAAGTAAAACTGTTCCCATTAGGTTGCTTGGTTGGTGACATTTGCCCATTAAAATTTGTGAACATTTCAGTCTAGAAGAACCCTTATTGTCAAGTGCTCTTGAATCTTCACTTGATTTAAGTATATCCTTACATTTTACTACATTTCACTTATTGATCTTCCCTTTTTAGTAAATGGCTTTATTGGCTATTGAGATGGAAGTTGCCAAAATAATTTTTATCTCTATCCTCTTTTCTAAAAATATATAAGAATGATGCCATTATTATTCTTTACCACCAAGTTTGTTTTCTTCAGTGTAATGTTTTATATCGATCATCTATAAAAGAGATTATTCTTCTGTTCACAAATCTAAACTAACCAATCTATACCTTGTGAATTAAATTTATTTTAGGCTTTTACAGCACTCAGGAGTATATCCTGATTATACCAAAGAACCATCTGACCTTGCATCAGGAAGGCCAAATGTGGAGAATGTGACTTTATTGCTTGGAGAATGGTGGGGTTCAGGCATAGTCCATGCTAAAGTTTGGATATCAGACAGTCGAGATGTCTATATTGGATCTGCAAACAATGATTGGAAATCTCTCACGCAGGTACCCTGAAACATTATGTAGTTTAATGGCAATATTGTCACCTAACTAGAGAGGACCACCTCTTATTTCTTCCTATTAAGCTATCAATTGACCTAAAAGTTTAAATTATTAGGTAATGAGCTAATAATGTATATCAAGCTGACATACTTGGGTTAAAGGTCCTAACACTTCCCCACCTAGTTTGTTGGTTTAAAGGAATCAAGATGCATTTTAATGGTAAGGTTCAGTGGCGTGTAGATCTGGGATGGATTGGGCAGAAAAGTATTAACTTTCTTATGCATCTTTTTCTGTCCACTCTGCCAAACAAAGAATGCTATAAACTCATATTTATCAAAGGGAAACCATGGTGAACATTGCCATATGCCAGATTTTTTTTTTTTGATAGGCAAAATAGAAAATATATTAAAAGCGCCCAAGAGGAGGGGTAGCACCGTACACATGGAGTATATAATAAACGCAAGGACAAAAACAAAAAACCCCTCCCCTTGCTTTAAATCTTAAAACAACAGGTACACATACACACATACACACACAAGTGGTTTCTTTGATGTTATCCCGACACTGAAATATAATAGCCTTGTGTCTGTCCCCAGCCACTACATTTAAATTATCTTTTTCAATATTGTATTCATGCATAAAACTTGGCCATGACAAATTATTTCCTCTATTTGTCTCACCTTGTTGGTAATTAGTTGAGCTACATGACTAAATATTCTGGTTTTTAATTGTTTTTAGGTGAAGGAAGTTGGAATTTATCTTGTTGATTGCCCAAGTATAGCAAGACAGGTTGAGATCTACTATAACAATCTATGGAAACTTGCCTCTCTTAATGTTTCAGCTTACACAACAACAGTATGGGATCAACAGTGGCAGATCAATAGACAAGTTCCTTGCTGGTCACATTTTCTTACTCCCAGAGAGAGGTGCAGGTATGTCAGAAGGCACATGCTCAAATGAAGTTCAATTATATCTTGTTACTTTTAAAAGGTTGAACCTTTCGTTGATCACATGACCAAACTGCACTGTCAAATTCCAGTATTTTGAATATGGAAAGTAAAATTTCCTAGTTGATAGAAGAAGAAATTTTTGGTAGATTATGCCTAATTTACGATTAATATCACTGTAGGAAATAACTGATTCAGCATTTGGGCATCTCATGCACATTGGTCTTGTTTACTAATATATTATAAAAAAATTGTCATGTGAACTTGGGTATGTGTGTCTGATCCTGGTAGTGTTATGGACACGGGAACGCAACTAATAATCTAATTTCTCCTTCCTCTCATTGTATCCCCTAGGCTAACTTAAAATGTTAAACTAAAATAGGATGTCCAGCACGAGTCCAAGGTTAGTAACGAAACTTATTTGTGGTTGATTTTACTTTGATCATTTTAAACAAATTTAAGTTTAATGAATAAATTATTAGTGTTAAATATTGAGACCTTTAACATCAGAATATTTGGTAATTTATGGCCATGATCTTTTACAAATATTTAAGAATTTAAGGCTACAAAGCTACAGATAATCTAATATTCGACCAACAATTCAGAAGGGATAAAATTTAGCTGGCATATGAGATGGATGTTTCGAATGTAAAGCAAGTTTTACAGTGTGAGGTGAATGTCAAACAGGAGCCTCACCCCTTGAGGTGTGAACTTCAAGTCACTTAAGCCTTCGTGCTTGTAGGTATTCTTTTGGGTCTCACTTTGAGGATTTGGGATGAACCTCAAGCCATAAGCTCAAAAGCCTTTTGAAACTATGGTTATAAATAATAATTTCAACTTTTATGCAATCAAATGGTTGAAATAGAAAAAAGACAAAAAGGAAATTATGAAGATAAAATTTTGGCTTGTACATTGTTTATTTGATGACTTTTCTTCTTAAGAAAAATATGTGAGAGAGATGAAGTGGGAAAGGAAGAAACATTTAAAATTGCACGACAAATTAGAAGTATTTAATTAGAGAGGACGCTCAAGTTAGGCAAAATGAGTGTCGTTTATGTAGGCTGGCTAGAAAAGCTGAGTCTCCCTTACAAGTGGTATAGGGTAGGATATGGTTTTTGTAAGTTATCATTTAAATAAATTCATCATCCTTGAGATTATGTAATGGTGCCCTTGTTTTGATTGGTTTTTTTCCATCTAAACCCTAATAAAGGAGAGAAAAGAAAACTCTGACAATAGATTATGCACCTTAGTTTGTTTAGTCACTTTTTATTGCACTGAATTTCATTGTAATATAATCTACATTTTTCTGTTACACTTAAAACATTCCCTCAGGCATGACAGTATAAGTGCCTCTGTGGTACATTTAACCAAAAATCCCGAGCCTACTAATGGATCACTTTTAGCTTGATATCATGAAGAGCTTTCCTCTGAGACACTGGAAAAGTCAGGGACTTCATTTTTTTTCTCAGAAATCTCCCATAATGTGTATTAGTTTTTCATTTTACACTTCTAATGATTGCCCAATGATCATCTTGAATATTGCTTTTACCAATGTATTTAGCGGAAGCTTGGAACTTGGAAGCTTTTGGTACCAGCAGATGATATCATCTCGTTTTGTTGTTCATATTATTTGCCAATGCAATCCATTGTTAGTATGACAATCTTTAACTTCAACTCTAATATGGTTTTGCATCATTATCACCCTGATGCCCTTTAAAATAGCTTCACCATTAGACAATCATGCATGCTCCGAATCTTAACTGATTCTGTTTATCACATGAGGCAAGCCAAATTGTGCAAATTTAGAATCAGAATTCATTAGCCACAGCAAATCATGCATTTCATGAAATATCAGCGGTCCACCCAATGCTGAACCTTAGATGGTGATGCAAAGGAGGCACCCATAAAGACATATCTTTACATGCCTAAGCCTAAGATCCCCAAGGGAAGGTCGCCTCCGGTTAGTGAAATCCGAAATAAGTTTTTTGTTGTCATATCTTGTGAATTTGTTGAGCTTCCATACTTATTGTAATCATAATTATCATGTTCATTCCCTAGAGGAAAATATTCCGAATTTTGTCTTGTTTCACTGTCTATTATGCATGCAAGTGGAGCATGAGAACATTTTGCTGCTTTGTGATTCAGTTAACAATATAAATTCACATTTTGACAGGTCGCCTCTACCTCGTTATGTGGCAGTTCCCCATGTGGTCGGGTATCCAACACTGTCAGACCCTCGTATGTTTAAAACACCAATTCAAACTCCTGGACACAACTGTTCCACTTCAAAACCTCAATCTAGCTATCTGTCTTTTGCTCCTCCAGAGGTAATGGGCCAATCCCTAAGATTTTCTTTGCTAACGTTTGTGTTCTGATGCATTTCAAGAATGTGGTCACTGCATCTGCATGTTGATTTTTTTTTTGGATGGTATTTATGGAATAAACTCATTACTCAGAATAGGACTGTTACATGTGTGGAAGGCTGGCAGTTACCAAACTAAAATGTTGTCATTTCTTGAAATCCCTAGAATCCTGTGCATGCTTTTTAAGTACAATTATTGAGTTTGAGAGCAAAAACTCAAACAATGAAATAATTATGTCCATTAAGGGGCGACAGAAGTACTCCCAAAATGTTGAAAGTAAAAAAATTCTGTACTTCTTCAAGTGTGTTATGTTTTATGCATTATCTATTCTGACATAATCTATGGTCTGCAGTTGTCATTTGGCAAGCACCAGGCCGATGAACAGGCATGGGTGGATACAATTAAATCTGTAGGAACTGGGGCAACTGTTAGAATTAATAGCATGGACTGGCTAGGTCAATCTCAGTACATGCAACAAACAGTTTATTGGTCATCCCTTTCATCTGCAGTATCAGAGGTAACCTGAAATTTCTTCATAGTGAATTTTCTTGAACATCATATATAATGGCTCATTCTTAGAGTCCCATCATTGTATAAGAATTGGCACAGCTACTACCATTTGCATTCTTATGGAAGTTTTATTTTTGATTGCCACTTTGAGACCAAGCCAAAGTTGACATGTGATGGTCCTTAAAATTTACCGATCTTCCATTCAACCTCCCAAACACTTATTATAATGTGAACAAGGATCATAATTCATACCCCCAGAGTTTGTCAATCTGGAAATCTTCCATGATAGCTAGCATATTATAGTCTTAAAGTTAGGAAGTCGATATGATATGTCAGTAGGGTTGGGAGTCTAAAAGGATGAGGAAGGGAAACTTCAAGCAGAAGCATCAACAACTTGCTATTGTCTTGATGCCCATGTCCCTGAATTTATGAGCAGCATCCATCGAAATCCTTTATTTTCATGTTCTAACTTCTAACAAACTCTCTGAATACTAGGTTGTCTTCTCCAAGCACGCTAAGGTCAAGATTCTAGTAGCATATTGGGCTCATTTTATTAACAACACAGATCAGTATCTGAAGTCTCTCCTCTACTCCAATGTCCTCTGCTACTCTTCAAAGTACAACAAATGTTCAGGCAAAGTTGAGATCAAGTACTACAAGGTGCCGGGCTTCAACTTGACAGGGCCTGCCATTCACAATGGGACTAGTACAGGAAACATCTACCCAGGCTTTACCAGGGTTAACCATGGCAAATATGCAGTCAGTGATGTTCGAGCTCACATCGGGACGAGCAACCTGGTATGGGATTACTTCTATTCAACTGCAGGTGTCAGCTTCGGAACATATAACCCTGCCATTGTTTCGCAACTGCAAGAAATCTTTGATGCTGACTGGAATTCACCATATGCAGTTCCAGTTGAACCTCTGGAGGAAGGTCAATTTCATTCAAGCAGATGAGTATCGGATTTTTTTTAGAAGCCTGTGGAAGGTTTGAAGGTCCTTCAAACCTTACACTGTTGAGCTGGTTAAATGAGCTTTGAGTTGATCATATTTTAGCTCCAAACCCTAATTTATTTGGAGAACTTGTACTGCCAAAATAAACTTGTTCTTTTCTTATTAATGTAAATGAGCAAAATCAATGCATCTCTTGTTCTCTCCCTGTTATCACTTACAGGAAGAATTCATTCATTTTCTTCAACCTACCATGGATGATTACTCATGAGCCTTTTTGTTTTGTTTTTTTTTTTTTAAATTAAAAAAAAAACTGTTTCTAAAAATTTATTTGACCGTTGTTATTGGAAACGGCTTTTAAAAAGCACATTGAAATTTGAAAATAGTTTTTAGAGAATAAGTAGAAGTTATTTTTATCGATTTTTAAAAATAAAAAAATATAAAAAAAATAAATATCATAAAAAGTATGCATACCAAAATTTATTTCAAATGACTTAGCTAATTTTTCCTTTAAATATCATCATATTTTTATGATTTTTGTTAATTATATAAATAAACTTCAAATCAAATCAAATAAGACTTAATGTGTTGGATCTAATTAAAATGATTTTATTATTTTTCTTATGTGTAAAGCCATATTTTTCTTATTTTTTCTATATAGATAAATTTAAAATCAATCATAATTATTATATTTTCACTAAGTAAATAGATTATAAATTAATGAGAAATAATTAATATTTTAAATTTTTTAATAAACATTCTAATTTTTAAAAATAATTTGAAATTCAAAAAAATGATGAAATTAATTACAAACTAAATCGAACGAATTCATGCATGTAATTAAGAACTCCATTTATTTACATGATAAGAAGGTTAAATTTTATTTGTTTCTAAATTAATTTAAAATAAATATTATCAATAATGATTCTTTTAAATACTATTAATTTTTTTTTTTTTAAAAAAATCAATTATGCTTTCATGAAAATGTTAGTATTCATATTTTTGTAACATATACCAAAAAATACATCATATAATTATTATAATAATAGTATGCATATTTTACTAAAAAATATTTATTTTTTAAATTTATTTATAATTATAAAAATATTCTAATTTTTAATAAAAAATGAATTAAATTAAATTAATATTATATACATCTAATTTATAATTTTTCTTAGAAAAATAAAATAAAAAACATTTTTAAAAATAACCATTCAAACAAGTTTTTTTTTTCAAATTTTTAATAAAATTTTAAAATAACTTGTAATTATCTTAATTTTTATATAATATATATATATATATATATATATATATATATATTTGTTTATTTATTTTTTTTTATTCTTCAACTTAAAATGGACCATATTATTCGAACCAATTCAAATTTATGTAATAATTTTATTTTTGGGAATATAAGTATTTGTGGTGGTATTTTTATTTTTATATTTTTAAGGAAAATAAAAAAATATAAAAAAAAAGTAATAATAATTTTCCAGGGAAAATGCTTCCCTGCCCCTTTCAATCAAAACAAACACGCCCCCACGGCTCATTGCTTTCAAAATCAGTGTGAAGAAAACTTGGCGGCTGGGATAACCGGATTGATTGAAATAGGCGTAGCCGAGTAGCTGAACGTTTAAGGCAGTTTTGGGCAGTGACAGGGAGAGAGGCGAAGATGCAAAGAGCTGAAGCAGTGTTGTCACCAGCAGTGAGGTGTTCCCTACAGAGATTTGGGGTTTTCTCTCATCACAGAAGCTTCTCTGCTCTGCCAAATTATGCCCGAAACGATGATCTCCAAGAACAGGCGAGTCTCTTTCTCTAAAACTCTCTCTACATTTCACGTTTAGGCTGTTTTGCAGGAAAACCTTAAACCCCTAAAACCCATAGACCCATCTATTTAACACGCACATTTTAGGCCCCCCACTTCTTTTTTGTTTTTTTGGGAAGGAAATCCATGAACCCGTCTCTCTCTTTCTCTATCTGGAATTGGTTTTTTTTTTTTTTGAAACCCATGTTTGTTTTCTCAAATGTTGTTGTGTTTATGTTGGCAATTACAGGTGTTAGTGGAAGGGAGGGCAAAGTCAAGGGCAGCCATTCTCAATAGACCATCTGATCTCAATGCTCTCACTATTCCAATGGTTTCTTCTCTATTAACTCAAACTACTACACTTTTTGTTTGTGGGTTTGTTCGTTTTGTTGTTTGAGTACCGTATGGTTTGGTTTTATCAGCATTGTTGAAAGCATTTTTCTTGCTTTCAGGAGATAAAAATCAATGCAGTTTTTATTTTTATTGTTGTTTTTTGTACTTATTTAATCTCTAGGCAAGAAAAGTAGTTTGGAAATGCTAGCCAAACGGGTTTCTCAGTCCGTACCTCTGTAGAATGTCCATATTTAGAAGTTGATTTTGTTTCCAGGTGGCCCGGCTCAAAAGACTATATGAATCATGGGAAGAAAACTCAGATCTTGGATTTGTCATAATGAAGGTATTCCATTAATCTTCAAATCATTTTTTAGGTGCATTTGGTTTCATTTTCAGAAATGCATTTGTGAACTCTCAAGAACTTTGATATGAAAAAGGGCAAATATTTTTTGACTGTTGGATGAGTTTTTTGTTTATTTTTTTTCAAAGACAACATGGAAGTGAAAGCATGGAAAGAATTATTTTCACAGATTTTATGTCTGGAAAATATAATATTTTCAGAGTAATTGTTGCTAACAGAGTTTACTAAATGATTTTGATGTGCTACATTCTTATTTCTGGAATTGAAAAGGGTTTTAGACATGGAGCTAAACATGTCTTTTATGTTTCATTTATTGATTATCCTTGGTGGCTTAGCTGCTATCTTGAATTCTTTGAAGGGTAGTGGCAGGGCCTTATGTTCTGGTGGAGATGTTGTTGCTCTCAATCAGCTGATTAATGAAGGTGTGTGGCCTTTTAATATTTTATGCATATTTTTTTACATTTCAAAATTTTGAGTTGGAGGCATCTCTCGAAGAAATTAAGTACGAAGTATTATAATACTGTTGATGACATACTCGGATACATCACGGCCATTTATTTGAGAAATAGGTTATTGAAAGTAGGATTATTTTGATATTTCATTAGGATATGTTTAGTTGGTATATTTGATTAGGTTAGGATCATATGCTTCTTTCATTAAACTTATTTTAGTTTTTATATGAATCCTTAGATTATCATCATTATCTTCATCATGCTAGACATAATATTGAAAGTATTATAGAGTGCACTCAAGTACACATGATGTATACCAATGGTGCTATTTTTTTTTTTTTTTTTGATAAGTAAAGAGAAGTATATTAAAATGAAAGAGGAAACACCAAACTAGTGTCCTCTAGGTATACAAAGAGTATACTAAAGCAGCCCCTCGACTCAAACCCAAGGAAGCGAGCCCGAACCCCTACCTATAACAAAAACCTAGCCACTCAATAAAGCTAACCAAAGACCGCGGGCTCAAAACTATAAACATTCTCGCCCATGACCACAGATTACTTACAAAAGAATGTTTCAACCTTTGGATTGACAACACCTCATTCCCAAAAGCCAACGAATTCCTTTCCTTCCAAACTGTCCAAAATATACATAAGGGGGCCATTTGCCACGCCTTTTTACGGATTTTCCCCACAAAAGCTCCATGCCACCCCAGGAGAGTTTCCTTAACTGTACCAGAGAGAACCCACTCCACCCCAAAGAGAGAAAAAAGAAGATTCCACAATGTCCTCGTCATAACACAATGGAGTAAAAGATGATCCACTGTTTCTTCTTCAGCAAGACAAAGGAAGCACCTATTTGCCAAAGAAAAACCCCTCCTCTGAAGTTGGTCTAGAGTTAAGATTTTGCCCCAAGATGCTTCCCATGAGAAAAAGGCTACCTTTGGCGGCACACTTGCTCTCCAGATACCAACATACGGGAACATAGCTGAACCGCCAGGCTCCAAAATAGAGTAGAGCGACTTGACTGAGAAGACACCACTTTTAGATGCTGTCCAAACCATCTTATCCTCATTCTCCCTTTGCACCCTAAAAGCTTGGATTTTAAGCATAAACTGTTCCATCATCTCAATTTCCCAATCATTCAGCGCCCTTGAGAACAAAGGGGTCCACCCATCCCCTACTCCATCTTGGTTCCACACTTCCGATACCCACGCGTCTTTCGCCTGAGAAATGGCAAAAAGAGAGGGGAAGGATTCGTAGAGAGGCTCATCTCCACACCACTTATCCTTCCAGAATCTCACCCTCCGACCATTGCCCACTCGGAAGGCTGAACTGCTATACATACCCATCCACTCCTTTCTGATAGCTTTCCAAAGCCCTACACCATGCCTCCCTCTTTCGGCCCGAGTGCACCACCCCCCTCCTCTACACCATATTTGTGACTGATCACTTCCTTCCACAACGCCTCTCTTTCAATGGCAAAACGCCAATTCCACTTACCCAAGAGAGCTTTATTCATCAACGCTAAGTTTCTTATCCCCAAACCACCTTTGTTCCTTTCCAAACAAACCAGATTCCACCTAACTAGATGAGGCCTCTGATCAAGAGCGCCTCCCCCCCACAGAAAGTCCCTCTGAATCTTCTCCAACCGCATCCTTACTTTTCTGGGCAACAGGAAAAGAGACATGAAGTAAACCGGCAAACTGGAAAGTGTGCTCCGAATAAGGGTGAGTCTTCCCCCCTTGGAAATATACTGTCTCTTCCACATAGCCAACCTTTTCCTAAACCTCTCTTCAACACAATCCCATACCACCTCTGATTTGAAAGGTGCCCCCAAAGGCAAACCCAAATAACTGGAAGGCAGACCGCCCACCTTGCAACCCAACTCCAGAGCCAAATCCTCTATATCATTCACCCTCCCCACCGGTATAAGCTCACTCTTCTCCAAGTTGACTTTCAAACCTGAGCAAGCCTCAAACCACATGAGAAGCCAACTTAGATGCGTCAACTGATCCTGGGACTCCTCACAGAACACCAAGGTGTCGTCCGCAAAGAGCAGATGAGATATCAACATCCCTTCTCCACCCCTACCTCTAGCCCTCCACCCAGATAAAAAGCCCCCACTGATGGCCCTTCTCATTAAGCAACTAAACACCTCCATAGCTATCACGAACAAATAAGGGGATAGAGGGTCACCTTGCCTCAAACCCCTTGAACTTTGGAAGAATCCGGAAGGAGAGCCATTTATCAGAACGGAGTATCTTACAGTTGAGATACACCACTCTATCCACTTAATCCATCTCTCTCCAAAACCCATTTGCTTTAACACAGCCATCAGAAACTTCCAGCCAACATGATCATAAGCCTTCTCTATATCCAATTTGCACATCACACCCCCTTGATTGCTTTTCAATCTGGAATCTACCACCTCATTAGCAATCAAAACTGCATCAAGGATTTGTCTACCCTCCACAAAGGCATTTTGGGGTTCCGAAATCACTTTTCCCATAACCTTCTTGATTCTATTTGCCAACACCTTGGCCAACAACTTGTAGAGGCTTCCCACAAGGCTAATCGGTCTGAAATCTTTCAAATCTTCTGCCCCTCCCTTCTTTGGGACTAAAACTAAGAAGGTTGCATTTAGGGATTTTACAAATCTGCCCCTTTCATGGAATTCTCTGAAAAAGCCCATAATTTCAAACTTCACCACCTCCCACCCATAAAGCCAAAACGCCATTGTAAAGCCATCTGGCCCCGGGGCTTTGTCTTTGCCTAGGTCCATAAGAGCTGCTAACACCTCTTCCTCCAAGAAAGGGATCTCCAACCCCTCCGCCTCACTAATATCTAACCTCATAAAAGAGATCCCTTCAACACTAGGGCGCCACCCCTCTTCCTCCTGGTACAGCTCTTGAAACGCCCCCACCACACTGTTTCTTAAGTTATCTTCCTCTGAATGCCAAACGCCATTAACTTTCAACTTGGACAGCCAATTTCTTCTACTATGAGCATTCGCCATCCTATGAAAGAATCTGGTATTATTATCCCCCTCCTTCAACCACAACTCCCTAGACTTCTGCCTCCAGAAAATCTCTTCCTTTATCACCCAAGACTTGTAGGCCTCCCTTGCTCCATTTCTTGCTTCACTATCTTCCATATTTAAAACATCATATTTCTCCTTTTCATCCCAATACTCAACCTGCTTAAGAGCTTCACCCTTTTTAGCCTCAACTAACCCAAACTCTTCCTTATTCCAAATCTTCAGAATATTTTTAAGGGCCCTCAATTTAGCATCTAAAATGTAGCTGGATGACCCTGTAAAATTTAAACTCCCCCACCACGTCTTCAACTTGTCTTTAAAACCCTCTTCCTCCAACCACATGTTCTCAAACCTGAAAGGGGAAGGGCCCCTCTTCAACCCTCCTCCTTCCAAGAGAATGGGGAAGTGATCCGAGACAGGTCTGGGTAGAATGCCCTGGACAGCACCATTGAACATATTATCCCAATTATCCGTCACCAAGAACCTATCCAGCCTAGACTGGACCTGGTTATTCAAACCCCCTCTCCAAGTAAACGGCCCCCCCCTCAATGGATAGTCCCTGAGCTCCAGATCCTCTACCACTTCTGAGAACCTCCTCATAGCAGCTGTAAGACCACCTCCCCTGCTACGCTCCTCTGGAAACCTTACCAAGTTGAAATCCCCTCCCACACACCAAGGGTCACTCCATAACCCTTTAACTGACCCAAGTTCCTCCCAAAACTCCTCTCTATCCCCACTGCAAACCGGCCCATACACCCCAGTGAACACCCACACCACACCATCCACACAATTTTTGAACCGGCACGAAATTGAGAATACGCCTATTTCCCATCCCACCAGCTCCACCACCCTGTTGTCCCAGAACACCAAAATACCCCCAGCTGCTCCCCTAGAGTTGACTGCTCTCCACTCTATATTTCTTCCCACCCCCAAAGTTCGAACAAGCCCCATAGTCATTTCTTTGATTTTAGTTTCCTGAATACAAACCACGTCCAGTCTCTGGGATTTAATAACTGACTTGATGATCCTCCTTTTATCCCTGTCATTAGCCCCTCTTACATTCCAAGACATAATTCTTATCTTCATTTACACCCTGATACTGAGGCCCCTCCAATAATACCCGAGCTTGTTCCCATTTTCGCCTTTTTGTAACTAACAGTCCACTCCAACTTCTTAAGTTCCCTACTGGATTTTGAAGTTTTTAAGCTTGTCTTCCTCGTCACCCCTTCCCTGCCCTTTTGCTCCATTCTCCCCTTCATTCTCCTTAAGAGATATAGGATTTCCTCTTCGAAGCCTTCCGTCGGCATCCCCAAACAGTGACTGAATCTTGCAAGGCTACTAGTGCTCCACCCTTCCCCACTTCCCCCTTCTTCTATGTGATATGCTTCCTCTTCCTCATAGAGGCTCATAAAATCCTCCCCAGCTGGTACCAGAGCTAGCTCCTTTCCTTTTTCGGCATCACCCGAGTCCCGAAAATGTCCCCTCCTGTCTCCGCAAGCTGACACGACACTGGTTCTCCCCATTCTTGTCTCATAACACTCCAACTCCCCTTCCGCACCAAAAACACCCCCTCCGGAGACCCTATAGCCTCGGCGTTGCCCCCAAAAGAAGAAGAAGAAGGGTAGAAGTGTCCCCGATGCCCCAACTGAGAAAGAGAAGAAGGACCAGCATCGTACCTGGAAGCCTCCTCCATCAGAGCCTCGTCGGTGCCTCTCCATTCACGCGACGTCAACCCAACATCTTTTTCAGCTTGGATCGCCATAAGCTCTGGCTCCATCTCCTCTTCGGCCTCCGCTGGAACTGAGAAAGCCCTAACCGAGGAGGACCGCTCCTCCAACTCCAATCCAGAATTGGGCTTTGAAGCCCACCCCCAGCCCGCCATTTTAAAACTACCAGGAAGTGGGCTTTTGGCCCAAAACCTTTCCTTACTAAAGCCCAAGTCTCTACTTTCTTTAAAAGCCTGCACCTTATTATTTCTTGGCCCAAACCCGCTGCTTGAAGGGCCCAGAACACCTGCGACGGGCCTCCTTTCCTCAACCACCTCTGCACCTGCCGCCTCACCTTGCCCACTGCCACACTCAACCTGAGCCCCTGACCCCTGAGCCTGCAGACCACTTCTGTCAATTTGACATCCTCTCACGCTCCCACAGGCGCGTGTATCCCCCCTACCCTCATCCCTGACCTCCCGCCTCTCCTCATTAGACCAAGTTGATCTTGCTACCACCTCCGAGAACCATGGAGGATTTTCCCACCAAAGACTCACCGTCCAACAACAGTTCCCAGCTACTACCTGCAACGTACCCTGTCTAATCTTCCCAGGAGCTCTCACCAAAATGCGAGCCCACTGTAGCTCGGAGAAAAAGGCTGTATCCTCATCCACAGCTATGAATCCCCCACATCTCTCTCCTATACTCTTGAACACATCTCTACTCCAAAGGTGAAGTGGTAGACCGATTACTTTCACCCACACCTCCTTTGGGTGGCTTCCATTTCTGCAACAACCCACTTCAGGTCCCCATTTCTGCAAGAAAAACTCTCTCATCTGAAAACTTCTGCTACCCCTTAATAGCACCCAGTCCGCTTCCACTTTATCTTCAAATTCGAACAGCACTAGGGCTCCACCCAACCGGGAAATTTTTAAACCTCCCTTGAGAGACCAGCTTTCATAAGCCCAAGCTTCCAATAAGGACAGAGGCGGGGCATCCTCCACACTATCACCAAAGCATCCTACCAAGCAGCGACTAAGCTGCACCTCCCTTCTGGTCAAGTCCCGCTCCCCAACATGTACCCATAAAGCTTCCCCTAACTCTCCTTTCTCCATTCTCACAGCATCTGGCATAACTCCTTTTCCTTTCTCCTTTCCTTTACCTCTATAATCTTCCTTTACAGAGGTGGGATTCCCCATTTCAAACTTCCTCATGGGTTGATTAGTAATACCAAGGGCTCTTAGCTTCTGAGCCAGCATGCACCAACCACCTACTAAACCTTTACCTTCTGGGAAAACTAGACAAAACCTCTTCGCCTCCAAGTCCCTCACCGAACATAGCAGATACCTACCTGCAGCATTTGAACGACATTCCAACCTATATTTCCTTCCTCCTTCTTCCCAAACTCTAAGGCTCCTCGAGCTTGATTCTTCTCTGCACCACTCTTCCACTCCTTCCAGCAGAGAACTGAGGCTCTTTTCTCCAAATTTTATCCAAGAAGAGAAACCTTTGCTTCTTTCCAGGATAACCCCCCTCAGTTTGCCTCGAGTCTCTTCAATGGAGATCTCAAATGTCTTTGATTCCACAGCAAACCAGCTCTTGCCCCCCTTCGGAGCTCCTTCTCCCTCCGAGAAAGCAGCCATGTCCTTTTAGCAATTGTATACCAATGGTGCTATTATACAAGCAAAAATAAAAAAAATAAAAAAATGGAGATATAAAAAAAAACACTTAAATGGAGATATAAAAAAAACACTTACTTTCCTTGGAATTCAACCAATCTACAAAGCCTATCGTGGTCATAAACATATCTTGTCTTATAAACCATGTCATAATATTCTTCCCTTTAATTTGATATGTGTTCTACAATCTGACAAAACTTAGCAGGCAATACCCTCCCCTATTTCACCCTCCTCATGAACAATTAATTCAAGATAAAGGAAGTGGTTAATTTTGTGTGTATATTATCTACGTTTTTTATTTTTTATATTTATTTTTATTTTTTATTACTGTTGTCCCATTTTTACTTCTTAATCTTATAAATCCTATTCCACATATTCTGTCATAAACCTTTAGATGCTAAGGTGTCTCTTGATAATTTTAACTTAGAATAAACTCTTCTCAAGGTTTGTCAATTAAAACTTTGTTGTCAGAAAAAATCATTGACGATATGACACTTTACTGTCTATGCCTAGTAAGTTCATCCATGAACAATGTAAAAAAGATGGGGCTAAGTACTGGTCCTTGGTTATGATCACCATTATCATTATTGTTAGGTGCATAAAAAATTTCACACGTTATTAGACACAACAAAAATAGGGTCTCCATTATGTTTATGTGGAAGCCATTGAAAATTTTCCCAAACACATTATTAGGGGTGAGAGATACTGAGGACATTATGTTCATTTGAAGATCCAATCTGGTTAAGGAGCAAAATTAATGTAGAAATCCTGACATAAGTTGGACAAAATGGGGGACTTGCACCAAGAGAGAGTCCCTATGGAAATAGGTCATATTAGGGAAGTATGGGGCAAAAGAAGGAGGACGGTGCTTGGGGGTGGTGGGGAATGGCTATGGGGTGGGGTTATAGAGGGCTGTTAGGAATAGGTGGGAAGTTTTTTGAAGTAGAACTCATCTCATTATGGGTACTAGCTGAAGGATAAAATTTTGGATGGTCAAATGATGAGATAAATCTTCTTTAGAGAAGTCTTTCTCGATGTTATTTTCCTTAGCCATTGATAAAGACTTTTGGATAGCAGAAATGTGGGAATAGGTTGGGGAGGGAGGTCAGTGAAGTTCTTGCTTTCACAGATACTTCCATGATTAGGAATTGGAAGGATTGGAGATCTTTTTTTGGAGACAGCAATCAATCTCAATCTCAATCTGGTTAAGGAGCAAAATTAATGTAGAAATCCTGACATAAGTTGGACAAAATGGGGGACTTGCACCAAGAGAGAGTCCCTATGGAAATAGGTCATATTAGGGAAGTATGGAGCAAAAGAAGGAGGATGGTGCTTGGGGGTGGTGGGGAATGGCTATGGGGTGGGGTTATAGAGGGCTGTTAGGAATAGGTGGGAAGTTTTTTGAAGTAGAACTCATCTCATTATGGGTACTGGCTGAAGGATAAAATTTTGGATGGTCAAATGATGAGATAAATCTTCTTTAGAGAAGTCTTTCTCGATGTTATTTTCCTTAGCCATTGATAAAGACTTTTGGATAGCAGAAATGTGGGAATAGGTTGGGGAGGGAGGTCAGTGAAGTTCTTGCTTTCACAGATACTTCCATGATTAGGAATTGGAAGGATTGGAGATCTTTTTTTGGAGACAGCAATCAATCTCAATTAGAAGGGACAAAGAGGACAGCTTGGGTTGGAAGATAACCAAGATGAACAAGTTTACAGAAAAATCTTTCTGTGTGTCCTTAGCCTAGAGAAGAAGTGAGCCTTTCTTAGCAAGTTTAGTTGGAATCCGTGGGTGCCAATGAAGGTGAGATTCTTTAGGAATCTATTTGGGAAGGATTTTAACTCTTGATCGGCTTAGAAGAAGGGGTTGGAGTGTTCTGAATAGATGCTACATGTGTAATGAGGATGAAAAGTCGACTGATCATTTGCTTCTAAAGCAATAACGCTATGGCGATTGGTTTTTTCTTTGTTTGGTGTGGCTTGGTTGATGCAGCCTTCTGTAAGAGGCAATCTTCTTGGTTGACATGGGGTTTTATTTTGGGGAAGAAAGTTTGGAGAGTGTTTCTTTATGCCTGTTTTGGACAACATGGAAGGAAAGAAATAGGAGACATTTTAAAGGAGTAAAACAGTTGGATCAAGCTATCAAATCTTCCTTTATGTGTATTTTCTTGAATTGGGCTAGCATATGGATAGATGAACTTTTTATGTCAATGATAAACTTTGTAGATCGGTTGAGTTTGAAGTAAGATGGGGGTTATTTTTTGTGTTCTCTTCTTTTTTGCTTGTCTGTTTTTGGCGCTAATTGTATATGTCATGTACACCTTATTGCTCTTTTTTCAGGTGCTTTCTTTATAAATATATCTTTTTTGTTTTCCTATCAAAAAAATTAAAAAAAGCCTTTGGAAATCCAAAAGCCAACCTAAGGTTAAGGTTTTTGCATGATTAGTTGCTAATAAGAAGATCAAGACCAATGATCTTCTACTTGTGAGGAGATCACTAAGCTTTGGGTTCGGATTGTTGTGTTATGTGTTTAGGAAGTAGTGAATCAATTGATCATCTCTTTTTTCATTACCTACTTTCCTTGGGGCTTTGATATAATTCTTTGGTGAATCCTTCTTGCTGGGATAGACTGAGTGTCTCCTAGAAGCCTACAAACATGTTCTTTAGAGGCTCAGCTGAACTCCTTTGAGGTATGGCTATTCTCACTTCGATTTGGATAACATAGAGGGTGGGGAATGCCATAATATTTAAGGATCTAGATATAGGTCTAAGTAGGTCATTTAGGACTCAACTTATTTTGTCTCTATAGGCTTCTGTTAGTTTGCAAGAACTTCTTTGAGTTGTCTTCTACTGGATTGGAATCTGGTTTGTAGTCAGGAGGTTGGTTGAGGAGAACATTTTGAGTGGGATTCTTCTTTCTTCTCCCAAATGCATCTTTTATACCTCCTGTGTACTAGGATTTTGCTTCCTTTTTGTTAGGCACCTTTTAGTACATATTAAAGCATATAGAGTTGGATTTGCCTCCATCATGTTGTGTCAAGTTAAATTTTGATGCATGTTCTCTGGATAGTCCAAGGCAATTAAGGATTGAAGGTAGGATTATAGATCATTATGGAGAGGGTTTCACCATTGAGGTAGACATGTTAGCAGTTTTGAAGGGTTTGCAATTAGTTAGGGCTTTGAGTCTCTCTATTATTTTGTGGAAGGTGATGCTGCAATTTTATTTTAGGGTGTCAAAGAAATGAAAAAAGGTCTATAGAAGTATGATATAAAGCTATACCAAATTTGTAGATATCAATGGTGAGTTAGTTGCATTTTCTCTTGGTCTTCCTGATTAGCATAACATGTTGCAGTTTGTTTACCCAATTGAGGATCCAGGTAGCTGGTCTCAAGGTGATTTTTATACCCCCTGAGTTGTTGGTCCTTTCGGGTTTGTACATTCTTATCTCTTTCTTCAGCTGAATGCTTGGTTTTGCTCATATGGTGGAAGCAGATTTTTATTTATTTATTTGTTGTTTTGATCATATATTATATTTTTGGCTTGATTTTTGTCCTTCAATATACTTAATTTATATCAATAATTTGTTGTTTCTTGGAGTATGATACCCACACTCTCCAACTATACCTAGTGTACCCATGTCAACATGACATGGGTGTGAGTGTAGGATTCTAGTAAGATATTCCTATGTTGCTTTGATTTTGATATATTTTTTATTTTTTATTTCAACTTCCTTAGCAGATTATTGCGTTAAAACGAAAAAAGAGAATTTAAGAATATTTGGGAGAAGAAAGAAAAGATACGGATAAAAGAAAAAAGATAGGTAGTTCTTCTCAAAGATATCTTTTTACTTAATTTTAATAGGTTTTTCTTTGGTTTTTTCCCCCTTTTATTAAGTTGTCTCCCCATATCCATAGCTATAATTTGAATCCTTTTTAATTCTTTCCCCATATCCTAAATTTTGGAGTTAAAAGAATGGGACTCCTAGATATGCACCTGCACCTGAGTCCAGGCAACCTAGTTCTAGGTAGATACATAGATAGATATATATAAATAAAATTTATTTCTAGTTAGAAAGTTATCTTAATTTCATGTCTATGGAGTCCTGATTGTGCATTGTTTATTACACATGGAATTGTTTCTGAAATTCTTCTCAACCACATTTTGGTGTTGTGCAGGGAAAGTTGAGGAGTGTAAAAAGTTTTTTGAGACGTTGTATAAGTTCGTATACCTTCTAGGAACATATGTGAAGCCAAATGTGAGTATTCAATCCTTAAGAAATTTTGTATGTTGAAAAATGAGATAATTTCGGATTTTGAGCTTTTTCATCTAGGATTTATATTCTTAATTTGTGGAGGGTCCCATGTTCCAGGCATACTGATTTTTCTGTGGAGATGTCTATGGAGCACCTTACTTCTCTAACAGATCCTCAATCATTATTAAATGCAAAAAATATATATATTTTCTTTCTGGAGCAATGAAACCCTAATCTAGCCCATAAGCTAGGCTTCATCACTCCCCAGGTTTGGAGCCTTGACCTTCCTCGATGGGGATGCAGTGATACCACCAGGCCATAAGGCCAGTGGTTGAAGTAAGTTGATTTGATGGCAAACAATCTTCAAAACAAATGTGTTGTGACCTTTGTATGTCTGGACGGAGAATCATTCAGAGGCTGGGGGATATTGTTTTTAGTTTTTTTTTTTTCCCTTTCTTTTTTTAATCTTCTTTAAAGAATGGTTTATATAGGGTGTTGAGGGGTGAACTGACCATTAATTTCTGTTTCTCTTTATTCTTGCATATCTGCTAATTTTTGTGGATATTATTACTCTATACTTCTTGTATGCTTGGGTCATGCCACCTGCGATGTTTTTCTAAGACATATTTTACCTATTAAAAGCAATCTTAAATGAATATCATTTCATCAGGAACTGTCCAAAGTTAATCAGTAAATAGTTAAAAATAAACCAATAATATCTTATCAAAAACTAATGATATAATTTTTTCTTTTACTTTTACTTTTCTATTTGAACATATCTTGAAAAGTCTTCCAGTTCAAGGGCTACAAGTGGAGCTGTAAATTGGAATGAGTTAGTTGGCTTAATTGTCTTATATTTCTTATGAGTGTGCGAATTAGTTGACTTCTTAGTTCAGCTAATGCAGTTGGATAGTAGTATTGTAATGGGAATTCGCATAGTATGGTTCATAGTTGTTGAAACATCTGGAAAAGGTTAGGTGATTGATATAACTTTCACTAGAGTTCTTCAGAGGGGAGAGAGAGCTAAGGAATGTTGGTGATGCTATGGTTGCTGGTGCAAGGGATTTTCAATGCATCTTGAATATATGATATAGATAGGAAGGACAAGAAAAGAGAAGGATGGAAAACCAAGAAAAAAGAGGTATTTGGGTGCCACCCCCTTTGTCTGGTGCTCTTTAATATATTCTCTTGCTTTCCACTCAAAGAAAAAAAAGGAAAGAAAAAAAAAGAGAAAAAAGAAAAAGTAGATGAAAGAAAGAGAGGGGGGAGGGAACTTGAGTTTCACATTTTGATTTTAACGGCGGCTCTTTTGTATTTCTTACCTAGAGATTATTCATAATCATTATTATAATCTTTTTGTAGATTTTTTTTCTCAGAATGAAAAAAAAAGAAGTTTTTAAAGTTTTACTTACCTCTAACTCTGTGTATCACTGTTTCATTAAGTCATTGATCATCATGAAACTGACATTTGCACAGGTGGCTATCGTGGATGGTATTACCATGGGAGGTGGCGCTGGAATTTCCATCCCGGCAATGTTTCGTGTGGTAACTGATAAAACGGTATGTCAGTTCTGCAGCACAGTAATAAATGCAATGATTTTTAATAGATACTGTTGCTTTGTCGAGTGCTCAATATTCTTCTCACTTTTGCATCATGTTAAATATCCCAATTGGATTATTTATCACTAGATTGATGACTTATTATGCAACCCTTGATGGATCAAAGTACATTCACCCTGCTGTATGACTTACATGTATCATTTTGCTCCTCCTGATAATGAGCATGGGTTGGGAATCTAGAATTATTAGATCAGTTTAATGGTATCTTTATACTCGATCAAGTACTTTAAGATTTGATCATTATTTCTGCTGCTAGCTTTGCATGAGGACACTTTGTTTTATTAGGATTCATGCTTCTATTATATAATTGAAATATTAATTAAGGATATTGCTGAGACTGAAGATCCTTCGAGAGTGTGCTGAATGCAGAAGTTTGTCCCAGGATTTGTGAAAGGAGGATTGTCTTAAGTTGATAGCTATCATGGAGCCTTTTGTCAAATCTTGCTGATAATATGCTCCATATGTAGTTGAGTTGGGCTTTATGTTTGATTGACCATTCTAGGATATTTTAGAAAGAATGAAAATAAGGTTTTGCAGAATGGCTTTACCTAGCATCACTTTTAACTGAGTTTGGATTTGGATCCTTTTTAATCTTGACTGACTGTAGGAACAGATAAAGTAGATAAAAAGCAACTTGATTGGGGCTTACCTATCTAATTTGTGTTTTCTTTTTCTCAGAATATTTTCATTTTTTTATCAAATGCTTAAATAACTAATCAAATATTGTAGGTTAACCAAATGATACCTTACAGATGTTCAATTGACTTGTTGATATTTGGGTCCATCAGATGTAGGATATAGATACTATTTAACATGCTTTATGATTTCTAATGCCAGCTCATATCTCCCAAAGCTTAGCATCAGCAAGATTCTTTTCAGACTTATATCTGAGACTTGACAAGTAAAAGCTTCATCTCGGCGAATTTGTCTCAGTTATTGAATGGTACCTTGATGTCTCATGGTATATATCACCCATTAGTTGATATTCAACTTATATGTGGCATACTAGAAAACTTGTGTGGCATCATCTTAATATCATTGCTTTAAAAGGCTATTAAGGTGTGCACCATAAGGATTGGCTCATGGTAAGGCTCTGTAAATTAGTCCTGAGGTTAGCCTTAGTATAGGGAAATTGAGGCTTAAACCAAACTGTATTAATGCTTACATCCGTGAGGCTATAGCCTTGAGGTTGTTAAGGCTTAAGCCTCAAATGTTCAAGTGTTTTGGGGCTTTGTAGGTTTTTGATATACATTTAATAAGAGGCTTAAGCCTCAATATTCAGTGGTTTTTAATGGGTGTTGTGCTTTTTTAGGCTTTTGGTATAGATTTTATAAGTTTTGTTTTGGGTTAAACCTTTTACAAAATGAGGGCTTAGTTGGCTTCCATTTAACTTTTTGATAGGAGGGGGTAAAAAGAGATCGAGAAGAAGAAATAGAGGAGTTGTTGACTGTTGTATTGGTTGGGCATATATAATAATCATCTTATTATATTGATGGATGAAGAAAAAGACCACTGCGATTAATGGATGAAGAAGAATAATGATTGGATCTTAGCATTGATAGTGGGGATGATAGAGTAATTGGATATGATTACGATTCCTTAAGGATCCTACCAGTGATCATGATGATCGTGTTGAAGACTATTTATTGAAACCAGGAGAGAGAGTAGGATTTTAGGAGAGAAAATGAGAGACTAAATTTAAAATTAATTGTGATGACAAACAAATAATTTTCTTACTATAAATTTATTGTTTTCTTATTATTCAATTCTCATGTCATGTTATTATTATTTTCTGATTTTTTGAGAATTTTATTTTCTTTATTATTTATTTATTTATTCAAGAGTTGTTTAGGTTGAGGCTTATGCCTCATTCTGCCCCAAGGCTTACACCTCGCCTCATAAAACACTGCCTTCAGTCCACAACTTAACACTTTGGAGAGGTTAGCTTGCAGACATAGTCTGATGAGCAGGGTCCTGTGACCCAAAATTTAAAAAAAAAACTCTCATTAACTGGGATTGTCTAATGTATTGTTGTTTGATTCCATTATTCCAATGTGGATTTTTTGGTTGATTTTTGATGGTTTATTTTTTATTTGTTATCGTTATTTCTGTTTATTGTAGTGTATCACATAAAGCCATCTTTCTTATACCGAGTTGCATTGAATCCACCTTTACCAGGACAGGAATCATTACTTAAAAAAAGCATTCTTCTTTTATGGTGATTGCTATGGTTAATTGTTCCCTTGAACCATGACTTCTAACACATTCTCAGATGCCTTTCAAGTGTTCAAAGAATTTATTGATATCAATTGACTAGTATCACTGGTAATGCCAGTTTTGGTATGCTGAAGCCGCTGAATGTACTATATAGGACCCATGAGATGGTGGCTTCTGGTCTCTCTCAAGGTTGATTGAGTGGTTTATTTGTCAGTTGTTTAAGGCTATGGCCAGAACTGAAACGATTTGGTCACAAACAGCTCAGGCTTGGTTTGCTTAGGGATAGGGTTAGCTATTTTGATTTAGCCAATGAACCCAGCTTGATCATTGTGCCCAAGCGGACCTAAGTTCAGCTTGTTAGGCTTGCAAAGAATTTCAGTTGTGTTTTACAGGTGTGAGAGGAATGTCTTAGGTTCAAGCATTTTGTAATGAATTTCTTAGGGAATGGATCCTATCCACTTCTAAAAAGTGATGCAATTGCAAGAAATGTTTTAATGGATAATAATTATAGCTTGCCAAAATATTACAGGGGCTAAAAAGGACAGAGAGAAAGCCATCTCAATGAAAATGTTTGTCTGCTGAGCATAGTTGGAGTTGAAAAACTTTAATTTATTTCTTTCTGGCGTATTATTGTAAGATGGTGTGCAGTTGTTATTTTTGTTAAAGTAAATGGAATGGTGCTACTTGCTTCTTACTGATGCACTAAGGCCAGCAGGTTTTTGCCACTCCAGAGACTCAAATGGGATTCCATCCTGATGCTGGTGCTTCATTCTATCTTTCTCGTCTACCAGGATATTTAGGTAACATCATGTTTATATGGTTTGCAATATCACTTTTTCCCTTGCATAGCTAACGTCCTTGATATTAAGCACCTTAGATGCTCTACCTGCATTTATACACAGCTAGTAGCTAGTTAGTAAAAGAAAAGAAAAGAAAAGGGAAAAAAAAATGTTTCTATTTCATCCGCTTGCTTGCTTTTGTAGTTTCTAACAATGGCTTGATTTTTTTTCTTCTTCTCAATATTCAATTGCAGTTATCTCTCACGAAATCATCTTGAACTGAGGAACGAATGTCTTTTAAGTTAGTATGTAATTTCCAGATTTCAATAGTTAAAACATTAAATTGAAGTTGTAAATAGAATCTTCTGGTTTGCACCCCATTGATATTGAAAATTAGTAAACTTCCCATTGTAGCTATGATATTCAATGTAACATTAGAATGCAAGCTCAAACTGCAGGGTGACAGAAAAGAGAGTGCTACCTGGGATCATTGGAAATGATGATACATCACTTTTGGATCTTTTAGAGGGTCATGACTTGGTGCTGAGTTCTTCAGCCCTTCTCTGAGGTTTATATAAATGTTTTAAGGCTCCTTGAAGGACATATGAAAACAACTTTGATATCTAACTTGGGGATTTTATTTGAAAAGACCACAAGTGGCAGGTTTTTTTTGCTTTAACCTCAAAGTGCTCCACCCCAACTCCACCAAAAAAATAAATAAATAAATAAAGGAAAAAAAAATATTGGTGTCCCTCTTATTATTCAACATGACAAATTTATACATGGTGCCCTCTAGCTATTCAATATTATTGCACGTCTAACATTTTATCACCAATCAAGCCAATTTTGATCCTTTTCTTTTTGAGCAATTTGATTTCATCACATCTTTAAGATCATATGGCATGTGCTCATATGATGACACTTTTTTGTGCTATGCAAGGGTCTTTCTTGAATTTATATCCTGTAGCTCTATGTCCATATGCCCAACATTATGATAATTGGGGTTACCTCTTAAGAACATCTGATATTAGGGTTTTAAAGTTTTGGAACATTATTAAGCATATATGCTAATGAAGCTGTAACTGCATTATTGATTTGAACCCATGCAACCCCTTAATAATAGAATTGATCATGGCTAGTGACATTATTTTCATATCTTCTATTTTGGTTTCTACACCCGAACAAACATTTTCAAGAATACAAATTGAATATCAATATCTTGATGGCCTATTGGTCTATGAAGTCATCTTATGATTTCTGTGTTTGATGCAAGTATCTTGTTTTCTAAATTCCTTCTCATGTAAAAACCAAAATAACACGTAATGCAAAATGTGGAATTTGTTGTTCTTACAGGGGAATACTTGGCTCTAACAGGAGAAAAGCTCAATGGTGTAGAAATGATTGCCTGTGGCCTTGCTACACACTACTCACTGACTGCAGTTTGTCCTTTTTGTGCCTTACTTCTTTATACAGGATCGGTTTCATTCCTCATGTATGTCATTAATTTTTTCTGTTTAACTTCCCTAACAGAGACTTCCCTTGATTGAAGAACGTCTTGGTAAATTGATCACGGATGATCCTTCTGTCATAGAGTCTTCTCTTGAGCAATATGGTGACCTTGTCTACCCAGATAAGAGGAGTGTTCTTCATAAGTAATGTTTTATCTTATGGTTTTCTACTTCTATTACCAGTTTTTTGGCGTCTTTGGTCTTTACCATGAAAACTTGTTTGTTTTGCTTTGGATTAAAGTTAAAATCAAGGCTTTGAAATAGCCATCTCATATCGTTTCTGTCAATGTTATAAGAATACACTTTTCCTTTTCATATCGTGGCCATGATACATTACCCCATAGACATGAAAGTCCTCTGATGAAATGGGATCAGAGATGAAGTGGGAAAATCTTACACCCATATTTCCTTGTGAATTTTGATTTAGGAAAAAAAAAAAAAAAGGTTTTAGTTCTTTCTGTATTCAATGCCAAGCTATAGTTCTTTTGATTTCATATAATTACAAGTGTCCTGTCATGAATAAAAGGCCTAGGTGCTATTTGGTAGTCGGAAAAAACTTAAACTGGGAAAATTTATTAAAGAAAAAAAAACTTTGGAATAATATGATATTTATTAGAATCTATGCTAATGTTTAGCTTTTGTATGCAGGCAGTGTAATTGGCTGCTTTATAGAACTACTCGTAATAATGACATGCTGCATGGAAACCAATAAAGCCTGTTTCCATTTTTTCTTTATGTTCTTATTTTTTAAATGACCAAGTTGCAGCTGATGCTTTGGTAGAGAAGGTCCCTGGGACCTCATTGACTTTGATAATTCTTGACCATAGTCCCTCCTTGAATTGGTGACTAGACACTTTGATTCAGAACCCTAATTGCTTGAGACTGAAAATGCATGAGAATGTAAGGGAAAATTGAGCCTATAAGTTTTCCAGTCTGTTTCATGTGTGGAAGTTAATACCTAAAGCTCACCAAAAGTGAACTTAAATCTTTTATGTATTAGTTTTGACTTTCCACATTCTTCTTGTCTCAAGTAAAAATTGTTAAGATACTGATGCCATTTACACTTGCAATCTTCTTGCAATAACAGAAGACTTAACTTTTATGTTTTTTTATACAACAATATATGCTGAATGCTTCACTTCAACATATGCTGATTTATTTTTCCTTTTCTTAAAATTTTCAGGATTGAGACAATTGATAAATGTTTCTGCCATGATACGGTTGAGGAAATTATTAATGCCTTGGTAAGCTTGCAATTGCATACATACATATACATACATATATATAATGTTTCAAAGAACATTCTTACAGTTTTCTGATTATTTGCTATTGGTTTCTGATAAATTCTCATGGTGTCAACATCATGGAAGGATTTGGTACCCATCACAATTGGGTTGATTTGATGGATTTTTCACTGTCCAAAAGAAGCATGTTCCCTAACATTCTTTGAATTCTTCCTCAATTGAACAGATGAAATTGTTAAACCAAGTTGAATTTCTATTATTGAACTTGCTAGCCTAAGTGCTTGTGGGTAGAGTTTTGATGAGGATAAGATTTAGACAGTGGGCTACGAATCCTTTTGAAAGAGAGGGGTGCATTCGGGGATATGGACACAGATGCTGCACTCCCTTTTTTCATTTTGGTTTCTGTCCATGGGAAAAATTTAATATTGTGAACCTTCAAAGCTGTATATTCATGTAAGTTGGGTCTCTTAATAGTGGTTGTCTGCAGCCAGGTTTTTAGGAGGCCAGGATTGCCCCAATATGGTCCATGACCCAGACCAGGTCCCAGAACTGCCTATCAGACTCAGGTCTAAGACTAGTTGTAAGAATGGGGTTATGATGACCAGCTGATGCTGGTTGAAGGGTCCACCAAGTAGAAGGGGAAAAAGGCCCATGCCAATCAAGCTCCCTGGTTCAATGGACAAGATCTTGCAGTACAGTACTTTCTCAGTAGGAAGTCATAAGAAAAGCAACTGTGATTAGCTGTGGCTATCTGTTCCTAAAATTTTCCACTTAGAGCAGACTTTCTTCATGTTCTTTGTTATTTTTAGGATTATATTTTAACTCGACCTCTCAAATCACAGTAGTTTTGGGGCATTTTTTTTCCCCGAATAACTTTATTACATATGCACATCCACATGTGTAGAACTTTCTTATGCAAACCCACATATAGGGTTGTCTTGAGTTGCAAGAAAATCAGTAATATTAAATTGTAGTTTCTGGTTAAGATATCATTCTGATATTGTTCTGCTCAGGAAAATGAGGCATCCAGTTCATATGATGAATGGTCTGCCACAGCCCTCAAGAAGCTGAAAGAAGCCTCCCCATTGAGCTTAAAGGTTACTTTACGATCTGTGAGTTACCACACCCTTACGTCTCCATTCATTTGCCCTCGACTTTCCTTCTACACTCTGTTTTGACTTGTTTTACTTGCCACATTTAAGATACGAGAAGGTAGATTTCAACCTCTTGATCAGTGTCTGGCTAGAGAATATCGCATATCTCTTGTTGGGATCACCAAACGGGTCTCTGATGATTTCTGTGAGGTATGAACTTCTCAAGTCATCATCCCTATGTAGGAACATCCTCCAGAACTCATTCTGATCTTGCTGCTTGTTTCAATATATTTACATGTAGGGTGTTCGAGCACGGTTGGTGGACAAGGACTTTGCTCCAAAGGTAGAAATCACTCTTATATTTCAATTGCCTACTAATTTTTCTGAAAGAATATTGATGAATATCCTGAAAATGCAGTGGGATCCTCCAAGTCTGGGAGAAGTAACCAAAGACATGGTTGATTGCTATTTCACCCGACTCAATGAATTCGAGCCTGAACTAGAGCTACCAACGGCATTGCGAGAGCCTTACATGTGATGCAGATTCTCCCATGTATTCAGAGGGCAAGTGTAAAATTTTGCAATTTTTTTGTGAGCAGCAGTGCTGAGGGATATCTGAAAATACGCCTTTTAATTTCAATTATGTATTGTAATAGACTGTTAGCTCAAGGTTGCCACCCAAGGCCATTATTTTTAAGAGGGCTTGATGTGTATTTCAAGTTTTCTATACATTATTCACAGCTGATAACCAATAAATTGGGGTCCTTGTTTCCCAACCTATCTCCCATAGCATTTGAAAGATGTGTATCTTTTATTTTTGTTTTCCTAGTTATATTTGATAGGCAAGCACGATGATATATATCCAACACAACTCCTAAAAGGGCAGTGCACCAATTGCATGGGGGTGGGGGTGGGGGGTTGTACACCCAGAAGGAAAATGAGAATGTTTTTAATATTTTCTTTTGATATTTCTACAAAATTCAATTTTCAATATTTTCACTTTTTTTTTTTTTTTTTGATATTTTTATCCTTGCTAACAAGCCCAAGTAACTGTTAACCCAATCAAGGTCAACCAACTATGGTTAACAAAAACTATGTGAGGATATCCAGGTCCTAGGGAGGGGACCCAGTTGGTCTTCCGTCTTCCTAGCCACCCAAATCCATCATCCATTAGTGTTGAAGGTTTTCACCCTTAACCTAGACCTAATTGTTTCATGCAAGTGTTTATTAAGTGGTTTTGGACTAACTTGATCGTTGAAGGGGTTTAGTCGACTCTCCCAATTACCCTTCTTTGGAGGATCTCGATCTAGTGGAATCAATCGACTCGTTTAGTCACCTGGCAACAGGGTGAGGGTGCTGTTGGGCTGCCCAGATTAGTCATTTGCAATGTGTGCTTGCGCCTGGAAGCTTGGTACTGATAGATGACCAAGGTAGCTTGGCCGACCTACTGCATGTGTCTACTTACAGACATATGAGTCTCCCACTTACAGTCTTATATATAGTGTGCGAGCAGATTGTTCACTGGGATCAATAACTTTACCATTATCTCTCTTGGGGACGCCATGTTGCTAATAAGTAATAAGTTATAACTACCAAGCCAGTCATCGTGATGGTTCAGTTCTGATCAGAACTGGAGGACCCTTCATCTTATGAGGAAAGCTTGGATTCATAAGATGAAGGCGGTACCAGCTACTTATCACTAGAAAATCAGTTACTTGACCACTCAAGGGCAGATCATTATCCTTGGGGACCAGCTCTTAGCGCGACGATGCCACTAGATATAATCGCACAAGGCCCCATCCTACAATAGGAAGATGTAACTGGAACTAAGCAAGATCATGCCAAATGGCAATTACCAGGCGGCTCCTACTAGAACCTAGACGAGCGAGAGACGCCCGTGGCTCAGCTGCTGGTTGCCATAAACCTATTTGGAGATGGTAGTGAACGACGTGTTCCTAGATGTGAACCTGATCATTGAGGAAAGTAGAGCTAGGTCATTCTTGTTACCACTGACTACGAGCTAGGTCATCCTTGTTACCACTGACTACTTCGCCAAAAGGGTGGACTAACAACTTCACCAAATGGGTGGACACAAAAACATACGCTAATATCTAAGACTCAGACGTGAAGAAATTCATGGAAGAATATAGCATGCAAGTTAGGAATTCTATTACCCACATCTCCCCTTTAAATAACAATAATGTGACTTAGTTCACTGTTCAACTAGGCCTAGCAATAGGAAGGCCCATGACGTCTATCCAATTCGTTGTGTACGGTGACTGGCTGCGCTCCATGGAACTTTGTAAAAAAGTCACGTCTACGAGGCCATCTAGCTTTGTCGGCCTTGGTAGGCCTACCCCTAAAGGTAGAGTAATAAGTGCATGCGTTAACCTATCCCACCATTAGGAGTTTGTCCACTGGCATCTGACTGGAGTAGCCTTGATCAACCAATAACGACAAGGCACCATGGCCCAAGTGTTGCATGAGGAGATCAAAGTTTCTGACCAATGATCTTCACAAGCTTCACAGAAAACAGGAGTGTGGTCAAGGTCAACAAACAAATTTATTGGCTCCCTCACACACTGGCCTGTCTAGGACCATCTTGTACAAACCCCTTCAAGGACTGTCATTGAGGGAGTTTTGGAAGCAACTGCTGTGATCAACTTGCTTGCATACTTGCTAGAAAGTATTAGACCAAGGGTGCTTTAATCGGAGCTACATTGTCTATTCTGCGGTTAATGATAGGTCAAACCATGTTCACAAGTACTTGCATTTGTCGTGTTGAACAAGGCTTTGACTGGTGCTCTCAGGATGGATCCATCACACAGCAACTGGCTTCTTTCTCCATCTCCAATGCCCGAGGAGAAGAAAGCCTGATGCTCCCAGAAGCTAGGGAAAAACAGAGATGTCTAATAACAAAGCCAGAATTTAACAAAATATCTGAAGGCTATAAAAACAAACGGGAAAAATAACGAATAAGGAAAAAGAAAAAGAGATGTGAGAATGTAGGATAGTTGGAATATACAGGACTTTTCTCAGCAAGGGAAAAAAGAACAAAATATGGCCAAAATTTCATCTAACATTAATACTTTGAAATAACACTACTTAAACTTCAGTGAAGAGAGGCTCAAGAAGGTAAAATCTTTTGCATCAACAACCACCCTGCTCTCTTTCTCAACAAGGCTTGATTTCAATTCCAATACTCAAAAGAGTTCGAGCTGACTCCAATGCCTTCTCACCTCCAAGTTCCAAGGCCTTCTGACATGTTAAATCATGCTCAATGTCAGCTGACTGCTGGTTTGAAGATCTTTGATTTGCCAAAGTTTCTGTTTTCTTGCATTGGTTGTTGTTCATAGCAGCAGCAGCTGCTATAAGAAAAGCAGCAGTTCGTGGACTATGCCGCTTCTTAGGTACTGGCCTGTCATGGTCATGTTTCCCCTCATATGTTACTATGATGGTTGTTTTGTCATCTGTATCCCTCTCCACATGCTTCCGGACCGGGCAACCAGCAGATGTGCACCTGTAATAGCTCCTAACAATTTACCCAAGGGGTAGATCAGATAGGGGAGGAAACTATATGCTTTCAATTCAAGGGATTAGAAGGTCATGCCAGAAATTCAAGTTATAATAGCTATGGATACCTTGGAATAAGAAAAGGAAGGGAAGAATACAAGTCAGAGGTGTTTTGATTTTTTCCAGAATCTTAGAATGAATAGGTAACCAAACATCTGAACAACTGAATAAGGAGATCCTTGGAGGTGTTTACATTTTGTGGCCAAGACAAATTATAGGGTCAGTCCTAGTGACAGAAGATGCAAAAATATACATGAGGGGGAATCTATTGATAAATATTAAACCTTAAATAGTTATAAGGTTCTAATTTCACTTTCCTTTCTCTCCATCTTCCTAGCAAACAAACTGAGCGCAAAGGAGAAGAGAGAAAAGAAGAATGGTAAAGAAAGCTAAAAATACACAAGCTCATAGCTAACTGAGGATGAAATGGAAGTAACCAATTTTGTTACCCCCAACCCACAGAAAAATAAAATAAAATAAAATAGAGCTACTTACAAGAAAAGCATCACCTAACATTCAGTCCCTGGCCTAAAGTTACCAAACCACCACACAGGGAATATAAAGATGAATATCTCAAGTTGAATAGCACATGCAACCATGTATATGCCATAGGGATGTAATGGCCTTAACTATAAGTTGGAGAATTGTAGGAGTTTTTATGGTTTCTTTTCTAGGAGATTTTTTTTAACTTTGTGAATTGTATCTAGATTTGTGTTTTTTGAACTAGTATATGCTTATCTATCTTTTTTATAAACTTTTTATAGAGGATTGTGTACTTTTGGGGAGGATTTCTCATCCTTCTTTGTACTTAATATTTCAATGCAATGGAATTGTTGTTTCTAATCTCAAAATTACCTAAATAAATAAAAAGAAATCATATATGAAACAATGCAAGTGCCATGCATGCTAAAACAATTCCAATGGCCATACTGCTTGAATAGTTGAATTACCTTTTCTAATAAATTTCATGCAACAGTAAAATATTATTCTAGCACAACTATGAGTGGGAAGGTTTCCAGGGTTGGATTGAAGCAAGACCCAAGGTGCAAGTGGGTTGAAAATGATTAAGATCAGTGAGGAAGTTTGCCCCTTTCTTTTGTATCAGAAACAAACTAATTCATTGAGTTGAATTTCGTAAGTACAAACAAGGATAAGAAATCCTTCCAAGATTTCTGAAAACTGACAGAAGGAAAAGTATGCCTATGCCACTCCTATGGAAAAGAAAAAACAAGCTACACATCTTTCAAGGGAAAACAAAACAAAGTGCAACCCAAAACCAGGCACTAGCAGGGAGATATAACTGCACACTGAGGGTTGATTTGATTCAAGTTGAAGCCACTACTATAACAAGAAAATACCAAAGAGAATGTGGTCAAGATGATGATAACAGATGTAATGATTTAACAAAGAATGTGAACCTGGACACAGCTGAAGACCTAAAAGGATGCTTTAGCTGAATCCAAGGAGAATCAAAGCTTTGTTGAGTTGTCTTATGATGAGAGCAGCATTCTGAGCATCCTTGAGACGGTTAGCCTCATGAAGAACTAACAATCATCATGACTCAAATTCAAGAACAAACATACAAGGCCTGCTGCCCTATTATTTGTGGAGAACCCACAATCTACATCTTTTAACAATTTGGTCGACACAATGAACATTAATTTAATTAGACATTCCACACCATGTGTAGTGGAAACTAGTCAAGTACATTAGTACATTACCTAACTTTGGATACTTTTCATGTTTTTGAAATTCTTTTAGAATATTATATAAGAAAATCATTCATTTTTACACATTAGTTTTTGTCTGATGGTAGTAGATTTTTTTAAAGAAAAAGAAATGCAGTACAATTTAACGGCCAATTTATAAAGGAAATTATTTTCCCTTCCAGCTATGTGGTGTCTTTCACAAGATTAGGCTTCACCAACCAGTATATCTCTCTCAAGTAGAGAGTATGATTTAGGAATTGAGGACTATAACTAGGAGAAAATTCCACCACACAATCACTTACTTGGGCCTGCCCCTCAGTGCTCCCTTTAAGGCTAAAGCTGTTTGGGATGTAGTGGAGGAGAGGTTCTTCAAAAGATTGGCTCTTTGGAAAAGGCAATATGTCTCAAAAGGTGTACTTTGTGCTGAAGAGTACTTTGTGCAACTTACCAATTTACTTCATATCCCTTTTTATTATTCCTAAATGGGTGGCTATGGGGAGGAGGGGCTCTTGAGAAGAGAACACATCTAGTGAATTGGTCAACAACCTACAAAGATAAAAAGAAGGGGGATCTTGGCATTAAGGATTTGCCCGCTCTAAATAAGGCACTTGTGAGTAAATGGTGTTGAAGATTCACCTTGGAAAGGGATATGGTTTGGAGAAGAACGAGGTTAGTGCTCTTAGGTAGGGAGATAAGGTTATGGTGTTAGCTTGTGGAAGTTGATTAGAAAAGGGTAGGGAAATTTTAAAGACAAAACAAGATTTGAGGAGGACAATGAGAGAAGAATCAACTTCTGGCTTGATGTGTGGTATAATAATATACCATTAAAGGATTCTTTTCCATCACTTTTCACCATTGTGACTTTCAGGGAAGCATGGGTGGAATATGTTCAGGAGGTTGAAGACAAGATGGTCACTTGGAACTCATGATTCTCAAGAAATTTTCATGATTGGAAGATGGATGTTGTTGAGGAATTTTTTTTGAAACTATATGAGTTGGGAAGAAATAGAGGAGAGGAAGAAAAAATGGTTTGGAAGGTTAGCAAAAAGTGGGGTATTCTCAGTGAAGTCCTTCTGCTCTTCATTGAAAGCAAAGGGTGAAGTGCCTTTCCCCTTAAAATTAGTATGGGGCTCTTAGGCTCCTACCAAAGTAAGTATTTTTACTTGGGAAAAGGATTCTAACCATGAACCAACTTAAAAGGAGGGGATGGGTTTTGGTGAGTTATTGTTGTATGTGCAAAAAATTTAGAAGAATTAGTAGCTCATCTTCTCATCCATTGTGGGAAAGCTAGAGAGTTATGATATTTTTCTCCTCTTTTTCTGGCATCTCGTTGGTTATCCCATTTATGGTGAAGGGCTTGTTATTGGATTGACATGAGAACTTTGTGGGCAAGAAGAGAAAGAAGGTTTGGAGAACAGCTCCTCTTTGCCTTTTTTGGACAATTTGGAAGGAAAGAAACTAATGAACCTTGAAGGGGAGCAATGCACCATCCAATCTTTGAAGGACTCTCTCATTGCTAATCTGTACATGTGATCTCGTGGGTATCTTCTAGTTGACAGTCAAATGGGTCCATATCCTTTGTTAGATTTTATAGAATGGTTGTGCTCCAAGTCCTAAAGTAGCATTTTAGCTACTGTAGCTTTGTTAGATTTCATATATATATATATATATATATATATATATATATTCTTATTTGCCTATCAATAATAAAATAAAATAAACCAAATACAGTAGCTACTCAAACAGATAAAGAAAGCATGAAAAAATCCATCATAAACGCCTCAAAAATGCTCTTTCCAGATGTGAGCCTCATATATCCATACAACAACATGAGTTGGAGGACTCAAGAGTCTTTTATATTTAAAGATTATTTTTTGATAAAATATAAAGGAGAAAAAAACTATGAAGGAGGCCAACGGGCCTCCTCACACAATTGAACAGAAAAGATTATGAGAAACTAAAATCACAATCACTCTATGAGGGTTAAAACCTCAAACCCCAAATAATTAGAGATCTATATTCCAAACAAATTTATCTAAAGGGAAATATGTTGTATTGTTTAGTAAGAAAAATATTTAAAAGCACCAAAGAGGCAAAATCTAGTATAATAAGGGATTGACTAAAGTAATAGATGTGCTCTCAAGCAAGGAAAAATGCACTAGAGCTGGTCAATCTAGAAATCCTATATAGATTAAACTTTTGATTCAATATGTTAAAGTAAGCCTACTATCCACCAATACCATTCTTGCAACTAATAAGTGGCTAATCTCATTGGCGTGATAAAAACAATTTTTCTTCTCAATGTTTAATATAAGCTAAATGGCATTTATAAATAAAAGTTTAATCAGTCTATAAGTATTGATTTATAGGAAAACACCACAATTGATCTGCTTAGTGATAAATTAAATATTAAATAAAATTTCACCTGGGATGAGGATTCCCTTTCACCATTTTTTGGCCATACTTGCGCCACCTGTAGCCATCACTTGAGATCCCCACATCACCAGCAGCATGGACAACAATTTTAGGCTCCTTAATAGTTTTAAAGAGGGGAGCTGAACATGCTAAACCTCCTTCTTTCATCCTACTTGTTCACAAAAAACATATAAATTAGGAGGTTGAAAAGAGAACCTGAGACAGTTTCAGGAGAATAATTTTTTTTGAAGAACATGCCTTTGTTTAGGTTTTTGTTCATCACCACATTCCCCAACTTCTTTTTTGACAATCTCATTTGAACCACATGAACTTCTCTGTTTCCGTCTTGATGGAAGCACCAGTGGTTCTTGGGGTTTCATCCTGATTACACCAGGATTGTAAAAATAACATCACTATGATTAATAATAATTTAAACAGCAGCAGCAGAACAATGTACAAGAAACAATTCAAGAGAGACATATTCTTAAAAGGAAGTTACCTTCGTTTTCGCTCTACCACATCACCACTTTCCTCCTCAGCTTTAATACCTGTATTGCTATCAGAATTGCTGGAGTTCTGTTGCTCCAATTCAGGTGTTGCTACTGATGCTTTTCCAGGTTCACTCTTAGAATTGGATAGATCTGAATTTCCGAGCTTTTGTGCTGTAGGATATACAGTATCACTCCCTTCAACAGGACTAACAGCTGCAGACTTCCTTAGCTGAGTGCATCTAATCTTTGGAGGTGGATCATGGTTATGAAAACCCTTATAAATAACTCCAGTTACAAAACCAGACTGGTGACATTGTTGAACCTTCTTCTTCGCATCACAATCAGAATATGTGCATCTGTAATAGCTTCTAGAACTTTCAGTGCTCTTCACTTGTTTCTGACCATACTTCCTCCAGTTATACCCATCATTGGGGATGTTCATAACAACAGTATCAGCAAGCTGGGTTTTATGATCAGAAAAGTCTTTCTGGTCCGCTCTTTGTTTGATGGAGGCATTATCTTGGGGTAATGCTAATGGGTTTTCTACACCTGGTGTTGAATTTGGCATGGATATCTCAGATTTTGGAACAGATGACGATTCAGTAGAAGAATGCATACACACAGGTTGATCCATCTGAACCGGAGCTTGAGCAGCTTTAGCTGTCACACTTGCCAAAACTTCTTGATGGGACATCCCAAATTGTCCCTACAGACAACAATAATGGTTGTAGAACAGAAGTCACAAAATTGAAAGCAGAAACGACTTCTCAACATATTCAAGAAATTAAAGAAGATTGCATGAAACTATACATGGATTAAATTAAGAAATCATTCAAAAATTCAATCAAATACATTAAACCAACATAAAATTCTAAACCTTTCACTCACTCCCTCAACTTTAGAAATCCCCACTTAAGATCTAAACTGAATCACTTACTGACCACCCAAAACACAAACAAAGAACTCAAACCCACAAAACAAATCCGAAGAGAGCGTTCTAATCACCCATATGAAGACCCAATTTCTAGAAACCTGTAATACCACAACCCAATACAGGCACCATATCCACTGCAATAACTTTTCTACCCTCCAGAACAATAAATTCAAATAGAAGGCAATCATCAACCATCAAAAGTCGAAATAGAGATTTAAAATGCGACAAAACCCACAAAACAGAGAATGAAAACAAGACAGCAACACAAGAATCCATTCGGAACGGAAATGATTTGAGAAATAAGGAAAAAAAAAAAAAGTAAACCTGAAACCCAACATTTTGAATGGTGGGGAACTCAGAGTGAGTAACGCCGTTGAAGAGGTCAGAGAAGGAAGGGCAATCGTGATCATAGTGGGAGGGGTGAGGCACTGGGGCTAGGGTTTGAGAGCGGTGGTCGGCCATGGAAGAGAGTGGAGATTTAGAGGGATGAAAAAAGAGGATCAGAGAGAGAGAGAAAACGAAGAAGAGTTGAAGAAGGGTGGAAAGGAGTATATTGCATGGAGTTGGTGGGAGGAGGAAGAAAGGCTAAACTCTACTTTGTTGACTCACATTGACCAGGTGTTCTTTGGTTTTTGATTCCGAGAGCCACAGAGAGAGATGGACTCTTTTGTCTCCAGTATCGACTATACGTCTGTACCTTATTTATTACACTTCACATTTATTCTGGAACTTCTCCTCTTGCTTTTTTTTTATTATATTCTTGTATTTTTTAAAATAATAATAAAAATAACATTTCTGCTACGTTGCCAAAATATACTTTTCCTGCAATTTGGATGGTTCGGGTGACCAAATCCAAAACCAATCCGATATTTAAGAGGATTTGGGTAATTATTTTCAATACTCAAGTTAGACTTGAGTTGGATTTTTTATTTAATATTTTTATAATATTTATAATATATTATATAGTATATTTATTTTCTTATTAGAGTTTTAAGAAAAAATTATATTATATTATTTTTATTTTTTATTTTTTGAGTGACAAATAAATTTATTTTTACTTTTTTTTGTTGTTATTTTAAAATTTTGTTATATTTTTTATTTAATTGTTTATATAAATGTATGAAAAAAAGTTTTTTTTATAAAACATTATAAATAGATTTTAAATTATGTAACTCGATCCACTCAACTAACCCAAATTCAACATAAGCTAGTTTACTTAGGTCTTAATTGATTAATTAGTCCCATTTGGTTTCAATGAATCAATTAGCCTAGTTCAGAAAAATCATTCATAAGCATATGTGTAACCTTATGTATTTATGAAAATGACTTTATGCACATAAGTGAACAAGAAATATAACTAACCTAAATCTTATTGACTGTACTATCAAGGAATATGAGTTAGAGTCGGGATCCTTGAGACCCATAGGCATATAATTGACTTCTGAAGTTGATTTATCATCTTACTATCAATATTTAACTACACTCTAATATCTTAAGATATTACAATAACATATAAGAACTTGGGTCACCGACTTACTATTTACTGTATATAAACTCTACATGAACTGATATCTATAGTTTAACAAGGTTAATAACCTACTCTTTTAAACCAATTTGTTCTTCTTAAGTGCTACTACAAATGTCACTTAAACCATCTTGCTAGTAACCAAAGTTGGATGCCTAATAGTTAATGGTTAGGTTAAAGAAACTCTGATGGAATGAGGAATAAAAATGAATATTTTATTTTTATTTTTCTTGAATAGAAATGAATTTTATGATTTCAATTCTTGTATTTGAATATACCTATAAATATAGGATTTGGATAATTATTTATTTCCATTTCATGATTTGGTAATAATGAAAATGAGAACAAAAAAAAAACCTAGTAATACGAATACCTTTACACATTGAATTTTCTTTTTATTAAAGTTTCACTTATGGATAAGATTTTATTCTTCTTAAAATCATTTTTTATTTCAATTCTATTGTTATTTTTATTGTCTATATACATGAATAGATGAAAAAAAAAAAAAAGATGTCGATTCCTACTTACCTCGATTCCTACTCACCTTTCCCTCCGACCAAACATGAATTTAATTATTCTTTTATGTCTCATGATGATTGGTGCCTCGTTCAAATCACATTCTCAGTGCACCACAAGGACTCGTACCCCTTTATCTTTATTCCGAGCCGACTAAGTCACCTACATTAAACTATACAAACAAAAGACTTAAAAGAACATGGAAACCAAATTTCACCATACAACTGAAAGATTAAATTATTATTGAGATCCATATGATCCATGATGCCACACCAACACCCAATCATAACATTATTTTCACTTCATAAAACATGACAAGGCAAGAAAGTAAAAGTAATGGAGGACCTATCAAGATACTTACTGATCCCATAATGCCCATTTCTTTTGTCCAAATTTATACTTAGGGGCAATGTGTCAGTGAAGCACCCTTCCTTCAGAAGCCTTTAGGAGTTCCTTCGAGTGTTAAAATTTTAATAAACAATGTTTGTCATGTATAGTGAGAACAATCAATGGCTCCCTACAGCGGGTACCCATTTTGCAATTTTAAAGATGAAGGATGATGGAGTGGGAAAATGGAAATGAAGAAGAAAGTAGGGTGGAGATGTTCACTGTGGATGGATGATGCCAACATAGGAGGATTGAGGAAAGAAATTGTGACATCCATATTGGATAGGGGGGAAAGTTTTTGGCGTTTTATAAGTATGAACTTCTCGTAATCTTGTAAACGCGTTTTAAAGTTGTGAGGGTCCTTTTTTGGTCTAAAGCAAACAATATCTACACGATTAGGAGCGGGTCGTTATAGAAATAGAGTCATTGAGTTCCAAAAGCATAATGCATTATAAAGGTTTTTTTCTTCTTCAAATAAACATAGCCTTAAATTAGACAAACTACTTTTAAATGTTGTAATTTTACTTTAGAGGGTAGAATTTCAATGTATGTTAAAAACCAAATTGCTCATGTAAATGTTTTGGCCACTCTCATAAATTGGAATCTCAATTTATAAGGTGAAAATAAAATATGTGTTAACCGCAAAATGCTCCGATTACAAGTAAATTTTACTTCTAATATTTGTAATTTCACTCAAATGATAAAATTATAACGATAGATGTAACTTCCATCATTTTGTCATATTATTTTGTACCTTAGCCTCGTTGTTTTGTACAATGGATTCTTTAATAAATCACATTTAACATCATTTTTATGAAATACACCTGATGAATAAGATAGGTAAAATATGAACATCGAAATTTATTTAAAAATGTCACCATATTGAAGATATAAATAATGTGGAATCTTTTTTACTTCTTTGACAAAAATAGTTCTATTGCTTGTTTGTTACGAGAAATAAGAATAAGAACTTGTTTAGTAGTAATTTTAGGAAACACTTTTAACTTTTTTTAACACTTGAAAGTTTTTGTCATTCAAATATTAAAAAGTCTAAAAATGTTTTCTAAAATCAATATCAAACATACTTTAAGAGTGTGTTTGATAGTGATTATAAAAAACATATTTAATCTAACACCCGAATTATAAAATTTTTCAAATATAAAAAATATTACCAACATTTCTTAAAATCACTGCCAAATAGGCCCTAAATTTGATTGTGATTTTGCTAGAATTACTTCTAACTAATAGTATTTTTATCAAAGTGTGTGTACCATTTGGGAATTTTTTATAGTTTTAAAAATCCCTTTAAAAAAACTTGAGAATCATTTGAAGTGATTTTCACACTACATTTCATGGATACTTCTAAAAATCATTTTGCTTTTATTATGTATTCATGATTAAAAATATTTTGATATTAATTAAAATTGTTTTTAGTAAAAGTGTTTCTAGATTTAATGACACAAAGTGTAGCTAAACTTGGACTTAAGTATAATTTAGATAGACTTGGCGTTAACATAACCCTCGAGAAAATAAGACCACTTTCGAAATGCTAAAATAGAGAATAGGAATGAAAAATCAATTATCGATCGTTAATGTGTTTATATTGTTTTTCAAAATGAGAATATGAATAAAAAATTTATCAATCTCACGTACCAAACGCAGCCTTAAACAGCCCATATAGGATACCGTTATGGTAAAGGTATTGGCATAAAACTTCTGATCGTGCTTGATCCATGTTAAACCAACTTAACCTTGACCAGCCCCATTACTGACTTCATTTACACCCATACAAAGATATATGCTGAATGCTGCCAATATCAAATTACAAACAACCCTTTGAGGAAAAAGCCAACTTCACGTCTGCATCAAGGCAAGGATAGTGTATTGCTGACTTCAGTTGTGCTACAAAGGAATTTTAAAAGGATGTTGCATGCTGTCAACCAGACAAGTAACCCAACAAGTTTGACTAGACTTAGTTGGATGTGCACATTTCTCGATCAACTTCTGTCTCCACTTGAATCCTTGGCAGCAAGACCCCAATAGAGTTCGCATATAGGTGGAACTACAAACATGTACACACAACATTAGGAATTTTCTTTAGTCCCAAATTTACCATATACCCTCAAACATCAAACAATATATATTAGAAATCAAAGAAGAATTAGAGAGAGAGAGAGAGAGAGAGAGAGAGAGGAAAGTTATATACAAGGATGAGGGTTTCTTCCATCAAATGAAACCAAGTTAGTGAGTACTCAGACAGCAAAAGATAATTATGAAGAGCCCAAAAACCCCAATATAGAAAATAACCCAGTAATGTTGAGGGTAGAGATGATCCCCAATAAAGCACAAGGAGGACAACAGGAATTAAAATATTTGTCTAGAGATTCAGTGTATCTCTAGGCAATGATTTAAAGTCTGGCTTCCTTTGTGCCATGCCAAGAAAAGGATGAACTTATTGAACTGTGTTTCTGTATGTGCATGTTTGTGTTGAACTTCTGCAAACTTTTAAAATTTTATCTCTGGATCTTGGTGCAGGTTGAGTCAAGCATGAAGTCAGAATTTCAGTTACTTAATAGTTTCGTGCACATAACAAATAAAGGATATCAATGGAAGTGTACCTCTTTCATAATCTCTTCACCCTTGCTGATCAACTCTTGCTGTTTAGCTGCTCCAGATTCTTTTACTGAATTAATCTTTAAAGTTATACCATCAACCTGAAAATCGAAGGTGAGAAGAAAAAGGTAAATATCTAACATTTTCATGTAAAGATGACTTGTATCAGTATAAGCATCATAGTGCATGAAGAGTACCTCCGCTGCTTGGGCTTCAACCTTCTTTTGCCTTGCTTCCAACTCATGCCTTCTCGATTCCACTGTCAACTTGACATTATTCAATTCTTTAGCAGCCTCCTCACACTTAAAATCTCGTTCTTCTTCTAATTGCTTTCTTAGGTCATCCAACTGTTCCACTGGGAAAAGAAATGTTATGAGTTCTTGCTGAAACAATAATTCATGGTAGCCCAAATGAAAAGGTACCTTTTCCTTGCCATTCAACAAGTTTAGCCTCAAGAGACTTATCCAAGACTCCCTCTTCACTCAGCTTAGTTTTTATAACCTTAAGATCTTTTTCAATGGCTTTGGCAGAATTCACCTGTTACAGGGCCAATCTTAGCAAGCAACACACCTTGGATAATGATTACTGGAAATGGAGATAGGCAAGGACAAAGTTTTCTCAGGAGGAAAACCTTGGCAAATGCAACTAGACTATCAGCAAAACTTGATTATATCATTGAAACTGTCCAATCTATCCAATCCTTTTGAATAGTAGGAAAGAGCAATGATGTTTGAGGATAAAAATATTAGAAATTGTTGGAATATCAATGATTAGATTTTTAAGGAAATTTCTGGAAATATTGAAAATATCAGCAGAAAAACATATCGGTGTGCTCTTATAAATATTGGAGAAAAAACTCCAAGAAATAATACACATGTTGAAGATATATATATATATATATATATATTTTTTTTTTTTAAAAAGCAAAATATATGATAAAATTTGTAACATTAGACAATATGTAGTACTTAACAACACATTTAATACTGAAATGACATCTATCTAGGTTGGATGTATTTAAGAATATGAAAGAAATGACGATTGTTAAAATATGTTTATAATTTTATTTACAAACTCATTCAAAATATTATTAGTTTTTATATTTTGAAGAATTAGTTTATTGGAATTTGAAATGAGATAATTAAAATTAATTTATTTACTAATTTTAATTTTAATATTTCATTTTCTATATGGATATAAAATTAATGCTTTGGAGTTGGAATACACAAAGAAAAAAATATGGTATTATATATGGGTGTATATATTAACAAAGGCTAAATTGGCCTGGTGGCAACAGGGCCTGCATTTTATGGGAGAGGCCAAGGTACAACCCCCTCCCCCTTCATTTTAAAAATCGCCGAAATACCAGTCATGAGTTTGTTCTCCAACAATCAATGATGATGATGTAATATAAGAGTCAATATAATTTACACTGGAAGCATAAATTCAGAAAGATTTTGGGCCCCAGAAGTTCCTAGGTTAACATTAAATTTGAATGCTAGTTCGAGGGCACAACATTGCTGACGGAAGATTTGATTTCTTTCATTAAGAAGTTTCTTCTCCTACGGCCATCATTAACACTAAATCTAAACTCTAGTTCAAGGACACCATGGTACTGACGGTGTATTTGATTTCTTTCATTATGAGGTTTCTTCTCCTGGGGTCATGAATCATCAAACCAAACTATGCAATTGTAGAGCAGAAGACCAGCTAAGATACAAGCAAACCTGTTCTTGTATAGTCTGCATTTGGGCAAAATGCTTGGACATTTTCTTGCCAGCCTGAGAAACAAGAAGAGCAAAAGTACCATCAATTACCTTTTAGACTAGATCTTAGGAATTTTTCTATGCATTTGTGTATCTAGGCATTCATGCAGTAATCTTGTACAAGTTGACCTCCAAGTTTCACTGAAAAGTAATACAACTTATGTGATTGACTTGAAATGTATTTTCCATGTATTGAATATACCTAGTTTCTTGATAAATCCAGCCAAAAATTGATATTTAGAGAGCAGTCTGTTCTAAAAAATTTGTCTAATGAAACAAGAAAATCAGACATTAAAGAAGTTTAAAAATAACAAAGGCAATCTTTAGAGCTTTTAATATATGATCGGATGAGGATGGTCGAGAGGAAACTTTTAACAATCTCAAGGAATATGCTCACTGTGCCTTTTTCTTCTTTTTTTCTTTTTTTGTTTAAGAGAAGATTGGTTAGGATATTGTAGTTTTTCTTCAGGAGCAAAGGTGACCTTAATTGATGACATGAGAACAACCATCAGTGAATAGAAATGTAATGCAACTTTATATCATGAAAACCATAAGAGAAATTTTATGTTAGAAGATTCAGAAAAGTTGCTCTTGAATAATCCTTAATAGGCTTAGTGAAGGATTATCCAAATAAACAATATGGTTTGCTCAGATTCATTAGCAAAGTATTAGCACAGAGACACAGGAATAAGGTGGCTCCACATCAATGGCTCTTGGGTTTCTCAGGGTGGGCGGTGTAGCCGGTTGGATGCCTCCTAAGAAAGGATTTACTTAGTTTGTTAAGGTGGTCTTATGCATATATGTGCATATGCTCCAGCCTTTTTCCTTTTTCCTTGTTTGGCTAGATCAGTCGCTCATGATTAATAGTGCTTTCTTCTCTCTTTCTAATAAAAGATTTTCAGTTTCCTATTCTAAAAATAGAAAATAAACAAATGGACAAAGAGTTCCAATACCCATCAGCTGTATACAGCCAGCATTAAGAATTTAAACACCAATCAATCAAAAAATAATACAAATAAAATACAATACTTATCCTATTCCCCAACTGAATAGGATTGGTAACTTTTCCATGGCAATAGCTCTGAAACAGTTTTCCAAAATTCATCTTCTAGATAAATTCATTATGTATAGAACTGGAACCCCATGCATGAAAGTTAAGGGGAGTGCACTTCCTACTTTTGGATATTAATGGAAGTTCGCAACTAAAATACTATTTCATTATATAATAATTGAAGTTCAAGGCACCTGGTTGTTCTACAAAGGGCATGCAAATTGTAGAAATTAATGGAATCTTAAGCCATATTTGTTAAGTATCATATCTATAGTTCTAGTATAAGATTTCAGGGACCTCAAAGGACTAACCAAATGAACATTATAATAGTATCAACAATAAGGCTAAGAACATCAAGGCAATAAGACACCTTTTCACTAGCAAACCTACATTGACATGTACACAAAAAGTTTAGGCAGCATTACAAATAAATAGGCAAAATTAGCCAAATGAATGAGCTTTATTTTCCAAGCTGCAAGGCTGATGAAAGATGGTAAAAGTTTAACATATTATTTTATCGGAAAGTACCTTTGTGTAAACCTCAAGAATAGCAGACTTCTCCTGAAAAGATTGCATTGCTGATTTTTCAGCATTCTTCACCTCAATTCGATCTGATTTCTTCTCCTCTAAAGCCCTCTTTATGCAAAAGAAAAAAAAAAGTGGTAAACAATTAGTATCATTCAGGAAAAGAAAACAAATTATAGTATGCAAACAATGGAAACAACCAACAAAAAGAAAATCCATCATTTGACAATTGATTGAAGATGCAAGAAATTTTCTAAGCAGTATCTTAACAAAAAATGAACAAAATGAATTATTACTGTTAGACAACCAATTTTCGCTTAAGCTTGTAAGATTTGGGTCCACAATGTAACAACCAATTTTCCTAAAAGCTTAAGCTTATAGGATTTGGGTCCACAATGTATATCATATTTGTTAACACTCTTCCTCACTTGCGACCTCATAAGGTGCACATGGAGAGACACACAGGTCTGTAGGCAAACAATCACGATCAGTCTCTTTTAGACTTAAATGCAAGCTTAATAAAGTGGGGAAATAAACATTATTACGTGTAAGCTTAATAAATTGAGGAAATAAATATTATGCAGTAAAACTCTAACACATGACCTACCGCCAAATGAGACTTTTATACCATGTTAGAAAACCAATTTTCCTAAAAGCTTAAGCTTGTAGGATTTGGGCCTACAATGTATATATCATGCTCTTTAACAATTACTTAAAAAGAAGAGGATATGAAAAAAAAATTGATATAATTGGCCCTTATTTAGCAACCAGAACTATATGATATCAAGGTTCATAGCCATTGCTACATGCATGAAAAGGGAAATATATGAAAATTTGATGTCTGTATACAAGCTTGCAAAACGGTTACTCATGCATAACTAGGTAGAAAAGAATGGGGAATATAAGACAGCTTTCATAACTGAAACCCAGGTATATAAGGGTTGACCAGTAAAATCATTGGAAATTTTAAGAAGGAAAGATTTGAGAGAGAGAAAGAGAAATGAAAACAGGCATAGGAAGTGCAGGAAAAAGAACTAATAACTGACGAATGAAAGGTTTTTGCATTACTACAATTTTTGCTACTGCAAACCCTTTATTTTTAAGGCATGATTAGCTGGATGTACATCAAGGTTTCTTCACATACAAAAAAGAATTAGATCCCATGTTACTGCTTTTGGTAAACACAAATTTGACATCATGTTCAAACTGGGATGACAGAACATAATAAGAAGAGGTTAGCCAACAAACTAAATCAGGGGAAAATAGGAAAGACCGATGAATTTCTCCATGAAGTTGTCCATATAACGAAGTCACTCCAATTTCAGAATCTCTCTCTCTCTTCCCTGTTTCAGTCACATTGATACATGAATGTTGGGAGCTACTATTAGGGAGGTTCAGTTTCATTTTTCCCAGCCCAAATTGGACCCAAAAAGATTGGAGAAATAGGAAGGATTGAGATGAGATGTGACCATATGTTTTCCAATGTTCCTTTTCCTCTCACCTAATTAAAAGAGATAACCTATAGACCCACATCTTAATAAACCTGTTAAGCATATCAGTTATTAGGACTGAAAAAGGTGGAAGTAAATATATCAGTCACATTGAAAGCTGAAATCATACAGCTGCTTGGGGTTATGGATTTTGTTCTTCCCCATTTTATGGCTGGTTTTGTGAAATCATCACCAGATCAGAGTGAATGGACATGAGATCATGATTTAAAAGGGGAGGTAATGCATCCTAGTCCTTGAAGAATTTTGGAAACAATAAGAATCCTTGTACAATTTCATAGAGTGTTTCCTATTTTCTAGTATTCCCCCTAATTTCTAAGATTCCTTCTTTTTGGTTTTTCATCTTTTACATCATATATCCTTTTTAAATTTCATATTTTATCTTTAGGTAACTAAGCTAACTACAATTAGGATTATTTTCCTACTCATCCTGGATTGGGATGATTATAAATATTTCATAAAAGTTTTAAGAATCTTTAGTTTTAACATCTATTTGTGTTTAGTAACATGAATTGCTTCAACTTTCCCCTTGGTTCTTCTTCTCTTACTTTTGTTTAATTGCAGTAATTGGCATTGTCCACTCTTCATAAGGCAACATCAATGGGACATGAGATCTCAAGCTACTAAAAGATAAGACGCAAAATGTTAATTTATCAATAAGATCATAAAATATACAACTAACGTACTTAGATAAGGGAGATTGCTAAATCATTCTTCATATACCACAGTTTTATTGCCAGTTTCAGCATTACATCATATATAGTCCTAATAACATAATAAAGGTTACAAATGTTAGTCATGTGAGGCATTATATTTTCACATTCTACGCGTGAACATTGGAAACCATCTTTTACTTGTAGCTGAAAACACCTCTTATAGTTGGCAAAAGCTCATGAAGTATATCATGGATATCATACAGCAACAGTAGTGCATTACAAATTTCCATGTTATGACTTTCTAAATAAACTTAGTGAGATCAAGTGTACCTGTAGTTTATCTGGTGATTGGATGATTTTAGAACGTAGATTGGCATTTTCTTGGACACTTTGTACAAGGGCAAACTCAGCGCTAGAAATCTGAGCCAAAGGAAAAACAAAAAAGGAATAAAATAACAGCATTAAATGCTCCAATTAAAAAGGAAAAAAACAAAATCAATAACTTAACTTCATGATGAGCCTAACAAAGAAATTTTAAGTAAAAACATGGGAACGAGACCCTTCCTATAGAACATCTAGTTGAAACATACAAAAGTGGAGCCCAACAAAGAAATTTTAAGTAAAAACATGGGAATGACACCCTTCCAAAAGAACATCAGAGTTGAAACATACCAGAGGGGACTTAAATATACAATTTGCTACCTTAGTAAATAAATGACAATAGTCCACAGCCATCAAAAAAATGATCTTGAAAAATAAAGCAATGGTTATCATAAAAGAAATTAGATTCCAAATGTTGTGAAGGTAGACATGAAACTTCACAAATGATGGTTCATGTAAAATGTCGGTAAATAAATTTAAATAAAATAAAATAAAAAGGAGAACTCCCTACCTGAAGGAGATTACAAAATTGAGATGAGATATAAACTCTATAACCTTAATTGGAGCTTATTCAATTGAGCTGAAGAGAAATAATAAGTGCTAGTGTGTCAACACCTGACCTTCTCATCCATTTCTGTGACCTTCTCCTTCATTTTTCGAAAAGATGCCCTCAATGACATCTGCTGATTGTTGAGGCTTGGAATGGTCTGACGCAGTTCTTTAACTTTTACCTCTACCTCTTCAACAAGCGGCCTCTCTCTTTCTCTTGCTTCACTGTAGTCTGCAATCTCTGCATCCAACTGCAATGCATACAGATAACTTCAAATAAAATTTGATAAAACTGATGCTTGCAGTCAAAACAGCATTCTTCTGTTCTTTTTTCAGGAGAGATACCTGGGAAATTCTATCTTTGAACTGGTTACGCTGCTCATCTAGAAGAGTCAATTCCTCTACAATTGGTCTTAGTTCATTCATTTTTGAATCTCTGAGAGTGGGAGAACCAAAGAACAACAAGAATAAAATGAAAGCACAAATAATTATGAAACAAAATAAAAGAAACATGTCATGTGCATAACAGAATCATGAATTTACATTTCTATCCGTAAGATTAACTTATGACCATCTTCATAAGTTAAACTAGAAATTATTTTTGTTTCCATTAAGAAAGCCTCTGTCTGAAAATGTAGTCACCAATTCAGAGCCACACAGAGAAATTCATGTCATTTAAAAGAGTCTTAATATTTCATTAGCACTATTTATTTTCCCATAAACTAGTTCATTGGAAATCTTCCTTGTTCAAAACTAGAAGAATGCTTCATATAATAGGGTAGGAATTATTCTCTCTTTTCACAATGTAAGATCTGCAGAGCACTTGGTATGAAAAGCAAATCAGGGGTAAGGCTACTGAGTAATAAAAAGAAAACAAAAAACGAAATTACACATAGGAAATCAGTAGACTGGAATGCTAGAATATTTGAGGGTAGATGGAGATCCTATGGATGTTATTTAGAATTTGACTTACTTTGTCTCTTCCTTATGGGTCTTAGTCATTGAGCCTTTTGGGGATATTCCTTTGCATTTTCTATTTTCAAATTGGAAGAATGCTTGCTACTAGATTGGAGAGGAAAATTATGATTGATTATTACCACCTCCAATAGGTTTGGTAAGGTTAAACTTTGACAGACATTCTTTGGGCAGTCCGAGACTGTTAGGTATTGGAGGCATTATAAGAGATCATTCAATTTAACAATAGAGGAAGATTCGGCTACCGTAATATCTTATGTGTCTAATAGGGAGAAAGGCTCATGAAAGTTTGACAACTAGATTTGCAAAATAATAGACATTGCTGATGAGGTAGGATGCTCCTTCTCTTTGGCCCCTTGTTCAGCTATTCAAGCTGCAAACAGGTTAGCTAAGCAAGGAGCAAAGCACTTGGTCTCCTTTGTTGGAAGTTTTATTCCCCTTTGAGTGTATGAAGTTTATCTGGTGTGTACATTGTTTTTTCTTTTGTTTGTGCAGTTGACTCTAGTTTTTTGCAGAGCAAGATACTTGTTTACTTTCTAATCAGCAATTGTACACGTTGCAAGGATTGTTCGTCCTTCTTTGTATAATCATTCAATGAACAAATATGCTTGTTTCTAATTTAAAAAAAATAATAATAATAATAATAATTGTTGGATTGATCACTACAACAACCATATGGTTAACATTCTTTTGTGGTTGCATAGTTATGAAAATCATTTAAATTGCTAGTTAAGATTGATTTTGAGTTGATAAGAAATGTAACAATTTGGAGAAATCATGTTAAGACGAAGTAAGGTTGGTTATATAAGTGCAACATCAATGGCATTATAGAATTTTTGCGCTAACCACAACAGAATTATCAATTACATGGGAACCTTTTGGTTAACAGCCAGCCCCATTGAATCAATGCCACTGTTACTCTACTGAGTAAAGCAGATGCAATCACCTAATATTATGGCAGTTTTAACTGAGATTATGCAGGGCAGCTCTGTTATTGATTGCCCAGGGACTGCCAAATCAACAAACAGAAGAGCAATTGAGAACTTTAGAGTACCAAGAAGCTTTAAGGAAATTAGATTGCATTCTTTTTCTGTTTGGTTGATAGCATAGAGCATCAATTTCAGGAGATCATTCTAGATTCTATAGAAGATGTGGAATGGGGATGAGTTACATTTCCCTATTAGGGAAGCAAACTTTTTTGCCCCATTTTCAAGATAGTCAAGATAAACTTACAAAACTAAGTGCCATTACTAAAGACAAGTTAGTAAACTAATACATAATGGTAGTTCCTACGCACAGTATTGAAATGAATCAGTAAATGGCTCCTGCTGCTTTCTAAGCTCATTGTGAAGTGTTGAACCCCCCATTATTTCCATGTGCCACCTAATACCTAGATGCCAACAAGACAATGACATGGCATTGATGGATCACCCACTGTCACTACACCAAAACCAAATGGCTTGTTGGCAGTGGAAATAAAAATGATCTTTCAAAAAGCTTTCATTTTCAAAATTGAAAACAATGAAAAAGTTTGATCATTTTAAACCGTTAAAATTACATGAATTTTTTAAAATGTGAGAAAAATACTTTTAGTACTCTCTAACAGTGACCTATTTTCATGACAAATTCTGAAAAAATTTCTAGAAGTATGTGATCAGACATTTTTTTTTGTCAGTCACTTCTTTTTCCCCTTTTCCAAAAGTCAAAGGAGTGCTTATTTTCACCACCAAATGCTGTATTTTTCTTTTCAGTTTTTAACAAAATCCCAGCAACAGTTGCAAGTAACCTTCTCCAATACTGTTTAAACTACTCTCAAAATTTGGGAAAATCCAAGAAAACATAAATTTCAACGCAACTAAGCCATATAACTATGTACCTAAGTCCAGGGTCCAGACCTATTTCTCAGTTTCCAAAATGCAAAATTCCCATTTTTTTTCCTAAGCTTTCTCAGCAACCAAACAGCCAAAAAATCACAAACAAAATTCTAAAAAAAAGAAGAGAAAATGAAAACGGAAGTGTGTAACATACTTGTGAAGAAAGAAATTCAGTATGGTGCCGAGAAACCGATCGGTCCTGTCCCTATCGGGGCGTATAAGATCTTTGAGGGTAAACTTCTTAGGACACTCCAGAGAAGCCACAAGCTCCTTAATCTTGCTGTACAAATTCATGACACGAACAGAATCACGGTGCCAATCTGGGTTCTCAAGCTGCTCCAATGCGGCAAATTCGATTTGCCCAGGATCTTCCCTGCAAAACCGACAAAACCCAGAAAGAAAAAAGAAATGTTCAGATACCCATGGGAACAAAGAAGGGTTTAGAGACCTAGAAAAGCCATGCAATAGAGAAGTTCGCTAAAGGGAGTGTCTGAAATCTGAGAAAAAGGAAAAAGAAGAAGAAGATAGGAAAAGGGTAATACTGGAGAGAATCGAGGTGAATGAGGAGCCTGGTGTAGAGGTCGGAGACGAAATCGGGGTTGGGATTGATGAGATTGTCCTCGTAGACTGTTGCGATTTTGGATTCGTTAAGGATTGCTATGATATCTGAGCGTGGGAGCATTGGGTATTCGAATTTCGACATTGTTCTTGTTTAGGAGATGAAATTCAAATGGAGAGAGAGAGAGAGGGAGAGAGAGAACGAGAGAGAGTGAAGTCTGATTGTGCTCAACTGAACTAAAGAGGAAGGAGAGATGGAGATGTATAGACAGAGATTTTCCCGCTCTAGATGTGTTTTGATTTTGATGAAACCGCTATACCCAATACCGGTTTCTAAAGACAATAGTAACTAAGTTGCTAACTCACAACTTCAATTTATCTCTTAAGACGCGTGTTCAATGAAAACGGATCTGATGTAAATAACTTTGATTTTACATAAATAAAAAATATCAATAATATTATTAATTATTTCAAAAAATCAAATCAAATAAATTATCTGATTTATAAATCATTTCCCCAAATAAAAAACTAACAAATCTTAATTAAAAAATAACTTAAAACTTATAAGACAAATTTGTAGGTAAAATTTTATGTGAAATTATTATTTAATATGTAAAAACATATGAAGTTTAAAAACGCTTTTTATTAATTGTTTTATAAAAACATTTACTTCCTAAAATTATATTCACAATAGTAGTATTTTTCTAAGTTTTAAAAAACTAAAGTAAAAAAATAGAGGGAGTATTAAAATTAAACCAAATCAATATAATCAACTTTTATACATTAAAAATTAAATTATCAAACTTAAAGATGAAATATTCTCTAACTAAGTCACAAAATTGTAATTGATAACTAAGATAACGGTAAAAATCATAGTCATCAATTATAAATTTATATTCAAAAATTTTTAAATTATATTTATTAACTACCATTTTATAACATCAAAAGAAAAAAAAATATTAAGTCACATGTATAAATGAGTGAATAAGATAAACTAGTTTGACAGGAGCTACACTTTCTAGGGTTTTTTCAAATATATTATTTTTGTTTAAAACTCGAAAAGGGAGCCTATATATGCAGAAAGGGCTAGATAAATGAATTGTTTAAAAACGAACACCAAATTAGGGTCAAATTTGGACTAAAATATTGTTTGGTCTTAAATGAGTTCAACTGAAAGTGAAAGTGAAGCATAATTTGAAAAAAAATATATATATTATATTTCCATGGAAATGAAGATAGGATAGTCGATGGGCCAACAAAAATTTACACTACCAAGCTTGTAAAATGCCATTCATAATAATACCAATGTTTGTCTTGTAATTACAACTAGGTCCTCCACTGGTTACTTGAAGAGCCTGCACTCTTTAACACAGCTGGGTCTCAAACTTCAAAGATATGCCCATGCTGAAGAGCTCCTGGCACAACAACTTCGCCCCATATGGCACGTTCACCTTCACTATTTCCTCAGAAGACTCGCAGTATCGACAATACGGGCCCCTTACCTTCCGCCCACCCGCCACAGAACGCTGGATCACATTCGATATGTTCTTGCATCTCCGACAGATGTGCATATAGGATGAGTCGCTGAGGGTGAAGAGGCGTTCATGTAGATTTGCTGCAGCACCGTGAGCAATGAGGCAGTCGCGCTCCATCTCCCCAAATTTGATCCCACCAAAGCGCTTCCGATCCGACACTGGCTGACGGGTGAGCGGGTGGACTGGCCCCGTGTTGCGGAACTTTACTTTATCCTCAGCCATGTGAATCAGGCGCTGGTAGAATGTTGGCCCCATAAATATGAGTGAGCGAAGCATTTCTCCAGTGCGTCCATTGTACACCCTTTCATGTCCCCATCTTGAAAATCCAGCCCTGCCAAACATATGAAAAGCATACTGTTTGAAGATCATTTCTTAAGTCATGTAATGCGAGCTAGTACAATTTCATCATATGCAATCGGTTATTTAATGGAAAGTAAGTTTGAGATGGAGCAGCTAATCAAGACGTAATTAAGCTCAGCCAATCTTAACACCAAAAATAACATCTAATGAGGTTTTCAATGTGACTCCACTTTTGACCGGTGGCTGAAAGTTGTCATGAAGTTGGGATTTTAGCCCTGTCATGTACAAGGGAAACCCGGAATTTCCTTCCGACTTAATATTTTAGTAATTACCGTAATTAGGTTCCCTACACCCACCTCCAAAACATGGTGGCCCACCCATTCAAGCACGGTCGAGTCATGGCCATAAGTAATGACTGAGTAAAGGTGTATTCGATTTCTTCTTAAACTAGAAGACAAACCATGTTCTAATTCTTTAAAAGGAACCTATTAAGCAAATGCATTTCTAGTTTCATCTCCAAGATAAAAATAAGGAAATGCTTATGACACCACAAATGGGTAACTTGTGTTCTTAGAAAAATTAGGTTAAACATCAGAAACAAACTCCATATAACTTGTTTAAGAAAGGAAGACTAAGAGATTTCCCTCTAGATTTGGAAATTTCTGGATTTTTATTTCTGAAAAAGGTACCCATAAAGAGTAAGCTACAGATCCCTTTATACAAGAAACTAGGTAGAAGAATTGGGACCTCTAGATTCTAGATCTTGATCACCACCATAGATCCAGAAGGCATCCTAACCACCATGCACCACATTAGCAAATCAAGCCACAGAAAACCAACAGAACAGCAAACATGAAACACCAGAACTGACACATTAACAGAACCATCCAGGGACTACTATATCACACAACAGCAACAATCTTAAAAGAAACTAACTAGCCTCTACCGGCCATCTTTCTTGGCTTCTTTTCTTTCATGACTTAATCTATTTTGCAGATAGCCTAAAGTCAACTCTTGCACTGTACACCAGCAATTTGGGGCATTCAAATCAAATTAATAGCAGCATACTGCATTTCTGTTTTGGGCAGTGATATGTTGCAGGATCTTACAATGAAAATATACCACAAGCACATATGTGGATGGTATCCACAAGATAGTAGAAGAATGCTTTAAAGTGGGAAAAAAAAACTATATAAATTTGTTTTAAGTTGATGGATAAGGCCCACTTCGCTTTGAAATGAATGGTAGAGACAGGCATCTCCTGATTTTGTATAACACCAGGCTTTTCTAATAAAATGAACTGCAATAGACGACAAATCCAAGGAAAATATACATTTTGATTTATGCATATAAACAATGAAGCTTTATATAGCAGCAAATTTACCTGTGAAGTTGATCTGCTATTGCATCCACAGAGAGGGTGGAGAAAGGGGTGGCATGTCTCAGCAAACCACCACAGGCAATCCCCTTTCCCAAAGCAGCCTCTAGCAATTGACCAGGAGTCTGACGTGAAGGAAATGCATGTGGGTTTATTACAATATCTGGAACTATTCCTTGTATTGTGAAAGGGAAGTTCTCCTGGGACTCTAGAAACCCCAGAACACCCTTTTGCCCATGCATGCTTGAGAACTTGTCTCCAAGGCATGGAGTTCGGACCTGCAAAAAAGGGTCAGGAATATGGTTCATGAATGGTAACTTTCTCTTACGGTGTGTCAACTTTAGAAAAGCATAACAGCAAATCAATAAAATTTTATCCAGCACTATGTCTTACGCACATCTAACAAAATTGCTAGCATCCCATGTATGATTTGTGCTTTTGCATCATCTAACTCTAAATGCCATCCTCCACAGGCCATATTCTGTGTATGACAAATTATGCTAGTGTGCATGGACAAGCTAGTGCTCCTAGATGCATGTAAAGGGATATTAACTTGAATGATATACTGAAATTACCTGTCTCAGAGATACTACAGCAAAATTCTTTCCATCATCATTTGCTGACACCACAACCTTTTGAACCATGCCCCTCTCAGTATGCTTCAGTTTTATGCTGTGATCAACCCCAGATTCTGCACACCTTCCAATGACAATATCACCATTCTGCAGGTTTGCACCGATGAATGGAAAACCATCATCATCAAGGCTGTCAACACGTCCAATTTTACTCTGCATCTTTCCAAAATGTACAGAGTCCTCGGACTTTCGTTTTTTGTCCAATGATTCATTATTGTCGACCTCAGATTTATAACTTCTTATGTGCTCTGAACGAAACATACCACGCTCTAATGAAGCCCGGTTCATTACCAATGAGTCCTCTTGGTTGTACCCCAGGTGAACATTAACTGCAACAATAGCAATCTGCCCATTGAAGTATTCAGGCCTTGGCACTATTCCTTTATGACCTTCTGAATATCCTGGTTTTCCCAGACAATCAGAAATCATTGTCCGAAAAAGTGGCCTCTGAGGGTAGTATAGTTGGTGAGAGAGGGTATCCACTCTAATATTAGGGTTCGTTGTGGAAAAACCAATAGCCTGTTGAGAGTGCTTCTCAGACTGGTATAGTACTCTCCTTGCATGGTCATGATTTGCATAAGGGATTATTCCACAACTTAACCCTAATAAAAAAGACATATCAAGTTCACAATGTGTGTATTTCACCGGTGGGTCATCATGTCCCTTTAAGAGGTATTTAATGCCCCATGCTGTAGAGCAATCTTCTTCTTCCTCAGCTCCAATGAGCTCCACGATTCCCTTGTCCAAAAGAGACTGGAAAGTAAAATCATCCCCTTTAAATGTTTTAACCTTTTTTAAATTCTCAACTACTAAGAGAGGACGTAGAATCCTTCCAGCGTCAGAAAAAATGCGAACTTCTCCTTGTTGTTCGTCTCTTTTGATTTCCACCTATGAGAGAATATCATTACTAAAGATGTTAAAAAAGCAACAAATAAGTGAATTCATCAATATAAAAAATCTTAGAAAAGCCAACCTTGTAAGTCGGAGCCAAAGAAAAGAAAGTAGCATAATTTCACTGCTTAAAACCTTTAAAAATGGAACAGTGTTCAATATTCCCATGTCTAAAAGCAATGTTTGAATGGAGAACCTTCACAAACAATCATAGAAAGATAATTACCAATGTGGGGAGGCTAGTATTAAATATATTAAGATAGACAATCAGACAACTAGAATATTTTAGAACATACCACAGATTGCATATCTTTGAAATTACTGCAAAACTATAAACCTAACTGAGAAAGGGATATGCCTTTTTTTGAAAAGAAACTTATTTTAGAGAAACTTATTTTAAAGAAACAGGGCAAAGTATGAATGCAAAGAATGCAAGCTAGGAATATTCCCACAAGAAATCCAATGATGAGTTCAACATTGATTTAAGACAACCCTCAAATTTAAGATTGAAAGACCCCAATCTTCAACATTTTTACCTGTAGCAATCCTTCTAAATACTTAAAAGCACACAACATGACACACTTCTGAAAAGACCTCCAGTGGTGTACAAAACAACCCATGATCAGACCTTAACATGACCCAACTTACATTGGCAATATAAGAGACCTTGTCAATCATTTGATTATTCAAGGTTCAATTATTGAAATGAAGAAAGTTGCATAGTTTTTATGTGAGCCAAAATTATCAACTCAAAAATAGTATTAATTTATCATTTTTCTCCTTTCCACATTGTGTACAATATCATACTATCTCTTGTGATTTGTTTTTTTCAAATACAAAAAGAAAATAAACAGAAAAAATATTTATACCTATTTGAACAGCATATAAATTGCATGAATGATGTATAGAGCAATAAAGATTTAATTTCATGAAAGATTTTTTTTTTTTTTTTGATAAGTAATTTCATGAAAGATTATAATGTTGAAAGAGTTAAAAATAGGCATTCTTCAATATCATGCATATGAAAACATTAAACATAACAAAATCAAACTAACAAACTATGGCACTTTATGGCATAGATCCATCATAAAATCCACAAAAAAATATTTCATTTCCAACAAAAATTTTAGTTACAATTTTCAACTAGTCAAATATGCTTGAATAAACAATGGATGTGTAATTTGTGTTATCTTCAAAGTACTAACTTTCCAAACTCGTCACATTCTCCCCCAGGAAAAATCAATTTATTAAGCAGAAGCCTCCATCATAATCATTTTCACCACATCATTCAAATCATTCAAATAATGCCTCCCCAATACTTATTGCAGTGATCCTTGCAGTTAAGCTTCAATCTTTCCTATGCATCTTTCACAACATGTTTGTAGTGCTTCACATAGATCATTCTAATGCTTCTTTTCCTTTTTTTCATCTATTTCTAACCTTAAAGTACATTTTATACAAGGAATATAATAACTCCTTGAGAAAAAAAATTAATTCAAATTTTCTTAGAAACTATTAACAATAATCAAAGGTCTTTTATTATATTGTTGTTTCGTATCATGTATCATAAGTTTTTGACAACTATAATGGGAACAACCTGGCAAGAGAACTTTTTTACCATAAAAGTTACTATAGAGTGGATGTGTCTGCTCAATTTGTGAAACACATTCTACAATGTAAAACTGCCACGGGCAAACCACACCAAAATGTCCTTGCGTCATAAAATGGTAGGGCGAGAGCATGGGACCTCATATATCAAGTGTATAAAGGATTTAAACCCAACTTCAGTTGGAGAAACTATTAAGTGAAATGCATGATGAGGGAATTGTCTACAAAACTATAAAATATTAATATGTTAATTTAGCAATTTTAATCTGAAAGGATAGAAAACAAAATTTAAATAGAGAAGGAAGAGTAGAGTGATAATAAAAAATAAACAAATTAAAAAAACCACTACAAACACGAGCAAATTAAATTGAGACCCAAGGAGAATTGCCTTAAAGAGGTAAACAATCAAAAATTGGGCAGATTTAAAGTCAAGGGAAAGAGAAATTGATTCTTGATGTCTCCCAGAACCAGTTTGTCCAATTCAGTAAATTAACAACCTTAATCATGTCAAAGAAAATCTTAAATTTATGAATTTTTATCTGCACAAGACACTTTTAATTAGCATTGCAACTTATTTTGCTCAATAAATGGAAAAATGGAAAAATGGATGACTTACAATTGATTTTAATAAGAAGATAAAGAAACTAATATCAGCATGAATAATTAGAACAATATGATATTCATTCATATACAACATAATATTAATTGCTTGAAGGTGAATTAGACAAAAACAGAGAGTAATAGATGCCACAGAGATTCTATCAATTCAGAGTGAAACAATATAAAGAACAAGATTCCTAGGTAGGGTTACAGTAGGATGTTCCCATGGCTCATTCATTAGAGAACAAACCAACTAGGTAAGGCATTCACCATCAGGGTAGCCTGTTGGTACCTGGCTGTCAGATGCTGGTTTAGATTTAGATTATGAACTGTGCTATAGAATGCCTAAGGTGAGGCAGCCTATGACAGACTGCACTATCATTTGTTTTGATGAATTCACATGCTTGTGATTGATATAGTTGGGTTAAATCTACTTTCTGATGCCACCAGGTCATATAAAATATTAACAGTTGTTTCATCAAATTTATCCTGCCCATTTTTTGATCTGTTTCCCACATTACAACATTTGCAAAATTGGTATGTGAATAAAAGAAAGATGATTGTGAATCTGAAAAGCCTTCATAATGCATTAGAAAAGAGCGAACCTGTTGAGGCAATTCCTTGTGCCGCCGTTTAGTTCTTAGCTCCACAACAAATGAAATGGGATCTTCGCATACTCCAACCCAGTCACCATCCAGAAAAACTTTATTCTTTCCAGACAGCTTGGTAGAGGTATCATCTACCAGTTTCTCCATTCCACAATCAAACAATTTATCAACCAATGGATCCAATACCTCTGTTGAGACAAGTCCTGTAATGGCCAAATTTTTTACAAGCCCACAATTTTCACCATCCGGAGTAGAGAGAAAGCAAACCTTCCCCCAGTGAGAAGGGTGTCTGCATCATGCAAATTCCATCAAAATAAGATGGCACAATCATTGCCAAACATTCAAAACAATAAACAGAGTCAAATGACCAAATCCCCCAAATGATTAAATTAGATCCCTCTCAGTTATGTTCATGTTAATGCAAACAAATGCTTACAATGAAACCACACACAACGTATATAACATGCAAAATTAGTAAATCTTTACCTGTATTTTCAGATAATTACTTCATCAATGTTCAAACCATAATTCTTAAAGGTGCAAGGCACACATAGGATGAAAAGGTCTCTTGGGCCAGGCAAAAGGCACAACCAAAGGCATGTACCCCAAGGTACACACTTGAGTGAAGTGAGGCAGCCTAGGATGCATGTCATTTTATTAAATTCTACAAATTTGGACATGCAAGCATTTTGCGTCAGCCAATATATTATCAACTATAATTCAAAGTTCAATCCAAGAAACAAAAAGATCAAAATGCAAGCATTTAAAAGCAACGTCCAACAAAAAAATAATGCAATTATCTAAAATTTTAACATACAATAAATCAAGAACAAATGTGCAAAAAAAATATAAATGAATAAATAAATTAGAGAACTTCAAATGCTGGGATCTGGTGCAGGTATGCGTTCAATGAAAAAATGACATATCCAACACGGAACCCATACCCTAACACCAGTGCTTTGAGTGAAATTGAAAGACCAGATATCATTAGCCACCAATATCCAATCATTTGCATAAGTCTAGAATAATTTTTTTCATGAACTAGAGAACAATCAGAAGCAAAATTTCTGATCATGAAATCATAAGGGTCAAGCAACAAGGTATGAACTGAAATGACATACAAGTTGACAGAACAGTCTTTCATATGATTCATGCATCAAAGGAGTATGGTTTTTTTTTTTTTGGGTCCATGCATTAAAAATAAGACAGTAACATACCAATTACCAATCAGATAAATAATGTAAAGTTATAGCTGTAATGTGAAAAAACAAATAAACATGACATTCAAGGACTAATGTGAGTTCAGGAGATTACTTACGGGTATCTGGCATCCCCAACCTTTCCTGTGTATTGGACCTGCTGACGTGTTTTCCTCATGTCAGCTGTCATCTGCAAGGGATTTGTTCGTCTAAGAGTTGCCACTACACCAGATATCCTTTCCATCCTCTTGAAAGGATGGGACCATTGCCCAGTTGAGAATGCCCTGGAAAGACCATTGGTGATAATGGAGGCATCCAGATAATTTTCAATAGGTCGCAGGTCACGATCTCCATAAAGTTCTCTCTGCATAGCTTTTACCATGCGCCTTTCAGCATGTCTAATGTGCACTCTAAGCTCTCGCTCAAGCAGCTCACCAGCCAATTCTAATCTTTTGTTTCTGAAATCATCTCTGTTATCACATTTTCTGCGCCCAGTATAGGCTTGTAGAAGACACTTCACCATATACCCAAGAAAGCGAGCCTTTTGCTTGACGCCACTAAAGTTGGGAAACAAATACTTGCTAATGCATTCTTGAATACTCTCTCCAGGAGGAAATTTACAACTTTTCACAAGTTTATCTACAAAACTGATAGCATTGCCTTGTCTACGGAAGTACATGCCTTTCTTTTCTGCTTCCCTGTCCGCTTCATGAATAGATGCAACAAGAATATTTGAAATACCAGCATCATCAATGTTGAAATCAATCAAATCAACAACTTCCTTGTCTGACGATGCACCAAGTGCAAAAAACAATATCCAAGCGGGAATCTCTGTTGATGAAAAATACACTGTAAGAACTTTTTCTCCTCCTCTATTATTTTCATCTTTTGGAGGTTCTAATTTAACATATACTCTTTTCCTTTTCCAGATTGGCCGGTATGCAACCATCCAAGTTGGATTACTGGAAACCCACAGTCTCTTCAAACAAATCTGTTCTTGTGCAATGAATGTCTGCAATAAACATGGTATAGACATCATAGATCTATTTGGACAAAACAGGGGAAAGGAAAAAGGGCAAATAAGAAGCCAACTATAATCATCAAACCGTGCATACACTTGAGTCATGTTTAACATTTCAAAGGAACCAAACGCCATAACTAAATGAAATCAAGAACAAGCTATGTATAAAACTGCAAAGCCAAGAAAATATGAAAGAAGTTTTTATGAGAGTCTTAGAGGGTTTAATAATGTGGAAAATAAACTTAGAAAAAAGGACAATACAAGATATCAATATAATAACGGTGTAAATGTCATATTCGCCCAGCACTGTGAGCTATGGAATCATGACCAAGACGAGCGTTATGATGCAATATAAGCAGGCACCTCAATCAAAACTCTGAAGAAGAAGGACTCTTTTTTGCTTTTCCACTGTTGTTGGAATCACACATGCTTGATGAGTTGACTCAGGGTTTTTGTGAAATAATAGGGAATAAACTTACAACTTATTTAAAAGAAAGGTTCTCAAAGAACATCATATGAGAAGAAATATAGATGAAAATAGAAATGAAGACAATGGGAGAGAGAGGTAACACCTAGGATTTTCAGCACAAGATAGCACGTGGAAACAACCTCAACTATTATAAAGCACAAAAAAGATGAAAGAGAGACTAACTATGAAATAACAAGAATTTCCAAAATGAGTAGCTTGTCAGAAAAAAAAAAAAAACTTCAACTTTATTTTCTTCTAAAATAATACCCTCACTGGATATCATAAGCAAAATCAACTTTTTAAGAAACTGAAAAATATGTGTGTGTGTGTGTGTGAGAGAGAGAGAGAGAGAGAGAGAGAAAGCCTATGTAAGGACACAAATTTCCAAGATGAGTGGCTCACAGAAGCAAACTTAACTTTAGGGAAAAACCATGTCACCTAATACAAAAGCTTATGCTGTTATGGAAAGGGCTAAATTAGACCCTGGGAATAAAATAAATTTAAATTTAAGTGGTAATCTGCTGGCCCTGTTCTAGCCCAAACTAATAGAAGGAAAAATAAGCAAAAGAAACAATAAATATTAAAAGGGAACACAATAGTGCATTTCTTTAATAGCATGAGTTGAAACAAGCTACAGTGACACAAATGATCACTCACTGCAGCAGACAAGCAGAAGTGCAACTCCCCTTTCACTTTTACCAGAAGTGAACATGTTGACTAATAGAAATAGACCAATACATCCCATAAAAATTTCCAGTTGGCACAATTTAGTTCAAAATATTTCTATGCAAATCAGACATATAAGGACTACCTAGAAAAGTGGTTACTGCCATTATGAATCTAACTAGTGAAGTAAAAAATCCTAGCTCAATTCCAAAAAAAGCCACATCCACCACTATGTAATTGATAAACCCTTCCTACAGTCCAATAGAAAGCTAATATAAATTCTACAACAAAAAATGGTATTTAAAAAAAGAAAAGAAAGGGAGAGCAAAGCCAGATTGTCCAGGAATTTAAAACTTTTAACTGCATGGTAATAAGCTGAGTAAATTGTACAACTGGCCAAATTATTATGAAGCTAATAGATTCTCCAGTGGTGATGCACCCCAAATGTAGTAAATAACTAGACTGATTACTGGCTGTATTATCATTTAAATAATAAAAAATTATAACAGGTAAATTCAGATTGTGGTAGTGACATCTGAAGTCAACAATTTGAGTTAAAAGTAAAAAACAATCAATAGAAGCTCAAAATAGCTTTAAAAGAAACCAGGCTGCCTATGCTGTTATTCAATTCAAAAGGATACCATCTACTTTAATCTGTGGATAAGGACATTACTAAAACTATTTTGGTGACATTTGATGATCTCAATATGAAATTCAGTTTCCTCCATAGAGCAAAATATGCATCAATGTTATAACATTTATTTCATTACCTCAGCATGCCACAATAAAGACTTATCATGTAGAATTGCAACCCTGAATTAACAGAGCCGAACAACCCTCCCCTCCCCACAAAAAGACACAGAGATACGAACAGAACAAAAATTAAAACTGGATACTCACTTTCTCTGCACCCTTGATCAAAAAATATCCTCCATGATCAAATTCACAGTCACCTCTCTCGACACCATTCATCCAACATAGTTCTGACTTCACCATCACAGGGATCCTCCCAATTAATATGTCCCTGTTATCTTCAAATATAACCTTCTTCTCAACATACTTGTTGTCTTTTCCAGTTTTGTACTTGTCACTTCTTACAAGTTTCTGAGTATATACCTGAGAGATTACAGAATGCAACAAAACCCAGATAACTCTAACTATCAGCTCAAGAGATGTTATTTCAAACAAACTGTAAGTTGTTTGTATATGGGAGAGCATTGACTGAAAGGGAAACATTAAAGTAAAATAAACAAGCAATTATCCAAACTACAAAGTTGAGCTGCAGATTTCCAGCTGTAAAACTCTTTTCTAAAGAGTTCATAAATTAAATGCCACAGACAGCAATGGAGCCATTACATCAGAAGGGCAGGACATTAAGTGCAAAACCAAGAAAATAATAAGATTAAAGTTCAGTTTACATGCATATATGAAGTCCAACTTTGCTGCATTCAATTGCACTAACATACAAGGGATGAGCAATTGAAAGCTGGAAAAAGAACGCTATTTGAATACATAAGCTTTAGTCATAAAGCATAACATTGCATATGTTATTATAAATTTCTATGTAGAAGTTCTATGTGCACCAGAGACCAACTACCACCAAGATAACCACACGATTCCATATCATAGTTTTTCAAGCTGAGTTCCTAGTTGACAATATGGCTTTCTTTTATCAGAAACAACAACACATTGATGTTAATTAATAATTACACCAAGGATGATAAATTCTTACAAAATATACAAAATCTATTGAAAAACAAAGAGAGTGCTAACTATTCCAAAATATAACTGAACAAGTTGCACAAAAATGTGCAGTATAAAAAAACCAGTATACAAGTCATGGAGGTAAAAAAGAAACATTCTTCTCCAACAATTAACTTTGAATTAACTACAGCCTATAGGCTACACCAAACATATATTTTCAGTACCAAGGCTGTGCTGCAACACCTTTTCTATCTATAGTTAGCATGCCAAATGCTTATAGCACAAAAGCTGCAGCACCATTCATAACAAATAGGCAATTGTAAAGAAACTAAACATAAATTGAAAATATTACTCAAAATGCATCACATATATTGACCTGGAAATGAACTTGAGCTTTCATCCGAGATGAGTACGTCATGTTCTGAAGACGTGCATGTCTCGGCAAAAAATTCAGGGACTCCTTACCATCTGATTCACCAGCCCATACCCTCGGCCGTTCAAGGGTGACCTTCCCGAACCTCACAGAAGCATATCTCCAATCACCCTCTCCCCTCTTAGATGGGTCATACCCAGGCTCCACAGGGATCTCGCCAAAAGAATCAAAAACCCTTTGAATTCCATTTTTGATGAAGTCATTGAAGGAGTTGATCTGATGCTGAATGAGTCCATACTCATTAAAGAATGATACCGCAACCTTTTTGCAAAATGTTTTCAAATATTCTTTGTTTAAGTCGTCTATCTCGATTGAGCCCATCAGATCATCATCTATTTCCATTTGGACTCCATTTGAAAGCTTTTCACCCATACTACTGCTCATGCCCAAATCTCCCTTGGCATCAGATGCCCCCATTAGAGTTGAAATCTGTTAAGAGAAAAAGAACATTAAAAGAAAAAGAATCAAATTGATATCGAATCATTATAAACCTGAACCCCAAACTCTGTAAAAAAAAAAAATCTGAGGAAAAGAAATCAGCCGTCTGCAATTGTGACTTGTTTAGTTCCCTCAGAAATAAGAACACTTTTTATGACTCATTCAATCAGATAACTGAACAGGACCTAAGTAGTAGCTTTTTACATTTTCTTGGAACCCAAACATTTGTCTGGATGATTTTTAATTTGTTTGTTTACTAAGAATCATCGGACTCCCCATTAACCCTAAGCATTAAGCAGACATTTTTAAGTGAAGCTAAATATGTCTTTACTTTCCTTTCCCTACCCTTGCGCTAAACTGACTGTGAGGCTACCATTGTTTCTCAGGAAAACATTTGTGTGAATTGCAAGGAAAATGATTATAATGAGTTTTAGTTTTAAGCCTCCCTTCACTTTCCCGGGAACCAAATAGATGCTAGCAACACCATTACCAACAATATTTTGGCATCTTTTCGATGGGGAGACAGACGAGAGAAAGAATAATATATATATATATATATATATATATATATATATATATATATATATATATATATATATATGAGAGAGAGAGAGATAAAGGCAGAGAGGTTAAGCTTTATGATACTCTAATATACCATGAATTCTCTTCACAGGCCTAGGGCTCTGCTATTAAGAAAAAAAAAAAAAAAACGGAAAACCGCAAAATCCTAAAAATAAAAAAATAAAAATAAAAAGCTTCATTTTTCAGACGTTTTCCTCTATTTTCCCGATAACCAAACAGATGGTAACATGCACAAATCCTTTGCCAAAGAGAAACAAAAACAAGAGACGAAAAAACAAAGGAAAATGTTTCAAAGTGGCTTCTCTTCATTTTTCAGAGAACCAAACCAAACATTAAAAAAAAATAAATAAATAAACAGAAATAAAATAAAAAAACACAACAAAACACTTCATTCCAGATTTTAGAGAGAGAAAGTAGAGAAAGAGTCGCTTACATTGAGATTCTCCGAAATGCGTTACACTTGGACGAGGACTTCCCAACCAAAGACACTAAAACCCTGCTATTTGCAATTTCTAGGGTTTACACTTTGATGCCCACAAGGAGGAGCAGAATTCCTAGGGTTGGTAACTCCGTACGGTGTATCTCACATACACACAACGCACTCTGCGTGAAGAGAACAGAAAATGCTTTTGTGAGAGTGAACAATGAAGACGAGGCACTTCAATGCACCAGAGCGCTTCATTCATGGTACTCAGACAATTTGAAAAGACCGTACCACCCTCTCAGGTGTATACTTTTGGTAAAACAGTAATGGAATTTGAGGGGTTAAATTATGAAATCAGATGACTGAATTGGAAGTGGCACCTTTTTTCCTGCTTTGCCCTTCGATGGGGTGGGTCTGCCCGTCCGAGAATGGCCCCTCCGGGACTTGATTTGGGCAATCTTGTAAAAAGACGAGTATGCCCCTGAGAGAATGGGAAATCTTGTTATATTAGAATAGATCGAAATTTTGAATATGCCAAATTAAATACAATTTCAATTTTTAATGTAAATTATTTTATTTTATTGAATTTAGGATATTTTAATTAAATATTTTAAAAAAAATTTGATGATTTCCCCTTTTTTTTTTTTGTTCTACAAAAAAATATAAAAAAAATAATAATTAAGATTAATTAAAAATTTATATATTTTTAAATTATTTAATCTTTACATCAAATAGTTAAAATAAATAAAATGAGTTTCAAATAACGTCTAAAAGTTTTTTTTTTTTTTTTCTTTCACTTTTTATTACTGTTTTCTTTTTCTCGTATTTAAATTTTACAATAACCAAACATAACCTTAGACTTGAAGCAAAAATTCGTAATGAAACTTTCTTTTTATTCATATATTTGTAACACAAATATAATGCCATATGCCTAAATACATCTTCATATAAAATTTGATGGTTCTTCATCAGCAAATACAGAGATATCTTTTGGCAAATACATCAACTGCATTTTATTTTGCAACAAGTATTACTTGATGATCAAATTGATCAAAATTATGCATACAAACTACTCCCCAGGATTTCAGTCAAGCCGGCGAAGAAGATACTCAACTTGGACTTGCTTGGTGAGTGGCATCACCCATTCTTCATACAGCCGAGAAACCACGGAGGGATCGACTTTATAGGTTTCTTTGCTTTTGCTATCGTTGCTCAGGCTCACTTCCTGTCCAAAAACCATAGTTTTCTTCTCCACCCTTCTCTTCACCATCTCTTCTACTCTCTCAAATGTCAACATTTTCATCAGACCTGCTCTATCCTGGAAAACAACACAATAGTTTCATTCTCACTTGCTGCTCCATTCAAGAAATTGTTGTACAATATCAGAATATACCCACCTCAAAAGTGTTACTGGCCGGCGTATAAAATTAACATATGGAAACTAAATCCCACTCTCATTAGGATTTTGATTCCTCTCTTATGCGGGAATAAGAATGAAAATAGGATTGGGGGGATAGGGTGAATCATAATTCCATGTAGAAGAGAGAAATCAAAATCCTAGTGAGAATGAGATTTGGTTTCCGCAACCATGAATTTTTATTCATATTCTAGAAAACAATCGAACACGTCAATGAATAGAAATAACATTGATTTCCTATTCCCTTTCCTTATTTCATCATTGCCAATGTGACCTTCCCATTTTGAAAAGTTACTCTCACTCTTTCTTTCTTTATTTCCTTCTTTTCTTTTGTGATACTACTCTCCAGTCTCCTAGATCAACCAAAAATACCTGATCATGGATTGCAGGCCCATATTCTTCTGGGGATTCCTTGAATTTAACCTCGGCCACGAATTTTCCATAGTGAATCCTTCTAGAGATGGCCTGCAGCAAGAAATAATTTAGGTCACACAACTGTAATGGTACTCAATCAAGCCACTCACTGGTGGAGCCAGTGAAGGCCCAGGAGGGGTAAAATTATAATAGGGGCTTTGAACCCTTGTCCTTATTCTTAAAGGGAAAGCGGTTTTTCACTACACTATATATCATTGTCCCTCTTGGACCACATTCCTAGCTCCGCCACTGAAGCCACTCATGGCCAAAGCTCCTAATGTTCATCTCCAAAAGGAGACATCAATACTATATTAAAGACCTTGAAAAGCCAATTTATTCTTTCTAAGATATAACATGGTACAGAATAGATAAGACACCGAATCATTGACTAAAAAGTTATTACTTATGATATACCTGCAAACACGCAAGATCACAAGCTGCAGTTAGTCCATAGTTGCCATCATCGCCCTCAGCAGCAAACAATGGAAGCAGTTTGTTTAAGTATATATCCCATATAGTCTTGTTTACATTAATGGAAGAGCCTGCAGGATGCAAAACCTATAATTTAGATTAGTAGTGGACAAAAACAGAACAGAGGTTTTGATTTTGGACAGGAGAAACCGGGTGGGAGGTGTTACCTGCTTATAATCATGGGTTGGCACCATTGAAGGTGGTAAATCATCTGGGAAAAAGGGATTTTCTTCTGGGTTCTCATATCTACCGGCCTGTAACATCCAGTCAAAATTTCTATATAAGATTGAAAAATTTAGGACTAGAAAAGCCACATTCTGAAATTTAGGGCCTGTTTGGTACATATTCTTGAAAACAATTTCCTAACTTAGGAAACAAAATGGCCAAACAGACCATTAAGTTTCTCTGAAAGGGATGCCAACCCTAAATGACAGTCCTCCACAAACCCATTTGAGTTGGAGTCATTTCTGGAAAAGCAAAGAAACCATTTCAAGAATTAAGAAAATGCAGATGGGAGAGAATTCCCGTTTAGGGGGTCATGATTCCACTATCCAAACTAACACTGAAAACGAAAACCCTAACTGAAATCTATATCATCTTCTACAATTAGTATATGGTAGTCTAAAACAGAATTGACAAAGTCAAGGGGAAAATCAAACAAAAGGAAAGGAAAAAAAACAAGGTGTGAGAGAGGTACCTTAGCGTGAAGAGCCTCGGATTCCCTGACAAAGGAGTGAAGGAAAGAGGAGGCAGAAAAAGCATCAACTCCATTCTGAGGGGGAGAGTAGGCCCAAGAATTGATGGGGAATTTGGCCCTCTCAATGAGGCTAAAAACGATGGTATCCTCTTGCCTGATCAAAGAGTCTCTCACTGATTCAAGGTCCATTTTTTGTATATGGGTCAGTAAACAAAATTTTCTCAGCAGCCAAAACGTACACAATTCAAACTTGTGAGGAGGATTAGGTTGGGGCTTTAAATAAGGAAAAAAGAACGAAAAAGGATAGGCCGTGGGCGTGACTGGCGGAAATTGGGTAGTTAGGACTAAGGAGAAGCAACGGCAAGCGTGTGTTTTGGAGGCACCGTGTTCCTTGCGCTTTTCTCTTTCCTTTTCTTCCTTAACTTCCTTAACAAGTAATAATAACTTAATTCAAAAGTTAAATTTTATTTAAGTAATTAACCTAAAATTTATTAGTTAATTTTTACTTTTAGAATTAAGATTATTTTATAAAATTAATTTAAAATTTATTTTAAATTATTAAATTGATATATTTATCATCATCAATTATGTTAGAAATACTAGGTTAATCCAACCCATGGCAATCACCTCAGAGGGGGTGAATAGGGTGATGGTCTCTTTTCGCAAATTTAAACTTATGTGAATGAAGAGACAATTATATGCAAGTATATAATAAACAATATAAAGACAATTGCATATAAATTAAAAAGTAGGAAAGAGATAATGTAAACACAAGAATTTATAGTGGTTTGGCGCAACCCGGCCTACATCCACTCTCCTCTAGCTTCAATCCGGAACTTGAGGTTCCACTAATTAAAGGCTTCCAAACCAAACCTTCATGCAATACAATTAGATTATGATTCCAATTTACCCTCTTGGACTTTTGGTTTCAAACACCCTTTACACTTCTCAAGAGATATCCCACTCTTGAACAACCCCTCAAGTGATACCTCACACTTGAGAAACTTCCTTTCAAAGGTTTACAAATAAAATGATCTCTCAAAAATCATAGCACAAGAACTTTAAACTCAAATGATACAAGAAAAGCTAGGATTGAATGGTGCACTAAAGATATGCAAGTTTTGAAATAATGGTACACTCAAAAATACTTTTCCAATGCTCAAATATAATCAAGAAAGATTTGGGAAGGTTAAGCTCTTTAAACAATGAAGTTTGGAGTCTTTTTATAGAAGAGAAAAGTCAAACTAGTTGTTTGGGGGTTCGACCGGTCGAGCTAGGAGTCGACCGGTTGACTAGCCGTTAGCATTAAATGCTTGGCAGGTGACCGTTAGCCTCAATCGAACCTCGACCGGTCCTCAACCGGACCTCGACCGGGAAGAGAATTAACTCGACCAAGAAGAGAAGGCCATTGGGAGAGAGATAAACTTTTTGGCTCAACACCCAACCTTTTTCAACTTAAAACCTTTTAACACAAGTTTGAAAATCATTTAACACAAGGTTTTAGTTGAAAACATGAAATCATCCGATTCTAAAGATATTTAAAACAATATTATTCTTGAATAATTTTAGTGCATAAATAAAGAATGAAATGCATGAAAGTCCTAGTGCACCAATAACCTTATAAAGAGATCTTATGAAGCTTGGGTCTTGAAAAACTCTTCTCTTTGAGGTGGTCTTCTTCTTCATGATTTCTCCTTGGCTTGATTTGTCTTTGTGATTACCACTTTGAAAATCGTCTTGCCTAATCACATTTGAAATATAATCATTAGTACTAAACCTTATTTTGTTATCATCAAAATCAAGATTAACCAAACCTTGGTTTCATAAATTATAACTTGGGTAAATGACGAATATCATGGAGTAGTAAAAAAAATTGTAAAGATAATTAAGATAAATAAAAGTAAAAAAATAAAATGAAGACGTGAATGAATAAGTTAATTGTTTTTACTTATTACTTAAAATTATTTTTTACTTTAAATCATATTATTAAGTTATTTTATCAAATATACTTAATTTACTTAATAACTTAATAGTTATTAAATTATTTAAGTTATTAAGTTGGTTTATCAAACACCCATTAAGCGAGAGATCAATTCATTCCAAAAAAATAAAACAAGTAATAAAAAAATATTATATTTTTGCATTTATTTTTTAAATTCTTTTAAAATCTTTATGTTTTTTTTAATTTATTTATAAAAAAATATAAAATTTTTTAATAAAATAAACTTCAATTTTGTTTCATAGAAAAAGAAGTTAAATTTGGGATTGTGAATTTAAAAGAATAATAATATTATTCTCAAGGAAGTTGAAAATATTAAGCTATGTTTGGTTCTTGGAAAATGTAAAGGAAAAATGCGAGAGAAAAAAAATAAAAGGAAAAAAATGAGGAAAAATAAAAATATATTTAAAATCAATAAATTATTTTAACAGCTATTTCAATCTCATTTAACTCATTTTCACTTTTCAATATAAAGATTAAATAATTTGAAAATATATAAAATTTTAATTAATCTGAATTATATATTATTTTTATTAAAATTTTTCTTAGTACTTTTTGGGAACAAAACATAACCTTAAAGAATGCTAAATATTTAAAAAAAATTAAAATTAAAAAAATTTACATCTTTGCAATCTCCCTATAAGAAAAGACCCAAAATTCATTTCCTTCTTGAAATCAATAAAAATGAAACAAGTGACTCAAAAAAATATAAGAAAATATGATTATTATAAAAACTATAATCAATAAATACCAAAAAAAAATATGTTAAAACTTAGCTTTACTTCCAAAAAAATAAAAGCCCATTTTTGCCATGTTTTATAAAACTTGTGTTTTAAACACTGCTTTTTTATTTTTTAACTTAAAAATAATTTTTAAAAACAAGTTTTAAAAAGCTTAATCAAATCGGTTCATATTTTTCTTTTGTCTTTAAAAACTATTGAAAACAACTCCTATTTATTCTCTAAAAATTGTTATTTATTTTAGTTTGTTTTAAAAAATTGTTTTCAAAGAATAATGGGCAAACAATATTATAAATTTTTAAAAATAGTTTTCTATTTTTAAAAATAAAAAACTGTTTTTAAATCATACAACCAAACAGATCTCAATTTTGTCTCACACAAATCTCACTCAAATCAAATTAATTTATTGTTTTTTTATAATTTTTTTTTTTGTGAAAAACAAATAAATATACTATAACTTATGGAAAAAAATTGATTAAAATGAAATAAATATGTTAGAACATATTATATTTTTGGAAGCACAGCCTTTCTTGCTCTTTTCTCTTTCCGTTTATTCCTTAATATACTTGCTTTGAAAAATAAAATAAGTGATAAAAATATATTATATTTTTTAATTTATTTTTTAAACAACTATTTTTTTTAATAATATTTATAAAAATCCCCCAAAAACCATCCAAACCAAAATAAGAAAACATAACCCTAACTTCAAATGTCACTCAATAATGTCATACTATATAACAATTTTTAGAGCTTATATCGAAAAAGTAATAATTTTAAAATTGAGGTATTGAATTTTTTTTTTATTTTAAAAATATAAAGTGAATTTATACTTTTTTATAAGATGTTCTATTTTTTAATATAGAATTTATTATTTTTTTTAGAAAGGTAAATGTATGGAAATTCAAATAATGAATTTTGAAGAAATGAATTTATAGGAAATCTAATCCAATGATGAGGCAATCCTAAGCGTTGAAATGGAGGCAAAGCTAACTAAATAAGCACATAGTTCATAATAAAAGAGGATTAATATGGTAATATGGACCTCGCATTTCAGCTCACACGTTTCCACTCGATGGCGAGTTTGATTTTTATTTAAAAATGATTTTATTGATTAAGAAAATGACTTTGAGTCGCCACTTATTTTTGTTTTATTTTTAAAGGGTAAACAAAATAAGAAAGAAAATTTTAAGTATGACTCCTTATTTTGGAAAAGGTGATCTGTAAAAAAACGAGATCGGGTCGGGGGTCAGGTTACTTATCGGGAAGATACAGTAAAGACCGTAGCACCCCTCTAAGTCCCTAAAGTCGGGTCTCTACTAATGAAATGAAGTTGTCATGCCAATTGATGAGTAAATCAATTAATACTGAAAATGATCATGCACATGTGAGAAACAGTACATGCATAGAGAATTACTAGAATGGGAGTGGATATGTACCTAGGTGACGAGCCACCATGCGCTATCAAGAAATGGGGTTAGTGCATAATTAATGAATACAAAATATGTCACTCATATCACCAAACAAGATGAAAAACCACCAATAGCATGCATGACATTTTATTGAAAGCCATTTTTATTTTAAAGAAAATTTATTTGATGTTTGGCCTCCACCAAAACCCTATTTTATTTGGCATGAATCAATTCCACTAACTCCATTATTCGGAATTATGGGATTAAGTTCATGTTTATTTTAAAACATTTTAAAAACAGGGAAAATTGGAAAATGGTTTGTTGAAGAGAAAATGACAACCAATTTTATTGAAAATGGGACTTATGAATCCTAAATTAAATCAAATTAAATCAAGAAAGAAAAGCCAAATCAATCAATAAAAAACTATAAAAAAAACTTTGTTCTTCATTTTAAAGAATGCTAAATATTTTAAAGAAAGTTAAAAATTAAAAAAATTTACATCTTTGTAACCTTCCCTCTATACTACATGAATAAGCCCAAAATTTATTTCCTTCTCAATTTCATCACATCCAAATTAAATCAAATTAATTTATTGCTTTTACTTTAAAAAAATTTTAAAAAAATGTAGGAAGCTCTTATGCAATGATTCTAAAATGCAAGAAAGAAAAGCCAAATCAATCAATAAAAAACTATAAATAAAAAAAACAAAAAACTTTGTTCTTCATTTTAAAGAATGCTAAATATTTTAAAGAAAATTAAAATTTAAAAAAATTTACATCTTTGTAACCTTCCCTCTATATTACATGAATAAGCCCAAAATTTATTTCCTTCTCAATTTCATCACATCCAAATTAAATCAAATTAATTTATTGCTTTTACTTAAAAAAAAAATTAAAAACGTATTTTTTTTCTCTTTCTTAATTTTGCCTCATAAAAATCTATACCTTACATTAAAAAAAAAAAATCAATAAAAAATGAAACAAATGATTCAAGAAAATATAATAAATATTATCCTCATAAGAATTATATTCAACAAATACCAAAAAAAAAAAAAAATGTAAGAAAGATCAATCAAGAAGGAATAAATCTATTATAACTTACCTTTACTTTTTAAAAAATAGTTTTTGAAAATAGTTTTTAAAATTATCCTCAAATGTTTTGTAAAACAAAAATATGTTTGAGATTCAATATTATATTTTTAATCATTCTACATATTTATATAATTATTTATAAAACAAATTTATAAAAAAATATGTGAAAACCGTATAAAATAATTATTTTTTATTTTTAATAACAGAAAATAAAAAATAGATTCTGATTGTTAAACTTCTTTTCTTATTTTTTTGTTCTTGATAAGAGTTTTTCATTCTCAAAAACAATCGTCAAACAAACCCTTATCTTTTTCTCAATTTTGTCTCAAAGAAATCTAACTTAAATCAAATTAATTTATATACCTTAGGTCAAGAAAAATCTAAACAAAATGTAATAAATGATTACAAAAATACGATACGAGAGAGAAGCCACAATCAATCAAAAGAAAAAATAAATACAAAGAAATGTTATCTTGTACAAACCGGTTTCTCATGAGGAGAGCGGTGGGAACAATTAATATAATTTAATTTTAAAATTATATTAATTCTTCCCATCGTTCTCTTCACCAATCACCGTCTTCATTAGAGTTGTGCATCCCCTGAGAAAAGAGTCGCTCACTGATTCAAGGTCTATATGGGTCGGTGAACAAAATTTTCTGAGAAGCCAAACGGACACGATTCAAGCTTGTGAGTATCAAGGAAGAAAGAAAGAAAGAAAGAAAGAGTGGAGGCGTGGCGCAGAGGAGTAGTTAAAGCCTTAAAGGGGAAGTAAGCAACGTGTTCCTAAAAATATCCTCATGTAACGTAACGCGTAACAAGTAACAAGCAATGCCACATCCACCCCTGCCACCCCACCACAAAAAAGACCTTAATATATATATAAATCAAAATTAATTTATTATTTTTTATGGGTCGGACGATTCCATTTCATAATCGGATAAAAAGGAAAATTCAATTTATCTTATAAAAATATTTTAAATTCCCAAACTTTTGAGTACATGGGTCGTAAATATAAATCATAATTCTTGTTAATAATACAATTCTTGAAAAACCTTGAAAGAATTTTTTTTTTTTTCGATAATTTGATTAAAAGGGTAAGTGAAAACTTAATTTTTGAAATTTAATCCTTAATACTTTTTTTTTTGTCTTATTTTGATAAAAATATCCTCATTATTAAAAAAAAAATTATTTGAAAATTTATATATAAATATTTGAAATGGTAAATAACATTTATATTAGTTTTTGAGAAAAAAAAAACATGAAATAATTAGATTCACAATTTAAGAATTATTTCATTATTTTTAATAATATATTTCTTCTTTTTTTTTTACATGATTTATGTTAATTTTAAAAATAATTCTTAAACTTAAAGAGGCATTGAAAAATTGAAATCCAATCTTCAAAGCAACTCATCATAACAATTCTATTTAAAGAAGTTATACTATGTTTGACTTTTAAAAACATCTAAATGGACACTAAATTGTTAGATTATTATTGTGCATATTATATAGTAAAAACTTTGTTTTTAATAAAGTTCAATTTTATTTTTAGTTGCAAATAATAAATAAATTATATATAGATTTATTATTAATGTGAATTTATTTTTATCTTTAATATATCACTTAATAATTAAAAAAATCCAAATTATTTAATTTCTTTCATGGTAATACCTTTTTATTTTATTTTAAGAAAATATTTAAGTTATGTTTGGTAGGTGGGATATGATACGATATGTATATCTTATTTTATATATCTCATTTGATACGATATGGTTTTTAATGAGATAGGATATCTTTAGATATATATATATATATATATATATATATATATATTAGGAATTTGGAATTTGAGGCTAATCCAAACTATGGTAATCACCCTAAAGGAGGGGTAAAAGGGTGATGGTTTCTTTTTCACAAATTTAAACTATGCAAAGATAAGAGACTATGCAAATATATAATAAACAAAATAAACACAATTACATATAATTTAAAAGAGTTAGGGAAGAGAGAGTGCAAACACGAGAGTTTATAGTGGTTCGACACTTCCTTGCCTACGTCCACTCTCCTCAACCTCCTAACCAAGTGAGGGTTCCACTATCTTGAAGCTTCAACCAAGCTTCCAATCTTTTTACAATTAGATTATGGTTCCAATTCACCATCTTGGACTTTGGCTCCAAGCACCCTTTACACTTCTCAAAAGTTATCCCACTATTGAACAACCTCTTAAGTGATACCCCTCACTTAAGAAAATTCCTCTCAAAGATATACAAAGATTGATCTCACAAAAATCCTAGTAATAGAACTTTAGGCTCAAAAATACAAAAAAAACTAGGATTGAATGGTGCACTAAAGATATGCAAGTTATGAAACAATGGTGCACTCAAAAACACTCTTCCAAAACTCAAATATATTCAAGAATGATTTGGGAAGGTTAAGCTCTTGAAACAATGAAGTTTGGAACCTTTTTATAGAAGAAAAAAAGTCAAACTAGCCGTTGGGGGTTCGACCTAGCTCGACCGATTGACTAGCCATTAGGAAAAGTGACCGTTGGGTCTCAACCGGACCTCAACTGGTTGAGGTTCAACCTTGACCGGGAAGAGAAGGCCACTGGGAGAGAGATAAACTTTTTAGCCTCCCTCAACCGGTCCTCGACCGGACGAGCACAACCGGTCGACCGGTTGAACCGGTTGAGCCATTTTTTGGCTCAACACTCAACCTTTTTCAACTTAAAACCTTTTAACACAAGTTTGAAAATCATTTAACACAAGGTTTTAGTTGAAAACATGAAATCATCAAATTCTTAATATATTTAAAACAATATTACTCTTGGATGATTTTAGTGCATAAATAAAGAATGAAATGCATGAAAGTCCTAGTGCACCAACAACCTTGCAAAGAGATCTTAAGAAGCTTTGGTCTTGAAAAACTCTTCTCTTTGAGGTGGTCTTCTTCTTCATGATTTCTCCTTGACTTGATTTGTCTTTGGATTGCCACTTTGGAAGTCGTCTTACCTAATCACACTTGAAATATGATCATTAGATCTAAACCTTGTTTTGTTGTCATCAAAATCAAGATTAATCAAACCTTGGTTTCACAATATATATATATATATATATATTGAATGGACATAATATTTTAAGGTAGCCTATTTAATGGAATATGTCATATTATTTATATTTATATTTGATTTACCAAATAAAAAATAATAATAATATGAAATATATTATTTTCAATGTTTAAAATAAAAACTATATCACATTCAAATATTTTCTATCTTTACAAAAATGAAAATTTTGTTATGTTTAACAATATTTATGATTAAAATATTTAAACTTTATATTTTTTTAATATTGTGTTATTTAATATATATATATATATATATATATATAATTTATATATAATATATTAATATTATTTTATAAATATTTTTTTAGTTTTTCTTTTTTAATCATAAATTTAATTTATAATAAAAAAAATATTTTGTAAAATGAGTATATTATAAAAAAATAAAAAGTTGATAAAATAAAATAAAATTTTGATACATGTGATATGTATAACTTATCTCTTAACATATCTCATATTTGGTTGAATATAAAATATGATAAGTGATGAGATAACTTATCTTAAATGGTTTTTATTCCTTCTTTATCAAAAGTTAAAAGATATAGAAGGCTTAGGAAAGGTGTTCCTAAAATCATTTCTTTGTTCATATCTTTTACAAGAAGAAGGAATTTTTTGTTAAAAACATCTTCTTGAAATTTTTGAATGCATAAGATAATGGCTAGAATTTCTTTTTTGATTGTTGAATAGTTCTCTTGTGGTCCACTCCATATTCCTGAATGAAATCGAATAACGGAGATTTTGTTTTGAAAATCTTGTTTAAGTATACCATCATATCCTAAATTAGAGGCATCTGTCTCTATGATAGGAAAGGCATCCGGGTGGAGGATTCCTAAACAAGGACGACTCTTAACCTAAATTTTGACTAGTTTGACTATGTCTGTGTGTTCCTGTGTCCAAGGCTTTGGAGTTTTCTTAAGCCTAGCAAACAAAGATTTGATTGTGGTTCTAAGGTTGGGATAAAAGTCTAACACATAGTTTAGACTTCCTATGAACCTTTGAAGCTGAGTTTTGTCTTTGATCTCACCAGGGAACTTACTTTCAAATTCTATTGATCTTTGAATGGGCTTTATGGTACCTTGGTAGATTTCAAATCCTAGAAATCTAATCTTAGTTTGGAACAGTTTGATCTTAGGGGCAGAAATAATAAGACCATTTTCTTTAACAATTTTTTGAAAAGTTTATAAGTGTTTGAAATGTTGATCCAAAGAATTTGAAAATATAAGAACATCATCAATATATGCTAGGGAGAAATTAGTATAGGGATTGAAAATGTCATTCATTATATTTTGAAACTCTAATGGAGCATTTTTCAAACCAAAAGGCATCACATTCTATTCATAATGCCCAAATGGAACAGTGAATGCAATTTTGTATCTATCTTTCTCATGAAGTTGAATTTGCCAAAATCCAGACTTCATGTCAAATTTTGAGAAAATTGAAGCATTATGAAGGCGGCCAATAAGGTCTCTTTTGTTAGGTATAGGATATCTTATCCATTTGAGAACCTTATTTAAAGGCTTGTGATTAATAACAAGTCTAGGGGCACCTCTTTCAATTTCTGAAGGCTTTTGAACATAGAAAGCAGCACAACTCCAAGGAGATTGGCTCTTTCTAATTAGATTTTTGTTTAATAAATCTTTTATTTCCTTTTTGCAGTACTCAAGTAACTGAGTATTCATTTGAATAGGTCTTGCCTTGGTAGGTATTTGACTTTCATCAAATCCTTCCACATAGGGCAAAGAAACTTTATGTTTTTTTCTATTCCAAAAGGCATTAGGAATAGAAGAACATAAATCCTGTTCAATTTGGTTTTTAATCTTTTCAACTTTGATTTGAATTTCTTTGTTTAAAATATTTTCTTCTAGTTTTTATGATGAATTTCTTTTCCTAGAAATTTGATTTGTTGTTTTTTTTCTTTTGAATTAAATTAACCTGCTTGTCTACAAAATTTAATTCTTTTATTTCTGGAGCCTTTAGAAAATAGAAACAAATTTATTGGTTTTCATAAATGGTTTTGATTCCTTCTTTATCAACAGTTAAAGGATATAGAAGGCTTAAGAAAGGTGTTCCTAAAATCATTTCTTTGTTCATATCTTTTACAAGAAGAAGAGAAATTTTATAACAAACATGAACATTTGAAACTTTGTATTCTACACCAAGAGCTTGTTTGTTTGCACCAACAACTCTTTGTAGAGTTTTTTCAAAGTATTCTGAGGGAATCAATCCTTCTTGAATACAATTAATATCAGCACTAGAATCAACTAATGCGATAATGTTTTTTGAAAAATCAGGTTTGATAAAAAAGTCTTATTTTGATATGCCATTTTTGTCTAATCATTTTTGTAATAGTATTCACAAATAGTTGAGAAGATTCTCCTTCTTCCAACTGTTCTTCTTCTTTTGATTCTTTAATTTGACCTTTTCATTTTTCTAAGACTTTCAGTCTTAAATCTAAATCTTCATTTTGAACGAGCATAGTGTTGATTTGAAGTTTGATTTCACTTATTTCATGTTGTAGATCATGTATTCCTATTGACTTAGGTTTATTAGAAAATTTGTCTAACACAGTTTTTAGACTGTAGTTATTATTATTTTCTAGACTCTTTTGATTACTTTGTTTTTGAATTTCTAAGAATTTTTTAAAGTATTCTTTTTTATTTCTATGATTTCTATGAGAAAATTATTTTCACTAGATATCATGTTAACTTGGTGGATTTGACAAAGACAATTTTCTACACAATCACATGAAGACTGGGAATAACTATTTGAATCACTTGAAGAACTGTCTTCAAGCAACAAGAATTGATTGTCACTAGACTCAGAGGACTGGCTAGATGAATCAGAATCTGTTTTGATAAGATTTATCATTTGCTTCTTAAGGCGTTTTCCTATGTCTAAATCAGCAATGATTTCTTTAACTTTGCAATTGGGAGCTATATGCCCCTTCTTGCCACATTTGAAACATTTGATATCATCTTTATCCTTCTTTTTAGAGGGATTTTTTTTATATTTTTTATTTGAATGTTTCTTATGTTTTGATTTCTTATAATATGGTTCTTCTTTCTGCTTTGAATATTTCCTATTTGAATCTCTTCTTTTTGACTTATGAAAATTTTCATGTCTAGAAGGAGGGGTAAGAGTATCATGCCCATATTGGGCATAGAATGATCCTAACTCTTTTTTAGCAGATTTGAAGTCCTTTTTTATAGTAGCATTAACCTTGGCTAAAGAACAAAGGTTTAAGGCCTCTTGGCTGACAAAGTTTGCCAGTTGTCCATATGTCAAAGAATCATAAGGAATTATGTCATTGTACATTTCTTTGATTCATAACTAAACTCTTTGACTAAAAATGGTAACCCATTTAGAAAATGTTCTTTCCAATAGGGTTGGTTACAATTTGTTCTTAAGTGTACCTTGGCAAAGTATACTTCCTTATACCACCTGTAATCGCTCAATTTGTCACAATGTAAATTTTGAAGAATCTCAGAACTTCGAGATTGAAATGAAAGGGGACCCCTAGGAAGTGTTTGGTTATAGCATAGATTAAAGTATGAACTGCATTGGGATTTCCACTTTCATCTACACTTTTTTGGATGAATCTTCTTTCTTCTTCTATGAGAGTATTGTCCCACCATCCTTTGAGTTGTCCAGTAAATCCTGCTATCAAATGAAAGCAGATTGCTGGATCAAAATTTCCTCTTGATTTATAAGCCGTGGAGGCCATAATCATTTCTTGGATAATATGTAGGACCTGATGGTCACTAACACCATCTATGTTCCATTCATAGATGTTATTTCCATCATACTTTGATTGGACCATTTGACTTCTTTCTTCATATTGAAGATCAGGAGGAGTAGGCCTAGGATAGAAATTTCTGGTTCTACTTTGTTGTTTGAACTTATGAACAATCTTATTTATCTTGGGGATCTTTATCCTCAAACATGACTTGTATTTCATCAACATTTTTAGGAGTGATTTCTTCTATCACATTGATTGATTTTGTGTTTGAAGATAAGGCTTTGTTTGAAAAATAAATTATAGTTAAAAAATTATATTAAAATTATTGAAAAAAATCAAATTTTATCATTATGATATTAATCAAATATAAATAAATACAATTTGAAAACTAAAAAAAAAGAAAAGAAAAACTATAAAAAATAAAAGAGCATAGAAAATATTAATTTGTACTCTAAGAAAATTTTTGAAGTTATTTATGTATAATTAAAAAAAAATCTGAGCAGCCAAACGGATACAATTCAAGCTTGTGAGGAGGATTAGGGTGGGGTTTTAAATCACGAAGAAAGAAAAAGGAGCGTGGCGCGTGGAAAGTAGGCAGTTAAGGGGAGGGGAGTAAGCAACGGCATGCGCGTTTTTCGGAGGCACCGTGTTCTCTTTCCTCTTTATACATAAAAGAATGTAAAATTTTTAAAAATATTAGAGCATATTTGGTGATATTAAATCAGTTTTTTATTTTTTAAAATAATTTTGTTTTTAAAAAATTTGTAACAGTTTTTCTTTTTTGAAATGGAAAAAAATTTAAAGAACAAATAGATGTTGTTTTTATTAGTTTTTTTTAAAACAAAACGATAATTTTTAAAAAATAAATAGATGTTATTTTCATCTTCTTTTTTTTTTTTTGTCATATTTTTTAAACATATATGTTATTTTCATTTTTTTTTTTAAAAAAAACGAACCCTTTTATTTTAAACTTTTTTTTTTAGTGAAAAAACCTTTTAGTAAAATTAGTTAAATATGAGTAAAATTTTGTTTATGATTAAAAAGATTTTATCTTTAAAAAAAAAAATCTAATCTAAAAAGAAAAAAAAATGTAGAAAGCTCCATGCAATGATTCTAAAAACCAATAAAGAAAAGCCAAATCAATCATTAAATAAAAAAAGCTTTGTTCTTATTCTCAAAGAATACTAAATATTTTAAAGAAAATTGAAAAAATTTAGTCTTTCTAACCTTCCCTCTAATACTACATGGAAAAACCCGAAATTTATTTCCATCTCTTTCAAATCCAAATTAAATCGAATTAATTTATTACTTTTACTTACAAATATATATATAGCATTAAATAAAATCTAAACAAAATGTAATAAATGATTAAAAAAATATGATACCAAAGAAAAACCAAAAGCAATCAAGAGAAAAAATAAATACAAAGAAATATTTTATTAGAAAAAAATAAATATGTTAGTGGAAAATCTTTTGATCGTACAAACCGGTTGCTGAAAAGGAGAGCGGTGGGAACAATTAATATAATTTAATTTTAAAATTATATTAATTATTCCCATCGTTCTCTTCATCGATCACCGTCTTTATAATGAGTCACTCACTGATTCAAGGTCCATTCTTTTGTATATGGTTCGGTGAACAAAATTTTCTGGGAAGCCAAACGGACACAATTCAAGATTGTGAGGATCAGGGTGGGGTTTTAAACAAGGAAGAAAGAAAGAGTGGAGGCGTGGCGCACAGGGGTTGTTAAAGCCTTAAAAGGGAAGTAAGCAACGTGCTCCTAAAATATCCTCGTGTAACGTAAAAACCCATTGCCACATCCACCCCTGCCACCCCACCACAAAAAAAAAAAATAAAACAAAATTAATTAAAAATTGATGTATTTTAAAATTGTTCAATATTTATAAAGATAAATAAGTGACATGAGTTATATATATATATATATATATATATATATATATATATATATATATATATATATATAATTTATTAACATTTGGTAATATTTGTCTCATATTAACATTTATTTAATTTTTTTTTCAAAAGAAGATAATTTATTCTTTTAAAGAAATAATAGATATATTAATTAAGAGTTGATCTATCACAACTCACAAGCACAATAGAAAGAAAATTGCACAAATGAAAAGAATTATCTGAAAACAAGATTTGATTATTTGTTGACTATGAGAAGATTATTGAAAGAATGAAAGATAATTATAAAATCATCATATATTTTTTTTCACTAATATACTTTATAAATCACTTTCTTCAAAACAAATTCTCCTTCTTCTTTCAAAATTATTTATGCAAAAATGAATATAAATTTTTTGAATAAAATAAACTTCGATTTTGATTGATAAAAAAAAAAATTGAAATTGGAATTGTGAATTTAAAAGGATAATAATATTATTGTCAAGGAAGTTGAAAATCTTTTACTTTAATTTTTTTTAGTGAAAGAACCTTTTATTAAAATTGGTCAAATATGAATAAAATTCTTGTTAGGATTAAAAAAGACTTCACTCATGTTTGATAATTGTTTTTTAATATAGGTTTTTATTCTTCAGAACAAAAAAAAACGTTTGATAACAAAAAATTATTTTTTATATTTTTCTTTCAAATAGAAAACATGATATTTTAAAAAAAACATCTTTTAGTCTTTTCGGATTATTTTAAAAAATAATTATATAAATATATAGAATGATTAAAAATAAACTGTTAAACATAAAAAATATTTTTAAAATATATTTAAAAATATTAAAATTATTTGAGATTTCCAAACAAACTTTTATTATACAAAAAACCATAAAATAATTTTCAAAAACTATTTTTTGTTTTTGAAAACGAGGTGTTTCATCTTTAAAAAATATGTGGAAAGTTTTATGCATTGATTTTAAATTTGAGTCCAAATATTGGACCATCAATCAATAACAAAACACTAAAATAAATAAATAGCTTACTTCTTCTTCTTAAAGTAAGCTAAATATTTTCAAGAAAATTAAAAATTAAAAAATGTACATCTTTGTTTCACAGAAAAACCAAAATTTTTATTTTCTTCTCAATTTCATCTCATCTAAATATCAAATTAATTTATTGCTTTTACTTTTTAAAAAACAAACAATTTTTTATCTTCTTCTCATTTTTTTCGCATAGAAGTCTAATTCATATCAAATGAATTTATTGTTTTATTTTTTATGATTCTATACCTTCGATTCAAGAAAGTCAATTAAAAAAAATGGAATAAATGATTAAAGAAGATACGACCTTGTAAAAATTGTATTCAACAAATACAAAAAAATAAAAAATAAAATAACAGATGTAGAAAAAAAAATCTTCTTTCTCAATTTTGTCTAATACAAATCTAACTTAAATCAAATTAATTTTCTCAATTTTGTCTAATAGAAAGGTGATTTTAAATGGAATTTGGCTAAAAATTCAATAAGAAAATTTACTTTATTTTTTTTCCCTTATATTAAATTCTCGAAATCCAATAATAGCTACCATTATTACAATCCTTTATTTCCTTATCTCTTGGATATTAGATTCAATAAAAACTCTAATAACTACCATCACTATATAAATAAAAACACATATTAATAATAATAATAATAACAACAATATAAAAATAAATTAAAGCTAAAAAATTTAGATTAAAATATAGAAAATATCGTTTTTTATGAAAATAATCAAATGTAAAGATAAAATCAAAATTTTCAATCATGGTATTAATTCAATCTTTTTAAATAAAATATTACTTAAAACAATGATTATTTGATTTAAAGGTAAAAAAAATTAAATATGGAGTAATCGATTCCAATTTTCATAAATATGAAATATAACTTAAAAATATATATTTTAATAATTTAATAATTTTTATTTTATATTATGGAATCAATGCTTAGTTAATCTCGGTTTTGATGATAACAAAACAAGGTTTAAAACTAATGATTATTATATTTCAAGTGTGATTAGATAAGACGATTCCTAAAGTGGTAATCACAAAGACAAATCAAGCCAAAGAAAAATCATGAAGAAGAAGAAGATCTAAAAAAAAGTGTTTTTCAAGACCCAAGTTTTATAAGATCTTTTTATAAAGTTGTTGGTGTACTAGGATTTTCATGCATTATATTTTTTACTTATGCACTAAAATCATCTAAGAGTTATTTTGTTTTATTTTTTAAAAAATTGGATGATTTTATGTTTTCAACTAAAATCTTGTGTCAAATTTTTTTCAAACTTGTTTAAAAGGTTTTAAGTTGAAAAAATTGGTTGTTGAGGCAAAAACGGTTCAACCGATTGAACCGAATGAGGAATCAGTTGACTCCTATTTCAATCGGTCGAGGAGCACAAAAAAAATTTCTCTCTCTTCCAAAACAGTTGTTCAAACCTCACCTCAACCAGTTGAGATACCTCAACCAGTTGAGATCCAACGGTCACCTGTTAAGCATTAAATGTTAATAGCTAGTCAACCAGTCAAACCCCCAATGACTAGTTTAGCTTTTTTTCTACATAAAAAGGCTTCAATCTTCATTGTTTCAAAAACTTAACCTTCCTAAATCTTTCTTGAATATATTTTAGCTTTGGGAGAGTGTTTTTTAGTGCACCATTGTTCTAAAACTTGCATATCTTTAGTGCACCATTCAATCCTATTTTTTTTTTGTATCATTTGAGCCTAAAATTTTGTACTAAGATTTTATGAAATTATTTATATATCTTTGAGAGGAAGAATCTAAGTGTGAGGTATCACTGAGGGATTCTCAAGTGTGAGGTATCACTTAGGGATTCTCGAGTGTGGGGTATCACTTGAGAGGTTGTTCAAGAGTGGGGTATCTCTTGAGGATTGTAAAGGGTGCTTGGAGCCTAAAGTCCAAGAGGATGGATTAGAACAATAATCTAATCGTATTGCTTAAAGGTTTGGTTTGAAAGCTTTGAAATAGTGAAACCTCAAGTTTGGGATTGAAACTAAAGGAGAGTAGACATAGGTCGGGTTGCGTCGAACCTCCATAAAAATCTTATATTTACATTTTCTTTTCCCTATTCTCTTAATATATAATTATCTTTTGCATTCACATAATATAGGTATTATTTTCTCTTTTAATTAAATATTTTTGTCTAGTTTTATCACAATTATTTTTCATTTAAAAAAAATAGAGACAAGAATTAAAATATTCAATTTTGATCCCAAAATGCCTGAGAAGTCGTTTAAAGTTATTTTGGATCGAGGTAATGTTTCTCAACCAATTAGATCACACCATTTCAATATGAAAATTAAGTGAATGTTTGGTAAAACTTAATATTTATTATTTAATAAATTAAATTGACTTTAATTTAAATTATATTTAACTTATTAACTTAAAACTTAATACTTAATTTTTATTTTTAAGTATTAAGGTGGTTTGATAAAATTAACTTAACTCATTTTAAATCATCAAATTAATATATTTATCCTCATGAATTATAACTAGGATAAATGAGGCTAAGTAATAGTGGAGGCCGTAATATAGCAAAAGAAATTATGGAAGAAATAAGGATAAATGAATATAAAATAGTAAAATGAAGATGTGTACTTAAAACTAAGTTAATTATTTTTACCTATTACTTAAAGTTATTTTTTACTTTTAAGTTACACCATTAAGTATTTTACTAAATATATTTAATTTATTTAATGATTTAAATTAAGTTATTAAGTTGGTTTATTAAACACCCACTAAGATTAATACAATTAAATGAAATTAAAAACAAAAAAATAAAAAAAAGAAAAAGAAAAAGGAAAGATATAAGATAACCACAAAGTTACATTTAAAATTTAAATTTTTTTTTTTAAAAAATAACAAGATACACATAATAACCGATTAGTTGAATTCCAACCAATCACAAAAAATTTAAAAATAAAAATAAAAAAATAAAAAATAAAATGTCTATAAGTTACTAACTTACTAGCAATTCGTTCCAAATTATACTACTCCTTGACCTGAAGTCATATCTTTCCCAGAAGGAGACGACAGAGGAGAAAACTCGGGCTCAGTCTTAAGCAACAAGAACCCCGGCAAGAGACGTCAAAGAAGAGAAAACTCAAGCTCAAGAAAATGAATCTTTTAGAACTTGGTGAGGATGCAAGTCTACAAACAGCACCACAAGAAGTGCAGAATAATCATAGTGAATATGGAAAGCATTTTGATCTTAATTCTTTACCACCAGGGTATAGATTTAATCCCACCGATGCAGAGATAATAGTTTTCTACTTGAGAAAGAAGGTTGATCATCAACCATTGCCACCGAACAAGATCATAGAAGTCAATCTCTATGCTTATGATCCTGAGGAACTTGCAGGTTTCTTGTTTTTATATTAATCAAGTTCATCTGCTTCTTTACATATTCTTTACCCTTTCTCTTTCGATTACAATGATCTTGTGAATGAGCATTGAATGAGATGTAACATGGGCGGTCGTTTGTTTTTGGCTAAGTTTAAATGGCTTGCAAAGATGTTTTGAACAAGGGTTTTAGTAGGGTTTTACTTCTCTTTAGTATTGTGGGCTTATGTGAATTGATTTTTATTTTGATTGATTTTATTCAGCGAGATACAAGCCGTCTGGGAATGGTGAATGGTTCTATTTCACGCCAAGGGACAAGAAATATCGGAATGGGCAACGTCCCAATAGGTCAGTCGGAGGTGGATACTGGAAGGCCACCGGAGCTGATAAAGAGATCAAATTTGAGGATCGAACGGTGGGGTACCGGAAGGTTTTAGTCTTCTACCGAGGAAGTGCACCTAAAGGAGTCAAAACCAACTGGATCATGCATGAATTCAGAGTTGCTGAACCTCCTCCAGAGCCTCCAAGAAGAACTGGTGTCAATGATATGAGGGTACGTATATATTAAGTCCCTTTTTCATTTAGTCTATATTGTATCTTAAGATGTTTCTTGTTTGTTGCAGTTGGATGAATGTGTTCTATGCAAAGTCTATAAGAAAGACGAAAGGGTCAGCAAAAGATCACGGCATGAGTCTGGGGTTGATGAATCAGGCCCATCACGCTCTAAGATTCCAAGACTCGACCGCAACCCTAATCCTAATGAGGCCAATAATCAGCACACAGTTGGTGGTGGAATGGATTCCGGAGAAGATAGGAATAGTTACCAATATAATCAGAATATTAATAGTCATCAGGCTCTCCAAAATCAACAGCAACTGCAACAGCCTATTATTCAAATGCCCAGTGCAAATGCTGTGTTTTCCCAGGACAACCTTCAAGTTCTTCCTCCGGCTGGAACTGATGTTTCTTTCCATGGCCACAACAGCAACCTGATGCAATCCATGGAATACCCATTTCCCGATCATTCATGGGGCATGTACAGTGAGTTTGACAACACGGGCTTTGCTTCGACTATGAATTTGAACCCAGGCTATGTGACAGGAGTCAACATTGGTAATGCCAACTTAGATTCAACTACAGACTATAAAATGCCTAGCTTGAACCCAATCCGATCAGCAAATTTTTCTTCCCCCAGACTTTGGTGATGATGGCCATGACCAGTGACTTATATTTTATTTTTTTTGAATGTGTAGATTAATTTCCATTTCTATTGTATAGAATTTCTTCTTTCTTTCAAGCTATATGTAGTGTTTTTTTTGTCTTTTCTCTAACCTACAAGAGGTCCTTTGTATATAGCTTTCCAAATAAGGCTTTTCATTTTGTGGTTGTGCAAACAAGAATGGCCGGATTTTTGTGGGACATGCAAATCTAACTCACCACTTCTTTCTTCACATGCACAAGACGTACGAAAAGTTAAAAAAAGTCAAAAAGAATTAGTAGTGGGAATAGGAAAAGTATTTGCTATCTTTAAGAATTTAAGTATGGTAAGAAATTTATTTTTTCTCTTTTTTATGGCAAAATATAAATTTATAACTTCTTAAACATGACAAATTATTCAATTTTTTTATAAAATAAATAATTGAATATTTTTATATTAGGGTTGTATGATTTTTTATTGTTAATTTTTTAAAAATGAAAATACAAAAATTACTTTAAACATGTATTATTATTAATTTATTTATTTTTCATTTCTATTCCTATTAATATCAAATATTATAATAGAAATAAATAGTCATTCCAATCATAGATTTATATGTTTTTTAGAATAGTTTTTTATTTTACAACTAAAAATTGTTTTTTATTTTTTATTTTTAAAAACAAAAAATAAAATATTTTTAGAAAACATATTTTAATTATTTTTTATTATTTTTACTTTTTTTATGAAGATTATTTTAAAATGTAATTATGCAATTATATAAAATGATTAAAAATAAAACACTAAATATAATAATTATTTTTAAAAATATTTTAGATTCCAAATAAAATTTTGTTTTTTCTCAAAAATTATTTTTCATAACTGTTTTTAAAAAACTGACAAAACATATATTTTTATTCCCTATTCTCACGTACCACACTTCCTGCAGTAAGTTCCTTGCCCTTTTCTCTTTCCTTTTATTCCTTAATTTATTAATTTTATATGGGTGAGACCTATTCCTTAATAAGACAAAAATGAAAATTCAATTTATCTTATAAAAATTATTTATTTATGATATAATGAATATTTTTTAATTATTATTTATTTCAAAAGAACTAGGTTTTCTTTTTCTTTTCTTTTTTTTTCCCCCTAATTTTAGTTTATATAGTAAAAACTTTATTTTAAAATAAAGTTCAATTTTATTTTTTTCATCTTAATTAAATTAAATTTAATTGTACATAATAAATAAATTATATATAGATTTATAATTAAAGTGAATTTAATTTTATCTTTTATATATTTCATAAATAGGATCATTTTCCAAGTAACCCATTTTTTGTTTCTTTTAGAGAAACTTCCTAAAAAATTTACATCTTCAAAAACCCAAATTTTTTCATTCTCAATTTTATCTCACAAATCCAATTAAACTTTAGTTTTCATTATTGACATTAAAAATATCGAAAATATCGAAAATACCGAAAATAAAAAATTAAAGTAAATCAAAATAATATCTATCTCATTTTTATATTTATTTAATTTTGTTTTGAACGAGAAGATAATTTATTATTTTAAAGAAATAATAGATATATTTATTAAGAGTTCATCTATTGCACACACAATAAAAGAAATGTTCATAAATCAAAAAAAATTATTTGAAAACAATTGATTATGAGAAAAATATGGAAAAAGTGAATGATAATTATAAAATCATCATTTTTTTTTTTCACTAATATTCTTCATAAATCATTTTCTTCAAACCAAAATCTCCTTATCAATCAAGAGAAGGAAACAATTTTTTTTTATTAAAAATAAATAAATATATTAAAAATAAAAGAGGATAGAAAGTATTAATTTATTAAGGAATAAAAGAAAAAGAAAATACTAATATGTTAAATAAAAATCTGTTTGTAACATGAAATATGTGTTTTTAAAAATAATTTGTATGCACTACTTTAAACATGTTTTGTAGCCTAAAGTAATTCTCTATGCTTGGTTAGTGAGAAAATGTTAGAAAATTTCAATATTTAATTTGAGGCATATTTAGAATTATGGATTTACAACTAGATGTGTGTTTAATTGTTGAAATTTATTTATTAATCCCCAAATCCTCAATTTGGGGAAAGACAACCCTGATTTTATTATTTATTAAAGAAATATCATATTTAAATATGTTTTATATTAAGATCGGGGCATGATGAGAGAAGAAGAAAAATATCATGTTTAATTTTATCTGTCTTTATACTGTTTTTCTTTATATTTTCCTTTTTCTATTATCTATTTTATTTTATTTTTAAAAACGGGAAACACAGAATAATAACCTATTAGTGCTATGAGTTTTTATTTTTAAGCAAAAAATTCAAAAACAAATGTACAAGAAGAGAGGGAAAAAAAAAAGAAAAAAAGCTAAGAGAAATATTTTCTACCATTTTATTTTTATTTAGTTTTTTTTTTAGATTTCAAATTTAATTTATCTCTATATTTGATAAAAGGCATAATGATAAATTTTGGGAAAAGAGTGAATATTTTGATAATTTTAATATAGTTTTTCAAATTTTAATTGATTTTTTCCCTATTTTTATTTAATATAAAGGAAATAGATTAATATCTAAATAGATGAGGATGGAGATTATGGTGATTATGATATTTTTCTTCTTATGCATATCTCTTAATAAATATATTCATTCTGTCTTTAAACGAATAAATTATCCTTTTGTTCTAAAAATAAATAGATATAAATATGAGAGCAATATTAATTTTAATTTCTTTTGGTTTTCTATTTTTGGTATTTTTAAGAAAAATAATAAAATGTTAATCAGATAATTTGAAAAAAAAAAACGACGAGGTTGAATAAAAAGAAGTTTAAGAAAAATTCTCACTACTACCATAGTAGCAACATGGTATAAGAGTCGAAATAGGAGTAGGCCCCTCCATTGCATCGGGTAACCATCATGAAGGGGAAATTGAGCCGATTCAACAACCGCCGACAAATAAGAATAAAGCACACAAAGAAACAAATAAAAAATTTGTCCCATTATTATAATTATAAATCAAGTTATTATATATGATTCCAATATAATATGTAAGGTCTATGAATCATTTCATAAAAAGCAATATAATAAAGCATCAAACTAATTCCTCCCGAATTAAATGAATATTTCGAAGAAATCCCGAAATTCGAAACTACCTGTTATCCAATAAAGACCCAAAATTCCTATCTAATAATAAACCAAAATCCCCTACACAATTAGTTACAAACGCTTTTTGACAAGCATTTATCGCAATAGGCCATGTGAACCAAAAACCTATTAATAAATATGAACACATTCCAACTAATTCCCAAAAATTATAAATTTGTATAAAATTAGAACTAGTAACTAATTCCAACATGAAAACATTGAAAAACCTTATATAAGCAAAAAATCTCAAATATCCTTGATCATGAGACATATAATTGTCACTTTGGGATGAAAAGTCTCCTCCCAAATATTGATAATTTAATTTAATATTCAAATTGAAATTTAGAACAACTATAAGTATTATGGTTATATGAATGGGACAAATTTTTCATGGCCTTCATTTCATTCAAGAATAAAAAGAAATTATCACATTACAAAATGAATTAATATTTCACATGGTCACTTTCTTTATTAAATTTAAATATTAAATAAATTTTAAAATTTTTAATTACAAACTTTAATTTAATTATAATTATAAAAAAATTAAATAAATTTAAGTTATAATCACTATTACAATATATTTTAAAGTAGACTATTTTTTATCTTATTGTAAGGTATCTTATTTTTTCTTATTTTAATTCTTGGTTGGATTCTTTATTATTTCTTTCAATTTGTTCTAATTGTAATTTTAAATAGTAAAAAAATATGATTTTTGATCTTATCATACAATTAATATTCATATTTTCCCAAAAAAAAATTTCTTTAATTCATTAATAATTTATATATATATTATTTAATAAAACTTAAAGTGAATTTAATTTCACATCTATATAAATGAAATCTACAAAATTTATACAAAATAAAAATATTTTCTAGAAACAACCACAACTAATTTTAAAAACCTGTGAAACATGAAAAAAAAAAAAAAAAAACTATTTGCTTTTGGGTACCTTAAAATGGTTTTAAGGTTTTTTTATTTTTGAAAAATAATTTTTAAAAACAAGTTTGAGATAAGACCCCAACAGACCAATTCAATCATCACATGTCATTCACTACTGAAGAGGCTAAGAAAAGACTTTGGCACTTGAAAAAGGATAAGATGTTGGGTGACTAGGATTTCATGCACCTCCAAAAAACAGACAGCATATGTAAATGACCCACATTTTCAAGGGGCACCCAACTACCAATTGTTGTCAAAACCAAGGCTAGATCTCATGGGCTAAATCAACATTTTAAAACTTATGTTCTAAAAATACAACAGCTTAATGGTAAGGGTAAAACAAAATCTGTTCAGAAACTAATTATTTCAATCCCAGTTTCAGAAAACAAACCCAAGTATCAGAAGCATTTATATCCAGAAAATCCAGAAATGTCTTATAACACCATGTCAACATATCTTAATTATGTTTAAACCCAACCAAATCTTTTCCAAAAGCCATGATTATGGGGGTGGGGGTTCATATCCATAACTGTCAATAATGCAACTTACGGCACCAGAGATACTTGTTTGATGGAGAGCTCAGTCTATGGATGTTAAGGCCTTTCAATGAGTGAAACTCTTAAAACTTAGTTCTTGGGGCCAATGTCCTTGAGTGCACAGATCTGCTCTTCTCCCATGGCCGTCATGACCGTCACAACAAGGTCCTTTCCTTCAGCAAATCCATCCTTAATCTGAACCCAAAGCATACACAAAACCGATATAGAATTTATCATAATCTGGGCAGTCAGGCACATGTTCTTTGCAGTAATTTTCCGGCAGTATCATTCAAACCCAGATTTAAGATCCGTGCAATCCACCAGAGTAAATTTTGATTCATCAAAATTTGCACACATGGAGTACAAGCATTATAAAGTCATTAACCCTTTTTAATTCTTTTCAAATTCTTTATACTCCCAGTTCTATTATTAATGTTTCCCCTTGTGGACTAAGAGGGCAGTCCCGTGAGAAGGCATGGGTGATGTCTTCCAGTAGTGATCTCTTTGGTAATTTTGAAAATTTTGTGAGGGGGAGAAGTAAAGCTAAACAACTTTTAATGCAACCACAAATATCTGAGTTTACTTGTTGAAAGGATCATATTCCATACTTAATCTGGGTAAGCAGATTCTCATCAGTGGGAAGCCTCAAATCATCCTTCGTACCACCGCTATCAGTTAAAAGACTCACCTACAACAAAGTCAAATTCCAGTCGTTTTAATTGACATGACCAAATCAATATTTGTTCAGGCAAGGTGACAAATGAAAACAAATTGCACCTCAACCTCAGACCAAATGACAGGGAAGGTTATGCAAAAAGGGTGAGCAAACAGAATGAAAACAGTACATTGTCAACCATCACTAGCTGACATAGCCAATCTATATATTTTTTTGATAAGTAACATAGCCGATCTACATATTTTTTGGCATTTGATTTTTTTCACCAAAAAGAAGTAAAACCATTTCGGCATCTAAAATAACATAGTAAATTTAACTGCTAACAAGTGTAGTATCACACAAACATCCAAATTATGTCATGTACCAATCAAGTGGCATGGTTCACCAAATACATTAACACACTTAACCCTAAATAAACCCATGAATTGTAGGCTATATTCTACTTGAAATCATTCGTGCAAAGTATAAAGTACTAAGAATTTGTGTACTCAATACAAAGTTTCACACAGAAGATCACTCACAAATCCATCTTCAGAAATATCAATCAGCTGATAGTCAGTTCGGGTAACATGTGGAACCTGCACCAAGAGAGAACATAAAAAGTGAAGAGATTATATATGATAATTTTCTAACACGTCATTGGAAACCCAAGAATAGGATGCCAGCTGTATGTATATATGAAAGGACACTCACATCACAATTGTGGGATGATGGGACAATATCTTCGAGTTTTTTGCCATTGAATATATCTATCCCCACAAAGTGACACTTGGCATGTCCATGCTTCCCTGTTTTGGAGGTAGAAACTTCCACCACCTGTTCCAAAAATCAACCAACAGAGAGAATAAATGATAAATACTTGATCGTAGTAAAATTCCATCAAATGCAAGTAGAAATCAGAAAGGAAAATGGACTAGAACTCTCTCAATTGGGAGTTTTCTTAGTTACAAATATTAAATATAACATGACCTTTTCCACAAGTTTGTTATAGACAAAACATCAGTTCTGTTTTTAAATGAATGATCTAATTTAATTTTGATTTCCATCTATAGAATGTTTATTCCATTTGAACTTCAAAAATATATAGGTGAGTTATTTCAACACTTTTTCTCAATATGACATGCTTATGGTGCGTCATCCAACTCCCAATTACAAACATAATCACCAACAAGTGCATGGATGAACCAATAGAAGGAGAACAAATCATGTTCAAAATTAGAGCCGTGGCAACAATGTGATGAATCAATCAGACCAAAAATAGAACAGATGTGGAAAGCTCAATAGATTCAATCAGCAAGATCATCAAGGAAAAAGGAATACCAATAAACCAATTAAGAATCTTCATTAACTGAAAAGAGAAAACTAATTTAAAATTAGCAAAGTTCTAAAATTAATCTGTTCCTGGGAAAAAAAAAATTATATAACTAATTCCTTCTTAAGGCACTGGCTTTTGTTCATTTACCTCAAATATACATGAACAAAAAAATTTTCCATTCTTTAAAAGTTTATTTACCAAGAAATAAAATTTCAGTTTCAACATAAAAAATATATATATATAAATAAATAAATAAATAAATAATTCTTCATCATTAAGAAAGCATTATTGAAGGAAATTTCTAACAACTCTCTTCCCTTCATTTCCACTTTTCCTGTTATTTTTTATCCTCTACCATCTCTCTTCTCTGACAAAGGAATCAAAAAGTACTACCATTCTCGAGAGAACATAATCCTGGGAAAAATTTTCCTGGAAGAATTACAGTTCATCATATTCCCATTTGGTTGTGTGAGTGTGTGTATACATACATATATATATAACTCTCTGCATCTTTAACTTATACTTGCTCGGAAAAACTTCTCCACAAACCCCAAGAAAGAAAATCCAAATTTTGAGTTAAACATATAACCAGATAATCAGTCCAACTGTAGCACACCCACCTTAAAAAAATGCATCTGGCTCTGAATCCACCAACATATCCACAAACTTCCAAATCATACATAATAACAAATTATACCCAAACAAGGCCCAGTGATCGGTATGCAATTAATTATCCATTCTAAAGAAAGAAAAAAATAGAACCAGAATCAATTCATTTAAACCATATATCATGACCATCAAAATTTTCACACAAAAATTAAAATTTTCCATAAAATAAATCAACAAGAAAGGAAAAAAAATGCAAATCAACAGAGGAAAAAGTGTGAATCTCCAAAAATAAAAGTAAAATATAATCTTGTATACAGTCCATATACCTTCCTAATCATAAATAATTAGGCAATATCCACCTAAAACGTTGTAAACAGTCAAGTATTCAGCAAAATTAAACAGGTATAAACCAAGTAAACCCCAAATCAGCACCACTGAGGCGAACCCAACATCACAATCATTAAAAAAAAAAAACAAAGGAACAACGTAAAACATATACAGGTGGATTTTATGGAGCTGGAGAAATGGAGAGAAAAAGAGACCTTGCAGGGACGAGCCTTTATGACGATGTAGCCGTTCTTGCGGATGGCGCCAGCTTGTTGAGGGTAGGTTTTGGAGGCACCGGCGTCAGCCTTGGACTCGAAGTGGTGCTCTTCATCCGACATGCTTTCTCTTTCTTTCTCTTTATCTCTCAATTCAAACCCTAAGCTCGAGGATAAAGATGAAGACTATAGACGTGGAAGACAACACCCTTTTATAGTAGGGTTTCAAATACCTGCCCCTTTCGGTGATCTCATCGTGTCCGTTGGTGCACGCCTGTTCCGTTTTGTTTCTGATTTTAACGGCTCAGATCTCCATTAAAATATTGCCATTATTATTTTCAAATTTTAAAATATCATATCCTGCGATTCATGATTTTTCTTTTTTCTTTTTTTTCCCCCAAAAAATAAAACATTTAAAATTGTATATTTATTTATCCACCCACATAAAAATAACAAATGAAATTCCTGTCCAGTTTCTACTTTTTTTAATTATAAAATAGTTTTTAAAATATAAATAATAAATATGATAGCAAATATGATAAATATTAATATAATAAATACATTTAAATTTGTAATATAAAAATAATGAATAAAAATAGGAAATTAATATCATGTTAATGGACAATAAAATTGTTGTCTTTTATGATTCATTGAATATTAAAAATATAATTTCATTCAAAACTTCTAAATATTTCTACATAAAATAGTACTTTTTCGACATTATAAATAATTTTTCAAAATTTTAAAAATATTTCTTAAATTTTGTGGAACCCTATTATTTAAAAAAAAAAAAAACATGTTTTAGATTAAAAACACATCTTAAAATGACAATAAAAACATACTCTAAAAAAACAAAAATATAAGTATTTTTTAAAAATTTTAAAAATATTTCCTAAATTTATCAAAAGTTTAAATTTTTTTGAAAAACATGTTTTAAATTAAAAATATTTCTTAAAATTATTATGAAATATAGGTATTTTTTAAAATTTTATTAAATACTCAATATTAAAAAAAAAAAAAAAAAAAAAAACATGTTTTATACAAGAAGGGCTGTTTAGAATTATTGTAAAAGAGACTCTAAATGAGAACAAAAATGTAGTTACTTTTTAGTTTTTATTGACATTATTATTTTGATTTGTAGTGGAAGTTAGAATCGAATATTTATTATGGATGGAGAATATGCCTCTCTGGCCTCTGGCTGAGGATACAAGTGGGAGATTGGAAAATCCTTTTGTTCCGTTGACTTGTCATTTTCAAGGTACCATTATTGACCTGATGGGCGGCTGGGCCAACCCAAGGGCGGACCCACTGATGAGGATAACTCAAAATCGACCCACTGTGGCAAACTCTGGTAAAATTCATCCACAACATTCAAATTCAACACGTTTTTTAAGTTTAAATGGGGCATAATCGTATTCAATAAACAAGTTGTTTTTGCATCGATTTACATAACATGATTTAAATGAACTTATTTTATAATCCCCATAATTAACCTTATTTAAAATTTTGATTTTGAATAAATAGGGCAATTAATCAATATGATTATTATATAAAACATAATTATTAAATGAATTACATGACATATGACATATGACATATTTAATAATTAGGTTGTATTTTAGGTGATAGTTTTACCCGATCATTGTTTGATAAGAACAAACACGATCTGCCAACACGAATTGTCACCCGTTAATAGACTAAGGTTAAAGAATGTCGTAATAAAGATGAGGATTGGGAGAGTGAATAAAAGAAACCATGTAACCTATACGGTCTAGGCTACATAATGTTGATTGCACATCCCTTCACCCGAATGTTTTCAGATATATGCGCATCATACTCTACTTAACAAACGGCACATACAAGGGAACAATTCCCAGTTCAAAATTTCAAATCCCAATCTCTTTTCTTTTACGCTTCAGTCTCTGTTTCAATTTGTGGATACATAACATCACTCTACAAGCAGAAATAAGAAAGGGCAGATGATGTATAATCAAGATCAAATGTAGTTCTGCATCCATGGGCATTCAATATCTTATTTTCAAGAGCTTTTGTACATTTCAATAAGTATGTGTCACCTTGACAGCTGAGAAGTGTCCTTCTCATGTTCCGAAGAGAGCCGTGAAGTTTCTGGATATTGAAGAGAAAAAAGCCTTGCAGAATCTTTCCACCAAGTGGCCTCTATTTCTTTCTCATGAAGCTTGTGCTTGGTGTATTCTAATGCAGCTTCTAGTTCATTTATCCGTTCCTTCTGTCTTGTCTCCAGGAGTTCATACAACCTTCTCTCTAGTTCATTGGGTCTAACACCAAGATGGTCTCCATCAGCTGCCTCTTGAGAATCAGCTTCTTCTCCAAGTACAACGCTGAAACTTCCTTCAGAAGAAGTGTCCTTAACAGCGATCTGCCATTTAGAATACCATAAATGATATAAACTGATAACTCTGGTAGGAACTGGTATAGAAATCATTCATAAGATTTAAAGTTTCTGTAAATATCTGTCTAACCAAAAAGTAGATACAAGAATGGCAAACAGGATCTCCAACAACAGAGGGGCAAGAATATTCAAGATCATCTAGAAGGGCAGACATCAAAAAGAGAATCCTGTTAAAATTGTAAGAAAGGGTTAACCTACAAAAATGGAGGTAAAGTTTCTAGATGTTTAGGCTTTCTATTAAAAACCTAACTTTTTGGCAATGTCAGGAATTTTTGTTTCAGCATAGGACAAGAGCTTCATTGAGGTGTGAATGCAAGCCCCATCAACAATAATTCCTGCACCCATGCTAACCGGATTCCTTCTTGTGGAGCCCTACCAATGTGATAAGACTCCAAATTCTGAAGTATCCTGCTGCAAGGTACGACACATACAGTTTCCACGTCACAAAGCACATCTTGTGGTTCCAAGAAGTGCATAATTTGAAGGGTCATGAAAGGACCTAGGATAGTGGTTAAGAAGAACAAAGGACTGATCTCAAAGGATGCATCATTGTGCTTTAATCACCATTCAATATCTTGAATTGAATAGCGCACAGAAAGCCAATTGTAATTGGAAGTGCTTGACTCATGTTGCCATAACCATTGCAATAATAACACAATTGGTTTCTTCCTTGGCCAGATTCAACTGGTAATAGCACTCACCGGTTCTTCCTTGGCCTAATTTGACTGGATCCAGAAGAACCCACTCAAAATTCTTGGAGATTAGGCCAATCTCATGCAACAGAGAAGAATCTATCGTGTGTACAAATTCTTAAAGACCATTTGATACAAGGCCCTGGCCTACAAGTGGAAGTCATTGAATATAGGTTTAATTTTTGAAATCTAAGTGCTGTAATTTTCTATTGTTAGAAGTTCTTTGGGTCAGAATATTTGAGTCCTAATATATTACTATGTTGGGAAGGTTTAGATTTAGAAGGTTTCTATTTATTGTTTGGGTCTTGCAAAGCCTACAAATAGGTCCCTTCTTGCCCATGTACACAAAAATCTGAAGAGTTGGAGTGGATGACTCAGATCTGCCCCATAGAGCTCAAATTTAGCAAATGAATATGGTATATTTTGCTTGAAAGCTCTCTACAGTAATCCTAGTCTTCTTTGGTTGGTGACAAGGACTTCCTAGTTTAATACAGAAGTAGTTCAAAAAAGTTGAATGTCTGCAGAGCCACTATTTTCTCATTGTCACAGGGTTATTATGTCATTGTGGTCTTTATTGTTTCTATTATAGCCTCCTGTGTATAGCAAATAGCAAAAGAAAATAAACCACAAAAAAGGATCCATAGTGATGATGCCATATACCTCTGCCCTCTGCTGCTTTGAATGCTTCTGAAAATGTTCTTGGTCCAAACGGAGCTGCAAAAGTTCCAATTCAGTTTCAAGTTCTGTTGCAAGCTGATCCATTTCTCCTGCAAATTCTTCTTGTCTCGGTTCATGACATGTTGATGACTTATTACTCATCATTGTGATCTCTGAATCTGGAAGAGTGTATGACCGTCTATGGTTTTGAAATGAATGATGAATGTCAAAATTTGGAGCTTCTTGTGCACGGGTGGTTGAATAAGCAGGTGTTTTGTTTGAGTCAGAAGACCCAGAAATTGTATGTTTCCTCTGCAATTCCTCTTTTACATCTTGAAGGATCACTTCCATTTGTGTCCGCAACTCCTTCATCTTATCAAATTCATGTTTACTTGCAGCAGCGAGGAAAAACAAACCAAACCCCGCTCCCAAGTTGAAAGACATCTCCTTTATATGCTGTTCTGAATAAACAAACTGATAGTTTCACAGAACTGCTTATTGAAACTGAGAGAGCATATTGAATTAAAACTGAGGGTGCTTGCCTTTTTAGTTTTTTGTTGAAATCAATTGTTTTCAGACTTAAGGTTATCTGTTTTTCTACTTTTTCATGACTTATTATAAGTTTTTTACTGAATAGAAAAAACCAACATAGTTGACTTTTTCTAAATGGAAAAAGCAACATGTTGATTTTTCTTTACTTTTTAATGCTTAATAGAAACAAAATGTCACAAAAACAAACAACCTAATACTTAATACCATTAAACATTAAAGTTCTATTTAGAATTAAGTTAAAAAACAAACACCGCCTTACATTTGATCAATATGAAAATACCTGCGAACCAATGATAAAGGACTCATCTAAGACAGCTGCATATGGTACCATGACATGGAATTGGAATTCAAAGTTCCAATACCAATTGTACTGCTTTATTAATGTATACCAATAAAGTGGGAGTTGAATTTAAATTAGAACCCATACACCCAAAATTCAACAAAATAAATGACATCAAAAAAGAAAGACATTTGAAATCTATAGAATGAGAATCCCAATCATATTCAATTCCGTTCAACCAAACAAATATTAAGCAACAACTAGAAACTGACAAAATGACAAGAAATATGACACAAATTATCGCTTTAGAAGCAAATTTCTCCAATCTCCTCCTTTAAATTTTGACATATGCATGGAAATGTTTCTAAATCAATGTGAACAGTTTCCAAAATGTTCAGATTATTAAGGATAAGGATAAGGACTCCTGTGCCACTCACATCCTCTTCCTCTGCTGTCTGTACCTCTTGAGCCAGGTCTGTTGACAAAGCTCTCAAAATTTCTTAGTGAAAACAAGCAATAGTCGATGAAAACCCTGCTCTCCTTCAGAACCTCACATGGTAGCTTGTTCCTTCTCCCTCGAATGTTAATATTGTCTGTTGTGTAAGTGGGTTATTCGACTTAAGCAAAGACCTAATGGGAAAGTTGATCACTTCAAAGCTCGTCTTGTTGCCAAAGGATTTCATCAGTCTCCAGGTACTGATTATACTGAGACATTCAGTCCTATTGTAAAACCCACAATCATCCACAATGTTTTGTCAATTCCTATATCCAACCATTAGCTCATTCAAAAGCAGGAAGTCAACAATGCTTTTCTCAATGGCGCAGTGATGGAAGATGTATTTATGTCCCAACCACCTGGATTTGTGAATTCTCAACACCCTCACTATGTCCTGTAAATCACAGAAAGCACTCTATGGCTTCAAACAAGCCCCTAGAGCATGGTTTCAGCAATTGAAGCACACTTTACTTAAATGGAGATTTCTGCATCTCATTTTGATTCTCTTTTTGATTCTCTCATGTTTGTGTGTAGTAAATTTCATTGTGTTATTATTTTGTTGTTTCAGCAATTGAAGCACACTTTACTTAAATGGAGATTTCTGCATCTCATTTTGATTCTCTCATGTTTGTGTGTAGTAAATTTCATTATGTTATTATTTTGTTGTTTTATGTGGATGACCTCTTACTTACAGGAAGAATAACAAATTTTTGGCATCCCCAATCTGCTATCTTAATCTTTGCTTTAAAAGATCTCGACAATCTTGGTTGTTTTCTGGGTATTGAGGCAATTTGTCAAGATGACTTGTTGAGTCTCTCATACTCTAGGTATAATCATGATTTGTTAACTCACACACACATGATTGGTGCCAAGCCTATTTCTTCCCCTGTTATCTTTGGCAAACAAGTCTTTTTATATGACGGTGATCCTCCGTTTGACCCTTCTTTATATCGGAGTATTGTGGGTGTCTTACAATACTTAACTTTGACCCTACTAGAGATCACATTTGCCATTAATCAAGCATGCCAGTTCATGCACAATCCTACAACTGTGTACCAGCAGAGGGTGAAATGTATTCTGAAGGTATTTAAAAGGTACAATTCAACAGGGCATTACTTTAGGACGTGCTTTTATTTAACTACTTGTTAGTTGTTGCTTACACAAATGCAGAATGGGTGAGCAATCTAGATGGTAGAAAGTCTAGTAGTGGTCACTGTGTATTTGTTGGCCCAAATCTCATTTCATGGAGTGCAGCCAAACAAGACCATGGTCAGATCAAGCACAGAATTAGAGTATCAAGCCATTGCCTTAGCTTTAACTGAACTTATGTGGTTACAGAGTTTGTTGAAAGTGTTGGGATATTAAGATTAAGCTCACTGGTTATATCGTGTGGCAACTTTGGTGAAACATTCTTGCCTACTAATCCAATTATGCATTCTCAAACAAAGCATATGGAAATAGATTTTCATTTTATACAAAAAAAAAAAAAAAAAAAAAGTCCTATGAGGAGACCTAACTGTCAAAAACACACTAGATTTTGTGCTTATTTATCAAAAAAAAAAACATTTCAACAGTTAATTAGATTGCAGATATTTTCACTTAAGTACTAGAAAGATTTTCATTTTATACAGGAAAAAGTTCTATAAGGAGACCTACCTGTCAAACACACTAGATTTTGAATTTTTGAAGAACAAGCTCACAGTCAAAACTGATTCTGTTCACTTGAGGGGGTGTATTCAGAATAAGGATAAAAACTCAAAGGATTCAAAACCAATTGTAACACAAAACAACAATTAGATAAATATGCATGTCAAATATTCTTCTTATCCCAAGTGATCTATTCTAACTGTAAATTTTGATCTATAATATATATATATATATATATATATATATATATAAGAAATTTCTCTCCCCATTCTTGTTTCTGGTTTTACACATATTTTCCCATTCTGATCTATGTATACGAATAATATATAGATCAGATATTCTACTTATCCCAATTAGCTAAATTCTGATCTATTGTAACTGCAGTAGAGAGATTCACAAAGTTATTTCTCTCCCCATTCTTGTTTCTTGTTTTACACATATTTCGCCCAAATTTTCAGATATTTCATAAAAATATCAATCTACTCCAAAATTTTGCCTGGAAGTTTGATTTTTAGCTCAAAGCATATTACTTGATAATGAAAATACATACACATGATATCTCATTGAGAATAAGCTCAATTAGCTTCCACAACTACCTATTGTGCTTAAGGCAATTCAAACTCATAGCCGATAAGCAATTGAAAATAAATAAATCTAAACCCAAGCAAATCTGGATTTCTTAGGTATGGTTTGATTAAGATGTTTAAAAGTAGTTTTAGTGCTTTTGAGAGCGAAGAAAAAAAAAACAAAAACAAAATTTTCGCCGCAGATTAAACAAACACTTCCAAAATGCTAACCAAAACATCATTTTCCCGAGAAAATAAAAAGCAGTTCAAAGTTTCGAATAAAAGCACAAAAAACATAGTCCAACTATTACCTGAGACACCAGACAAAGGAACCGAAGACGCAGGCGACGATGCACCGGCGTCCAATCCACTCGCCGAAATCTTCACCGCCGCCGTCCTATCATGCTCTTTCTCTTTCCCACTCTTCTTCGAAAGGTTCAAGAGCGGGAGACGGCAAGAGTGGATCAGGCGCCGGAAGGCACAGTGGACCTTTCTGCCACGGCCTTCGACTCTGGGAGTGCTGATCATGGAGAAGTGATCGTCGCCGTCGGATTCGTCGACAGTGGAGGTCAAGATGTCGGCGATCCTCATCAGGTGATTTAGAAAGACGAGGACGAAGCATACCAAAGTACAAATATTAGCGAAGGCCGCGTCTCTTGCCTAAGAAACGCATCGTTTTGAATGGAAAGATAAGGCGGGAAACTTTACCTTTTGTCGGCTGTGTCGTTCTTTGAAAGGAAAATTCGACAAATAAAATAGACGACCAAAAAATAGAAAGAAAATGAAATATAAATAAAAAGTTAATAAATTATTTCTTGTCACAAATAAAATGGAGGCATGGCTAGAATTTTTCTTATTTTTCATACATTACCTTAAAAACATTGTACTTATTTTCAAATTTTTTACATAAAAATTAAGAGTCTATTTGACTAAGTTTTTAAAAACTCGTAACACTATTTGATTATTATTCTATATTTTCATATTTAAAAAGCAAAATGAAATAGATAACAAGTAAAAGTTATCTTCACTTATTTTTAAAAACAATGGAACACATACATATACTCTATTATTTCTCTTTTACATATAATTATTATTATTTTTTGTAAATTAACTTCAAATTAAATAATACTTAATGCGTTGGATTTATTAACAAGTCTATTAATTTTAAAAAATAATTTAAAACATAAATAATAAACTCATTAATATGAAAAAATTATGAACAAAAATGTGGTTTAAAACAACTCTATTCTATATAAAATTATTATTTGTTTATTTTTATTTTACTAGACAAATGAACTCTAGATTAAATAAGAGTTATTGTGTTGAATTAATTGACAAGTCTAGTAATTTTTAAAAATAATTTAAAGCTCAAATAATAAACTTATTAATACCATAAATTTATGGATAAAAATTGGTTTATCATGACCCTATTATTATTATTATTATTCATATAATTAAACTTTTATAAATTTTTCTACTTGAAAAATGAATTTCAAATCAAGTGAGACTTTTTATTAAATTTATTAATGAGTTTAATAATTTTTTTAAATAATTTGGAATTCAAAAATAAATCTAATCATTGGAAAAAAAAATAAGAGAGGAAAATTGATATAGCATGAGTCATTTACTATTTATTCTATGCACAAAACTATTTTGTTTAAAAAAACACTAATTAAATATATTATAAATTAAGTAAAAATAATTAATATTTTAATTTTTTTAATAAATCCTTTATTTTTTTATGAATAATTTGCAATAAAAATTCCAATCCAATTCAATCCAATTAATTATAGATTAAATCAAAACATTCTAAAATATTATGTTTAAAATTGAGTATTAAATGTGTGCATATGTGATAAAAAAACTTGACTCATTTATATATTAGAAAAATAAAACTTTATCCATTATTTATTTTAATAAAATATTATAGACAATTAGTATTATTCATTTTTAACCAAAAAAAAAAAGTGAAGATGTTAATATCCTTATGTTTCTAATATATAATAAAATAATATATTTTCTACTAAAAATGATTTTATTATAATATTACTATTTATGTTTTACTTAAAACTATTTATTTTTTAATTTATTTGTAATTAAAATTGTTTTTATTTTCAATAAGACTTCAATTTTTAAAAATAAGCATATAAAATCATGGTCAAACAATAAATTTTAAAAAAAAATTAAAATACTTATTTGACTTATATTAAAAATGAATATTAAAATTATTTTTATCTTATAATAATTTTTGTTTCACTATAATTAAAAAAAATTGTTTTATAATTAAAAAAATATTTATCTTTAAATCATACATAATATTATATTTTAATTTTTATTGTTTAATAAGACTTAGCTTGAATTTGATTTCATATTATTATAAATTAAGTTTATAATTTTTTTTTTTATAAAATAAAAGTAAGATATTGTTTTTAAAAACAATACAATTTTTTTTCATCCAAACAAGTTTTTTATTTTTTGTTTAAAAAAAAAATTAAAACATCTTGCCAAACACCTTTATTTAAAAAAAAAAAAAAGAATTAAAAACTGTTTTTTGTTCTTTATTTTGAAAATAATTTTTAAAAAACAAAATTTTAAAAATACCACCAAACGGGCCTAAATAATTAAAAAATATATAAATTTCTAATTAACTTAAATTATATTTTATTTTGCTTCATTTGCTTTATTTCTTTGCAATAAACCAAATATGAATGAATCATTCTTCTTAATATTTTTTTCTTTCTTTTTTATTTTCCTTTAATCAAACAATATAAATTTTTAAATTCAAAGGTGGATTATAAATCTGTGGACCCCGTATTTCGGCTCAATGCATTTCCCACTCGATAGCGAGTTCGATTTTTATTTTGGAAAATTGATTTTATTTGATTAAAAAAACTGACTTGGAGTCGCCACTTATTTTTGTTTTATTTTTAAAGGGTAAATAAAATAAGAAAGAAAAACCCTAAGTGTGACTCCTTATTTTGGAAAAGGCGATCTGCGAAAAACCGGATCGAGTTCGGGGGTCAGGTTACTTATCGAGAAGGTACGGTACAGACCGTAGCACCCCTTTAAGTCCCTAAAAACGGGTCTCTACTAATAAAGTGAAGCAATCATGGCAATTGATGAATAAATCGATGAATACCCAAAGTGATCATGCACATATGAGAGTTCGAATATGCATAGACAATGATCAGATGGAAAGCGGGTACGTACCTTGGCAATGAGCCACCATGCACTATCAAGAGAGAGGGTTAGTGCACAATTAAGGAATAATAGCATGCATGTCAGAGAGCAGGATAAATAAATCATGTATGATAACCAAGTCAATCAATCGGATCAATCAATTGATCATAAGATCATGTATGTGGGGCCCCCACCAAAGGCCGATTATTTTTGCATGGACCAAATCCGTAAATTCTATTATTCAGAATTACAAAATTTGATTCTTTGCTTATTTCAAAACATTTTAAAACAGAGGATGTAAACCCTCAATTTTGTCCCTTTAACACATGTCTTTAAGTTCGTTTTCAGTGTTCCACAGTAGTTCCTTGGTGGCCCAGTACTACTCACCACTTACCTTTTTTTGAGTCACCTCGGAGATTTTGGTTGAGGGATTATTTGATCCCTTATTATTGACCTTGGCAGCCCTAATTTAGACTTAGGCTCTTCTTGTTTCTTTTTTAGGATAGCTTTTAGATACACTTGGCCCATTAGGCACCACCCTAGGCCCGCTTAATCTCATCATAGGCCCATTTAGACACACTTGGCCCAGTAGGCACTTTTAGACTCACTTTTTGTATGACTTGCATGACCCACATAGGATTGACTATTTTATTCAATTATTTTGTTTTACTTTATTTATTTTTATTTTATTTTAATCTTTGATAGGTAAGATTGCTAACTCTTTTTGTTTTTATTCTCTCTATTTTCATTTTTTTTTTATTGTTTGATAAGAGAATAGGGGCTGCTATTCAACTCTCACTAAGGTATGTGCACTCAAAAAGGTATGAGAAATATTTTGTGAGGAAAAAGGAATTAATGTGGCTGCATACATATGGAAAGAGAAGACCCTGCATGAGGGGAGATGAGCATTCTGATTTTTTAGAAAAAGAAAGGGAAAAGAAGAGGAGAAGGGGAGGATCGTCTGAGAGGAGGCATTGGAGAAAGGAGGATTCTTTTGGGAGATTCCGGGATTGTCTTGAGGAGGAGCACAGAGAGAGGGACTGGCAGCACGCATCGGAGGATTGGGAGAAGTTCTGAGGATTTTTTAGGAGAAAGCACAGAGGAGTTGGAAAGGTACAGAGGGAGGAAAAAAAAGGAGATTGCAGCCAAGCCTCTACCAGGTACGCTTCTTGTTCTTTTGATCTTTTTATTTTTTATTTTGGTATTCCCGTTTACATTCCACTCTAGATTCTCTGGCTGTTTTCGAGAAGTTATTCTTGCTAATTGGAGTGGACATTGAGGGCCACTTTATTTGCGTTGTTGAATCGAAATTTTCCTTCAAGCTTGCTCTGTTATGATTGTGCTATTGATTTCTCTGATTTTTTCTTATATAAATAGCTGAAACAGAGACTTGGCTTATCTGCTTACCCACCTTTATCTCCATTGTTTTGTTTTTCTTGGATTATTTTTTTTCTCTTCTTTGCTTTTGCATCCATATTTCTTCCCTTTCCCCTTTGGTGTTTTGGGCTATGGAGGCCATGATGGCATGAGAATTTCATGAAAGGTAGAAACTTCATAAAGGTCGTCTAGAATGTGGGCTGTTTGTGGGGTTGGCACATGATAACAGATTGTTGAGTCAGATTGGGTATTTCCTCTTCAAGGCAAGAAAGTCGTTAAACCGGGTTCTGGATGTGATTTAGTTGGATGCAGAAGTTGCTTCAATTTTTGGGGCTCTCTGTTCGTGGTATTCTGGGCTGGAATCCTAACGGGATCAATACAACACCTCTTCTCACTGCTACTGTCGCTTGTGTTCCAACAGAAGTGCACGCTGAAGATATTGATGACGTTGAGTTTAAAATATCTCCAGGATCACTCTTTTTGTTGCTGCTATTAGATCCTATTATAGTGAACCTCACTTGCTTCATGGTGTGGGATAGATGCTGTCTAAGGGGGCGGTATAACTGAAGAGTAAATGCTAAAGTGCGCAAGAGTAGTATAACAGGGGCAGTTGCAACTCTGAAACAGAGAATGCTATTTGTCATGAAGCTGAAGTCTTTTCTTATGGAGACCCTTTCTCTGAGGGTGGTCGGTCTGTAAGATTTACAGATGGATGTGTTCAAGCCCCTGTTTCAATCAATCCAACTTCCAATTACTGCAATATGCTAATTCAAGCTGCTTCAGAAGTATTGGGATTTCTAAAAGACTGTGCCTTTTCTCTAGAATGGCACACCTCAGTTTACGAGGATGGTTGTAAAAAGCTTAGTTGGAAGCACATGGACATTCTGCTTTCCATACTCAATTGTCAGGGTTGCTATTCTGAAGACAGGATTTCTGGCAGCATTACAAGTTTACATGAGCAGAGGAAGAATGGATTTTTGAGGAATACGGTTTGGCTTAAGTTGGTCAATATTTAAGTTATTGAAACTTGACAGCATCATGCTGTGCACTTCCACTGCTTAGGACTTTTTTTTTACCCAACTCAAACGGTTGCAGACTTGCTGGCCTTATGGTTCTGAAGATGAGTGCCTGGGAAAGCCTTTTGATATTGATGGTTTGAACTATGACTGTTCAGTGAGTAGAAAATTTTAAAAGAGCAGTACTGTAAGGCCGACGATCATTATATTCTATTTTGGGGAACTTGTAACTCATTATGGGCAGTCATTGAATACCCCCTTTAGGGATACGTTCATTCAAAGTGAACATGGACCAGAAAAACTTCAAAGTGAGTGTAATGACAAGTATTGTGAGGCACCTCCATGATCAGCAAAAGCTTCTCTTTTGGGAATTATAAGAATTCATTCGATTGTTATAAAAAAAAATTCTCATGGGAAGACTGAAATTGAGAAACAAGAACATGAATCTGACCTTGAGATTAACAGTTACGAAGCTGTTAGTTTGACCGAAACGGAAATCAAGTGCCTAAATTATGATTGTCTCTTTCAGTGATTTATCACTACAGATGCAAACAATTCAAAGTAACTAAGTTCTGTAGTTTCAATTTCAAGAAGCTCAACAGTTGGGGTTGGAATACACAAAAAAAAGTGATGCAACAAGAAACTTCTCATAGAATCATTCTTGTGACACTACCGATGAGGAGCTCATATCAGTTTTATATCAGAAAAGCAATTTCCCCAACTTCTCAGGAAAGGCTACGTCGGACTTGTGTGTTCAGATGGAATTATACAAATGCAAAATTAGCTTATGCTTTGCAAAACGGACTGGGGGGCAGAACTTTAATAGTAGAACCAGAATTTGTGAGAGATGAAGGTAGACATTGGTCCAGGAAGGTCTAAGCAAGGCAGTAGAAATGAAGTCATTGTTATTTCTAAGCATTTATATTGAGAGTCAATATGCAGAGACTGGCTGAATTGAGTCCAGCAAGCATCTAATGCTACTGGAGGTGAGAGTGATGAATGCAGGGTTCCCCCTCAAATGGGTCCTACCATGTACTGCATTGCTGGAATACTCCACCTTATTCTTCACAAGTTTTCTTTTTTTTTTATATTCCAAGAGTCTCAAAAGGGAGAAGAAAGTTCGATGCTGATTTGATGCAGCTTCATTTTTTTATGAGCTCCGATTTTAGAAACCTGGTTGTGGATGTCAATCTGATTTATTCATGGTGTTCATCCCGAAAGTGGCTTGGGGAATTTATTCATGGCATAAGAAATGCTATATGAACACATCAGTGTGAAGGTTCTGAAACTATTGGCAGTCAAAGGGGTAGTAGAATTAGGTCCTTGGGGATTTTCCTGACAAGCATGGAGAGGAGTTGAATGCAGCTACTGATCTGATAGAGTTCAGTGATAAAAACAGATCTGTATGGTATCCAGATTGGAGAAAGAAAGTAGTTTTTGCCTTGCAAACATTGCAATTGGGAAAGACACCTGAATTTAACATCCCATTTTTGTGTTTTGAGGATGCTCAAGATGTTGAGAATACCACCCAACAGGACTTAGCTTCACCACAATCATGTCTTGTGTACCTGGAACACTGGAGAGAAGTATGGTCTACACTTGAACATGCATGTAAAACTGTGACAGAGTGTGCTGATCTCTGGAAGGATGTAAGCAAGCAGCTGAAAGATGAGGATTGGACATGGAATAACTTAAATACATTATGCTGAGCAATAGGATCCATATCCAATTCCATGATGGAAGAACAGGAAAACAGATTTCTGGTGATGATCATCCATGATTTACTGAATTTATGAGAAATCACAAAAGGAAAAAAATAATAAGGACGTCATTGCAACGCTAGAAGTCTTGTAACAACAGCTAAATTCCATTTAATTCACTATAATCTGTTGGCATATAGGATCTCAAGAGGTTTTATTTAGTTAGTTGACTTGAGGCAATCAGCAGTATATGATCACAAAGCAGAGGTATTACCACATGATGAGTCCAGTGGGCTTAAATCTTTTTTACAGAAATTCTCATCTTTCTTGGACTTCAAACTAGCGTCTGATGAAAAGCATAAGAATTTTCACCCTATTCTACGACGGATGCATGCGCGGCAGTATGCTTGAGATCATTGTGGGTCTTTATCTGAAAAGGTGCTGATGGGGCCAACAGCTCTGAAGGGAGGGGCAGAGGTGTCTAGTATGGGATCATCATTTAAGGAGAAATTCGACCCTCAAAAATCTATGGCTCTCGGATTGAAAACTGGCCCAAAATACCGTGAATTACAGTTTATGAAATCACTGTTCGGTTGATCAATTACACAAAGAGAGGAAAGAAATTATGGAACTTATTCCACTTGCAGCCCATGCGTGACCAAAAGGGTTAATTTCAAATACTTCATTGGTGTCCAATTAGATGGAAATGACCGTGAGGAACCCCTCCGAAACTGCCTATCAGAGCAAACCGAGCAATAAAGTACTAAGATGGTCAAAGCTACTGCAGAAAATGTCGATGAAGCTGTTCGGGAACATCTTGATGCTAACTCGGTAAGAGACCAGAAGATTTGTGGACAATCCACTCTCAACCCCCTTGCCAAAGTCTCACAAAGAAGGTAATTCTTGTTGGATAACAATACAAAAGATTCCTGCCAGTGACTCTAATGTTGATTCAGAATGGGGGTCTTTTAGTAGTATCATAATGTATATGTGCAAAAGTCAGGATTAATTCCTCCAAAGCTCATGGATACAGTGCCACACACATCCTGGGAGTTTCTTATTAACAGCGACTTACACAAGAACTACTTTGAACTTAATTTGATCACTGGGATCTCTTCCAAAACGTCACTTGAGTTGCAGGAATCAGATTCTTCTAAATCATATTCGGATGGTGGATGAGGCCCAGAAAAATTATCCTATTCCAAGCCTTTGAAGGAAACTTTGGATTCCCTCTATGCGGCACATGAAAGTTTGAAATTAGATTATCTTCGCAAAAAGGACTTGGGACTTCTGGTGGTTCTATTATGTAATGTTGCTAATTTTCTAGGAGAGGGAAGTTATTTGGACCATTATGTTCATGATTTTCCTGGTATTTCTAAGAAACTTGGGATGTGTAAAGACTGTCTTTCCCAGACAACTCCTCCTCGTCTATTCAGATGGCTTGAACACTGCTTGCAGTGAGGATGTAATTCTGCTAATATAAATGACCTTTCACCTCTGATTCGTAAAGATGGTCATTTAGTTATTTGGGCCCGAGAGATAGTTTCCTTCCAAAGTCTATTATCTGGTGCGAAACCAGTGGGGAGAAAACCTTCATCTGGTGTTTATGGTAACCTTGCTACACGAGCATCTTCGAGTTCTGAGGAGTTGACAGCCTTGGCAATGGTTGGGGAAGAATTTGGACTTCGACAGTTGGATTTACTGCCTGCTGATGTATCCCTTCCTCTCCGGCATGCATTGGATAAGTGTCGGGAATCTCCTCCCACTGATTTACCAGCAGCCGCATATGTTCTTGGTCAGAGGATTTGGCTTTGTCATGTTTGGCTCATTCACATAAACACAAGGAACCCGAGATCCGAACCAACGCGAATTTAATTTCTATGTCCACTCTTTATAAGCTACATTTGCATCCAGTTATCATTCCTTCTACATCTTCTGATACAATTAGATTAGACAATACCAAGTTTAAGGATACAGATTCTGTTGATGGATCCATGGCACATGACATGGAAGCAGGGATCTTCACCAAGGTTCACGCTGAGAGAATAATTTCATCACTAAGACTCAGAATCCCATCAAGACCTCTCGTCAAAAGTTCTCATCCTGTTCGATTTCGCTTACCATTATAGTCATCTGCAGTGTCGGATTTCATTCGAATTCTCCAAGCAAATCTCTGCATTCAGCCCATGGAGAGGACAACCAGAATTTCAAGGCAGCAGCAATTAGACCAGTACCCAGGTTCAATTGTCAAATTATTTTTGAAGGACATCTCACAAAAGCTTCAACTGACTAAGGATTTCAATGGAGTAGGGAGGATACTTTAGTCACATCGTCTGCATAATTAAAGAAAGGTCCAATCCAGTTTTCATACAATTCAGAGTCTGATGCTCACAGGAATACGTTCTCTTCATCTTCTACAAATTCTGGACTCAGCAGCTTTGATGAAGCCACACTTTCTATTGATGATTCTGTAGACCAGATTGTTGAGGTCCTTAATTCTCTTAGGACTTGGTGCAGTGATATACATGGGAGTATTGGAGACGGTAAATTTTGGAGCCGAAATCTTCGAAGCCAAAGCCACTATGTTGGACGATGCTTATCCAACCGCTCTAAAGATTTGAAAGCCCATTGAAGGAGTTGCTTGATCAGAAAAGTATTATGAAGCAAGCATTATATTTCAGAACTGGAGGTTATGAGTGATGCTGTTCGAGATTTACAATCGGAAAGGGTTCCTATATGGCCAGAATACAGAGGATGATTGGTTTGGGACTGAAAAGAAGACTTATTTTTGTGGGGGCTGCCACCATTGATTTGTATGCTAAATGCAGGGATAATGATCAAGCTGTGAAGGAATTTTTGTGAATGCCAATCTGCAATGTAGTTTCCTGGACTACCATCGTTTCTAGTTTTGTTCAGAAAGATGACGACACCAATTATTAAATGAGATATGCAGTGAAAGAGGTAACAATGGGGATGGTGATCTTTGTCAAGAAAAGGGTTACTGATGCTCTGGGCGAAGCTGCGACTAGAGAACAATTAAGCCTTACAAGAGAAAGACTTCCCACGATGAGCCTTACTTCCTGAACACTGTCATCGATAATTTTGGTGCATAAACTACTCATGAAAATGAAAGGTATCTGAGGATAACTTCTAATCGAAAAAGGGAACGATCAACTTGTAGTAGAGTTTGAATTGTCTGGAAATGGTTGGGTTTAAGGATTGATCATCAGCTTGTTCTTGATAAATGAATAGAATCACATACAAATTCTTTTCTTTCCTTCAGATGAGAATCAAATGCATCACACCATCATACAGTTGAAATTTTGAGCCAGAACAGAAAAGGAGACAGAACAGAGAAAGCAAGGTTCTGAAGGGAATCATTCGAAATGGACCAGTTGACAAAGTCTAAAGTCCCATTCTAGATTTTCTTCTGAAACTATGAAAGGAAATGCAGTAGGATTTGTACCTGACTCAACCTGAGAGCATGCTTCTTTGTTCATCCCACCAGTTGCAGAAAACAAGTTGGCTTCTGATGCCCATGAGAAGGAACCTGATTCCACCATTGATAAAATATTAAGCAAATCTACTGGTTATTCGACAATTGAAGAGTCGTAGCGTATTGTTATTTGCTTGTGAATTGTTGAAACAACAGTACCATGACTGGAAGATCGAATATCTGGTACCGGAAATGAAGTTGAGATCAGAGAATCTACTCTTTCTGCTCACGCCTGTTTTCTCATAAAGAATATGTCTCAAAAGGAGGAACACATTCGAGATATCCCTGTCAACTTGTTGGGTCAACCTAGAGAAAGGTTTCTTCAGGTTCTATGGAATTCCTCCTGTCTGCATTCCCTACTATTTTCAGTTGATGATGAGTCGCCTTCTGCTCTTTCCAATGATGCTACTAATTCTGAACTCAGGTTAAAAGATCTAAATTTGAGAGTAAATATAGTGTCGTCCGGTTCAATAGAACACACCAACAAGCTCGCTTAGTTTGAAAGAATACACCAGCAAGTTAGCATCTGACTAACGTGAATACGAATCAGTTGGCTCACTTTACCTTGATTGTCCTTTTGTTGATGATCTCCAAGCAAATAAGAGGTGGCAGGTCCAGGTATCAGAGAATGGGGTAACTCAGCGAAGAGAGCGAGTGAAGAACCTACAGATTGCCCAATTGTTTCCAAGATTACTCACAGATATGTTCCAGATTCTCAAGAATTCCTTTAACACTGTCGAGCTTGTCAGAAAGTGGGAAGGATTGCAACAACTTCAGACCCTTGCACATAATGGACACCTGCAATTCTTTCGAACTGAGATGACTCCCCAGAAGTTGCATAATTCGTAGTCTCAATTGCAGCAGGAACAGAAAGTTCTACCTTCAGATATGGAATTGGACCTCAAAGATTGAAATAAGTGGTGGTGTCCAAGTTTGACTTAGAAAATGAAGCGAAGGAGTTAGAGATTTATAAAATAAAACTGCAGTTGGGAAAATCCTGAATTGGCAGAGAGGTTAGAATCCACTCAACCCTTGCAAGATCTGTTCTGGGATATACAGAAATAGAAGAAATAAAGAAACTGAACCACAACCTCAGACACAAAAAAGGAAGACCTGTTAAAGAAAATTGAGGTGTTACAAGTAGATCAGTGCACTGACATAGAAGAGCTACTTTTACCTGTGATGACTCAATGCTCGCTAATGACATAAATTGAGGAATTAACAGCCCGGTGTTGTTTCATCTGTTGCAAAGGACCCGAGCGAATTCGCTTGAGTTCCAAGTTTGAGGAGGAAGTAAAGCTGTTAACTTTTGAATATGGGCATGCAGAAAGACTTGAGAAGAAGGAAATTGACTTTATGGATTTCGATTGTGACCTAGGGTTATCTTCAGAAGCTGACTCCAGTTTCAGGGATTTATGCAAGAAGGTTTCAAGAAATAAGGAAGAGCTCAAGAACATAGTGATGCAAAACACTTAAATGCATGCGAGAGAGTAGAAGGGAAAAATTCAAAGGGAACAACAGCAGCATCTACGACCACCAGCAATGCAAATCATAATCACATCCCTAGACTGCCTTCCGAAAATGGCCATCCTGGTGTACACTCTCCTCTTCCTCCTCCACCCCTCACCTTCATCATGCTTCTACATGTTTTAAATTGTGTTTTCAAAATCGTTTTCATCCAAATAACCCTAACTTTAGAGAATTATCCCCAAACTCTCTTTAGGCATAATATCCAATTTTAACATGCTATTTGCTGCCATTTTCCTTCGGGCATGCACTTTCACTGTTTTAACTATTTTCATGATTTTCTTGATTTTCAACAAGCATGAATAAACTTCATAATTCCAAATCATGGAATTTATGAAATCAACTCATGCGAAATTAATTAGGGCTTTGGTGGGGGCCCAACATTCATGATATCCTCTTCCATATTGTTTGCTTGATATCTGATTGATTTTTGACTTCCCTTGATGGCATACATGAATTTGTTTTATATTTAATATTGAGATATCCTTGCTTCCCATAAAGATGTGGATGCTTGCAAATCAGGTACGCCCTTTCTACCCCACAACCCTAAAATTCTATGAATGCGTATGTTTTCATGAGACATGACCATGTTTGATGCCATAATTGATTGCCTTGATGCTTGTTTGATCGTCCTTGATGAAAATACATACTATGTGTCATATTTCCAAACTAATAGTTTATGACTTTGATGTCTTGTGTTAGCGCTCGAGAAGTGATCCGGGTACGCATCCTAACCCTCCTTTATTATGATTAAATCTTGTTTGGCATGCTATATATTTGAAATCGCCTAGCCTACTTAGGTATCCATAATTAACCGATTAATTGTCACGTTTCCCTCAACTTAGTCAGTAGAGACCTTTTTAGGGCTTAGAGGGGTGCTACCTCTTAGAGGTACCTTCCCAATAAGTAACCTGATCCCCGGACCAAGACTCGAGTTTTTTAAAGACATGCCTTTTTTCCAAAAATTATGGAGTCACATTTTAGGGTTTTTCTTTCTTGTTTTATTTTCCCTTTAAAATAAAAAATAAAATAAGTGGCGACTCCAATTTTTCTAAAAATTAATTTTTCACAAATAAAAAGCGAGTCTCGCCGATCGAGTGGGGACGCACGTGAAAAATGCGAGTCCACAGAGGAGGTGTGGAAATGGCTTGCCAGAAAGAAAGTGGCAACCAATTTTTATTAAAAATGTGATTTTTAAGACCTAAGACCCTAAGGATGAGAATTTAAAAAAACTAAAATTATTGAAAGGGTTTAGAGATTGGAAGACCATTTAATAGCTTGAATTTGAAAAAGATGTAAGAAATAGGAGTATGGAATCTGAATTGTCGATTGCGGATGTTCTCCGGGTAAGCGCTATCAGGGTATTTGGACATGGCTATCCGGGGAAGTTGAATCGTCCTCCTCTCCCATCCAGCGTCAGGCGCCAGATATGAAATATGCGGAGAAGGTGGAATGTCGGCGGACAAATTTCCGGATGTGAAACATCCGGAGAAGATGGAATGGCGGCGGATAGAGTTCCGGATGTGAGACATCCAGAGAAGATGGAATGGCGACGGATAGAATTCCGGATGTGAGACATCCGGAGAAGGTGGGATGGCGGCGGATAGAATTCTAGATGTGAGACATCCGGAGAAGGTGGAATGGCGGCGGATAGAATTCCGGATGTGAGACACCCGGAGAAGGGGGGACGTAGGCGGACAAAATTCCAGATGTGAGACATCCGGAAAAGGGTGGAATGGCGGCGGACAAAATTCCGGATGTGAGACATCCGGAGAAGGGGGAACGTAGGCGGACAAAATTTTGGATGTGAGACATTCGGAAAAGGCGGGGGACGTAGGCGGACAAAATTCCGGATGTGAGACATCCGGAAAAGGCGGGACGTCGGAGGACAGAATTCCTCCCCGGGTGGAATGTTAATGGGTATGTGAAGGAGTGAAGGATAGCATGCACCCGCGAGACTTCATGTAAGTGAGGGAGTGGGGTGGAGAATGAATGAGAGGAAAATGGGTGTGGTGGAGGATGCTTGATTCTTGCAAGCTTGAGTGAGGAAATGGGTATGACGACCTAGAGAGAGTGATGGATAGATGAACGATGGGTATGGTGGATAAGGAAAAAAACATGGGGATGAGATGACGACTCGCTTGCATGAGAATAGAGATAGGGGTCATGCAGAGTGAAGACGCGTGCATGGACATAAACACAATGGGCAGGCCACCAGCAGACGCGCCTCCACGTCTAGCCGACGACTATGTCTGGTAGTATGCAACCTTGGGTATTTGCTGACTGTGAAAGTTTGGAGAAAATTGAAAAGGCCTACTCTCATCATCATTGAGAACCCAGATTCTAACCACAAGGAGGCCATGGCTTGAAGCTTCACGAAAAGCAGCTGAAACTTTGGAGCCTTGAGTATGCACTCAGGGAGGAAAAGAAAACAAGGAGATAACAGGATGGCAACAAGAAGAAGAACATGAAGACTTTAACTAGCATATCGGACTCATTTCATCTTTTCATCCATGGGTCCAACATCCAGTGAGTTAAGATGGAAAATACTCGTCAGGATAGGGCATAAAACACAACAAACTCTTCCAATATTTAATCAATAATCACCAAAATAGAGCAACCCAACAAACAGAAATGAAAAATCACTGAGAATCAGACCTGGTCAGTCTGATAAAAATGGAAAATATACAAAAACAAATGGTCATACCTGGAAATCTCCCTTCTCAGCTCTGTGTCCTGGACTCTTCCCAGCAACTCTACGCTCCTCTGTTCTTAGCTTCCTCCCCAAGTTCAGCCAATACGCTTTTCTCAAAACTCTCAAAAAAAAAAACCCCCTTCCGAAAAACTCCCCCGTCCCTCTACAAGCCTCCCTCACCTCTCTCCTTCTTCGGATCTCTGCCGCAACCACCTTTTCTGCCCCCCTACCATGCTGTCACCTCCAACGATCTCCCCAAAGCAAAACCCTCTGCTCCTCTACAATGCTGTCACCTCCAATGATCTCTGCAGCAACCACCTTTCCTGCACCACACCTTCTGCCGCCACCTTTTCCTGCACCACCCCTTCTGCAGCCACCTTTCCTTCTCTCTCATCCACGCCCCCTAACGGCCTGCGGGACCCCCTTTCAGAAAGTTCCTCCACGTGTCAAAGTCCTATTGCAGCTTCAAAAAACGAGGTTGATTCCTTATGACCACTAAGGATGTGACACGTGGCCCGCTGGGGGTAGTAACACCTGGCTAAAAATGTTATCTGCAAAAACAAATAGGGAAAAAGTGACCCATGCCTAAATGGGGGTCTACAAAATCATATTAAAGTATTTGTCCTATCTTGTTGTGAAATAAGAAATTTCCTCAACTCATTGTCTTTAACACTTCAAATCATATTTGATTACAAACGCTTTTCATAAAATATTGACTTTGGATTGTTCTTGAACAATTTTCAATATTTTAAAATTTTGAAGAAGTGAAAGTCGGTCACTTCATCTAAGTTTAAAAATTTTAAATAGGAATTTCTATTTTTAAAAATAAAAATAAAGTGTATTTAAATGTAATCTTAGTAAATAATTATTATTTTAACCAAAGGTATGAATTTAATCTCCCTTGACATGACTAAACAATTTACTCTTAATGAGCCAAGACCATCCCTTGTATTGCACCAATACTCTCACGCTTATCTTCTAATTATGCTCTAAAAGTTTGCATATATACAAAGATAACTCTTATGGAGACCACTCGAACCCATAAATAATTAGCTTTTAGAGAATGATAAAAAATTCTATAATTAATTTTCATTATACTAAAAAAGATTAATCACACTATACTATTTTATGATAACCATAGGAATCGTAAGTGATAGTTTATGACCTATTAAACCATTGTATGTTACTTCCTTGAAGAAATATCCATAATTTAATATGGCAAGTGTTATCGGCCAATTAGAAATTAGAATATATCTTAATCCTCGAGTTGCAAATCTACCTTTTCTATGATCACTTGATGTTTTTATATTCATAATGATAAATATCAAATTTGAATTTAATGGAATTGCCATGACCATGAACTAATTATGATGGTCTATTTTTGGATTAACAAAGAGGATATTGTTAGTATATTTTATTTAGTCGGTAATTTTGTTTATTTTTTATTAATTAGATGCAATCAGTAATGAAAATATCGATTCTAATGAATATATCAGTAACCGAATTCTACGAATATATCATAAAATATCAATAAATATTTTGATACAAAATATTTTTATTTTAAAATATTGATAATTTTTTTTTTTTGTGATTTTATATTAGTGTTGCATTTAATTAATATACAAAATAGGTAATAAGGTAATTAAAATTAATTAATTAATAATAAATTTTAATTAATTTATGAAATATATTATAATATATAAAAATATATATGTAGCATAATAATAATAATTTTATGTTTATATAGCTCAATGGTGTAAGCCATCTATGATAAGTTCAAAGGACATGAGTTCAGTTCCATGTATGAATTTTTTAACCATGGTCACAATCAATTGAAGTTTCCATGCCAAATATCAATGAAATATCTCTGATATTTCCCAACATTTCAATCATTAGATATAACTTACTTTTTTGGGTTTTATCCGTCTTAATACAACTTTCAAATTTCGTCAAATTTAAATGCAAGTTATTTCGAGTTGTAAAAGTTTAAGCATGTACTAATGGTTAGTAAAACTTTTAAAATGACAAATACTATAAATAAACGTTTCCATTGGGTTCACTATCATCATAAACAATCGGCAAAATTTAGCTGAAATATCAACAATTTTTTTAAATTAAATTTAAATATTATATTAATTTTATATAAAAACAAAATATTAAATAAATATTTTATTAATTAATTAATTTTAATTTTTTATTTTTAAATTACATTTAATTGATTACAAAAAATATAAAAACTTTCATGATAATTTTCTTGACTATTTTTTTTATTTCATTTATATATTAATTAAATATTAAAAAATATTATACATACATCATCTTATTTTATATCAATGAATACATTTGAATTAAATGGATCATAATTTTCATACTAAATATATTTTAAAATTAAGCATATTATAATTAAATGTCATAATATTATTGTTGAATAATATTTAATGTAACTTAATAATGAATTTATACTTATAAAATTCATATTTTTAATCGACATACATGGTATTATCATTGAATATGACATACTATATCATACAAATATTAATTTATTCAAAATGTCTATCGTTGTTCCTTATACCATTTTTAGAGTTTTTTTTTTAAATATTTTTATGAGTTTTTATCAATTTTTGCTTTATCGATATTTTGTATCAAAATATTCACCAATATTTCCCGATATATCTGTAAAATTAATTTACTGATATATCTGTTAAAACCGATATTTTCATCATTGATCACTATCATAGACACATTGTTGAAATTAGTCTTGCCTTATTGTATTGAGCCTCTCTTCCCTTATATTACTGGTCCTTTGCTTTCAATTCACAAGTTCCTCATTTATTACCTACGTGCCACTTTTGTATGAAGCTCAAAAAAACACTCTCCAAATCACATGAAATTTTGTGTATTTAGCTACTTATGCCATCCATGGCTCTTGCCTTACACAACATAAGCTCTAGCCTAAATCCAAGAATTACGTCTTCTTAGGTTATTGATTTGCCTAAAGTACTTACAGATATCTTGATCCTACTCCAAGCAACAATTATGTTCGATATGTTAAGTTCATTGAAGTTACTTTTCTACCTCTTTCTATAACCATAACTAAGTCAAGGTGGCAAAAGAAATAGTATGGGAATATTACTAGGGTTGCAATAGACTACTACTACAAAGGTGGCAAAACTTTTGGCATGCATGAAAAGTTATAGAAATGTTACTGATTTTTTATTTTATTTTATTATTTATATTTTTTTTGCAGTTTTTATCCTTACTTCTTTGGCAATTGAAGATTAAATCTATAGAAAGTATTCAATTATGTTAAGGTTTATTTATTTATTTATTTTTATACTTAAGTGGTAAAGCCATTTACTTTAAGACCTAAGATATTTTTACGGCTATTTTATTTTTTAACTTATTCATTTTTTTAAAGAAATTAATCTAAAATAAATCCATGAAGTTCTAAAATTTAAATTGAGATTCAACCACAAGTGACCACTATTTTTGCCTCATAATTATTTTAGTTTAAAAAAAACAAAATTCATAAATTTCTATACATTTGACCTTTAAAAATGAAATCAATCATCATAAATTCCAATTAAATTTTTTAGATTCGTACTCCAAAACATGATCTATGATCATATAAATATCCACTAAAATTAATAATTGAAATTCATTTTGAAAAATAAAAAAATATGATTTGATATTCTTTTCTAAATTAAAAATATAAAAATTAATGAATCAATCTCGACAACAAAACACCCATTTCAATCACAAGTTCATAAATCCGAAAATGCACCATGAAAAACTAGCGAGTAATCAATAAAATTTAACTTAATTTTTAAACATTTGCTTATTAATTGAACATAATTAAGTAGCTTAATTATTATTGAGTTACTAATTCTCTAATTAATCACATAATCAATTATCGAAATTTTTTTATTATCGTAATAAATTTGGGTAATTTAGGAATTTTCTTTTCAAATTAGCAGTTTCAATATTTTTATTTAATTAATTATATAAAGTCATAAGAACCACATCAATTAATTTTACTAATATTTTTAAATATTTATAAATTAATTTTGTATCCTCACAATATTATTTACTAATTTAAAACCAAATTTAAAAAAAAGATCCCAACCCAATCCACTAAAAAATAAATTATCTTGCCTTTTTGATCTAAATATTTGTAAGATTACTTTTTGAGGAGGTGACTTGACTTCCAAAGTTTGAACAATCATTTCTCCTATTAAAGCAAAGTGAAAAGTAAAATTGGCTTTTTCTGCCCTATCCAAGCTTTGAAGCCAAAAAACCAAAAAGGAAAAGTGACGAAGCCTTAATTCAAGCTTTGATTCCCTGCTTTTTAACAATAATTTCAAACACAGAATGAGAACATGAATAGAAAAAAATAAAAAAAAAATTTAAAAATAAAAAATAAAATAAAGAAAGAGAAACAAAAGCTTGGTTTTGTACTTGCCTGCCATTGCCCCATGTGATGTGTTCATATATTGAGTAATGTGAAAGGTCTATGTGCGCTTGGTCCAATGGGGTCCATCTCACAAGTCACACAATTGCCCAAAAAGAATCCACTTTTGATTTTTTTTCAATAATTATTTTATTTTATTTTATTTATTGAGAAATTAGTTTTGTAATCAATTCAATTTATAAATCTGTCACATTTTGCAGCTGCATACAAAAATCAAGACCAATTCTAAAATTAAAAATCAAAACTAATAACTATTGTATTTTGAATGTATCTAATAAATTTTATTTTAAGGTTGTTTATTTAAAGTCGATTAAATCTAAATTCAAACTGATATTCTAAATATAGTATAAATAGAATAGTTACTTTTATACTTTTATAAAAAAATTGTATTTAAAAGTAAAATACTAATTTTTAATAAGTTTTGTAAGGTAAGCGTTGGATTTTCAACCCGCAGGTAAAGTATAAAACTCATTAAAGGTCGAGATCGGTTTATAAGGTAAGTGTAGGATTTTGAACATGAAGGTAAGGTATAAAACAAGGGTAAGTGTAGGATTTTGAATATAAAGGTAAAGTATAAAACAGATCGAGATAGAGATCAAAATCGAGATTAAGAAATAAAGTGTATTTTTAAAAAATTAAAATTCTTATTCAATATTAATATGAATTAATTATAAAAAGAAAATACTGTCATAATTCTTCTTACAACTAATCATTGAGCTATTGGTAGGAAATTATGATAATGGATAGAGAGCCATTGATATGCATTTAAATATTTGGTAATAAGAAATGAGTCTTATAATATTTTTTAGAAGCTTGTAAAGACAAAAAAAGCATAATCTTATTTTTGGTGTCTTTATCTCAAAATTTCAATTATGTGACAAAAGGAATTTCAAAGGGTAATAATCCTCTACTACTCATATGAAGAGGGGCTCCACAACATTAAATTTCACTTTTGTTTACGTGGCAAGAGCCCATTGGTTTAACTCTATTCCTCAATTTATTTGGACCAAAATACCCTCGTTTATTATGTTTAATGCCCAGTTTATACACTCATGGGGGACACGTGTGAGTGACGGCCTGGGAGAAGATATGAGCTATGTGTAGAGAGAGAAAGAGTGTTGTAGAGAGAAAGAGAAAGAGAAAGAGAGAGAGAATGGTGAATGAAGAATGAAGAATGAATCATCATTATTATCATGAGCATCCGTTTATCACCAAATCACACAGATACAGACAGAAAACAACACCTAGGAAAGAGACAGACAAAAAACCCAGATCCTTGGATCCCCATTTCAACAACCTCTATATCTGACTCTTTCTCTTTCTAAAAACCAACAAAACAATCACTTTCTCTCTTTATAAACTCACATTCCTTCAGCCCCTCTTTCTCTGCATAGTGTGAAGGACAAGACACGTTCACAAAAGGGTTTCCTTTGATTCACAGCAAAATCCATGCCCTCTGGTTCCTGAATCCGCACTCTCTGCAATGCCGTCATCATGGTTGTTTAGTCTTTTTGGGTATTGGGTTTTTCTGGGGATCTATGTATTTTAACTGAAAAGGGTGTGGTGTTGGTTGCAATGTGGGTTGAATTGGAACGTTTATAGGGTTTCCAGTGGGTGATATTGTTGGATCTTGACGGTAGATGGCGCTGTTTCGGAAGTTCTTCTATCGGAAGCCGCCAGACGGGCTCTTGGAGATCTCTGAGAGGGTTTATGGTATGATATGATTGCGGCAATGTTGATGACATTTGGCTGTTTTGAGGGTCGGGGATTAATGGGGTTTGGTTGTACTTGAATGGGGTGCTTTTAATTTTTTGATTGTCTTGCCTTATTTGTTCATTGGTTGATAGTGTATGAATTTAAATGGGCATTCTCGTAGCTCATGTTCTTGTAGTAAGCTGTTTTGATAATTCATTTTTAATGCCTAAGAACTTTATGGACTGCTCGTGTGTGATCTTAATGGGGTTTGGTTTTACTTTAATGGGTTGTTTTTAGTTTTTTGATTGTCTTGCCTTATTTGTTCATTGGTTGATAGTGTACGAATTTAAGTGGGCATTCTCCTAGCTCATGTACTTGTAGTAAGCTGCCTTTTTGCTAATCTTAATGGGGTTTGGTTGTACTTTAATGGGTTGTTTTTAGTTTTTTGATTGTCTTGCTTTATTTGTTCATTGGTTAATAGTGTACGAATTTAAGTGGGCATTCTCCTAGCTCATGTTCTTGTAGTAAGCTGCCTTTTTACTTATCAAAAAATGTTTTTGTAGTAAGCTGTTTTTATAATTCATTTTTAATGTCTAAGAACTTTATGGACTGTTTGTGGGGAATCGTCACAATTAGTTCTATGTTGTAGGACGCGTACATTATTTCCAATGGCACGATGAAAGGAAATGAACAAAAATGATCTCACCACTATTGCCGTAGATAGGCTTAGTGGAGAGTGTCATTATTTTGTTAATGTTAGTTTGCTTGTTGAGAAAAGTCAGGAAAAGGAACAAAAATAAAAGGGGAAATTTCAACTTTGCATTGTAGATTTTAGATAGCAATTTGTTTCCCAGTGGAGGTGAATGTTTCAAATTTTGGCATAAAACTCTCTCTCCAGTTTATGACTCTTTGTGTGCATGTTATCATTGATTTGTGTTTAAGCATTTATAATTTTTAGTACATTCATTTACTTGTGATGAAATGCAAAGTGAATGGCACTTATGCATTAAATTGTGATTAATTCATCCTTAGTGTAAAATTTTCTAGATTAATATTCCTCATATGGTTGTGATTACACACTTGTGTATATGTTCAGTGTTTGATTGCTGCTTTACCACGGATGTTCTGGAAGATGAGGAATATAAAGTTTACATGGGAAGCATAGTGGGTCAACTTCGTGAGCACTTCCCTGATGCTTCATTCATGGTGTTCAACTTCCGAGAGGGAGACAGCCAAAGCCAGATTTCTAGTATTTTGTCTGAGTATGATATGACTGTGATGGATTATCCTCGACATTATGAGGGTTGCCCATTACTCACAATGGAGATGATCCATCACTTTTTAAGATCAAGCGAAAGCTGGCTCTCACTTGGGCAGCAGAATGTACTCTTGATGCATTGTGAGCGAAGTGGGTGGCCAATTTTGGCTTTCATGTTAGCTGCCCTCTTGATTTATAGGAAGCAGTACACCGGGGAACAGAAAACTTTGGACATGATTTACAAGCAAGCACCTCGTGAGCTCTTGCAGCTGATGTCTCCACTAAATCCATTGCCTTCCCAACTGAGGTACCTGCAGTATGTATCAAGAAGGAATGTAGGCTCAGAGTGGCCTCCACTGGATAGGGCACTTACGTTGGACTGTGTCATTCTCAGAATCATTCCTAATTTGGATGGAGAGGGGGGTTGTCGTCCAATATTTAGGATATATGGTCAGGATCCTTTTATGGTTGCTGATCGGACTCCCAAAGTCCTGTTCTCGACCCCAAAGAGGAGCAAAACCGTTCGGCATTACAAGCAGGTGGGCATAGGTCTCTTATTTATATTTGTATATTCTTCAGCCTTTAATTTTAAATGTGTTTTTTGATGGAGTAGAAAGGATATCTTCTTATGTTCTTTTCATCAATTTTGTTGTTATTTGTCTGTCAAATTATTATTATTTGCTTCATCGAAAGCTCTTACTTTGTGCTGTCCCTGATGATGTTGCAGCATTCTTGCTGAAAGTTGTTCATGCAGATTGGCTGGTTTATATGAATTTTCTTAGTTACTCTCATATTGTTCCTTCAGTAAATACTGCATCTAGAAAGAAATATTTTAATTTTGGATTGTTGTGTAACTTCTGATGATGCCTATATAATTTAATCATAAAAATCTATTAGCACATGATAGTCCACTCCTCTCTGAAAAGTGAATCTATTGTATTTCTTAATATTGCCCTTTAACACTAAACACTTCTTGGCGCTTATCTGAAACAATAATTTGCCTCGTATTTCCAGCTGCATTGTGATCCTAGATAACATCATTCTATTTAACAATGAGATTCTTATTTATTCATTACCATCTTGGGACCAAATTGTACTCCCTCTGAACAGAACAGATGCAATGGCACCAAGACTTTATAAGATGCTGCACTTAAATCTTCTTAGTAAAACTTCATCGATCAGATGAATCTACCACTTCTAATATGGGTTTTTTTGCAACTAAGCTTGTCTAATTTGTTAGTTCATTGCTGATTTTATTTTATTTTTGATTGGAAACGACACAAAGATTTATTGATAGATAAAAATAAGTACAAAAGAAGGATGAGGAATCCTCCCGCCAAAGAAAGCTAAACTATAGAAAAATACACTGAAAAACAAGCGAACACTCTAAAAAGACCACTCCTTATGGAGTACACACTGCTATCCAATCAAGTTGTATCACATTAAGGGGAGTCCCCTTAAAAACCTTGGAACAATAAGCCCAAAGAGAAGCAAGGAAAACAATAGAGTCCCAAAGATACTTTGAATTCCTTGCTTTTTCCTAAAAAATCCTCTCATTTCTTTCCCACCACACAATCCGAATAGGAGCGATGCTTGCAGCTTGCCACAAGGCTATCCCCCTCTTAGAAGAACCAAATCCATTAAATTTGATGGACATCATGTCAAGGATGCTCATCGGGGGGACCCAATCCATCTTAACTAATTGAAATAACCTGTGCCACAACCCAATCGTCAAGGAGCAATGAAGAAAAATATGATCAGCTGATTCCCTATGCTTCATGCACTGAATACAAATATCAGGACTAAGGGCTTTGTAGGGTCTTCTCACTTGTAGCATGTCATTAGTATTCACCTTCTTGTGTGCCACTAACCAGACGAAGGACTTCACTTTGAAAGGAACTTGAGAATTCCAAACGAACTTAGAAGGAAAAACTTGAGGAGATCCAGAAAATTGGGATAAAGCTAGAAAGAAGGATTTAACTGAAAAAAGCCCTGAAGAAGATAAGGGCCAAAATCTGGCATCTGGAGCCGAAGGAGATAAATGCAATCCATCGAGAGATCGCATGAGGCCTTTTAAGTCCTCTATCTCAGAATCTGACAGGTTACGACGGAAATTTAAATTCCAAGAGAAAGAATGAGTAGGACCGAGAACTGAAGAAATAGGTATGTTTTTATCTAAGACTACTCTAAATAGTCTTGGATATTGGGTTCCCAAAGGTTGGTCCCCCCACCACAAATCTTCCCAGAACCGAATTCTTTCCCCATTTCCTACCACAAACCGAGTAAACGAGGAAAACTCCTGAAAGACTTGAGTAATAGCCTTCCAAGGACAATTATGTGACCATCTGACTAATGTGTTAGCATCCCAACCATTGGAGTGTGAACCATAAATGCTTAGTATGACCTGATGTCATAGAGTTGAACCCTCTCTAGGGTACCTCCACAGTCATTTCCCTAAAAGAGCGAGATTCCTCAGAGAAATATTCCCAAAACCCAAACCCCCTATTTCCTTCGGTTTACACACGACATCCCACCTGACTAAATGATCTCTTTTGCCTTCCCCAATCCCTGACCATAAAAAATCCTTTTGCAACCTCTCGATTTTTGCAGCGACTGAAGCGGGTAACTTAAATAAGGAAAGAAAATAACAGGGCATATGGGTAAGGCAAGATTGGATGAGAGTTATCCTCCCTCCGAAGGATAGGTATGCCTTTTGCCATCCATCTAATCTTCTTGAAATTCTCTCAATCACTGGATCCCAAAATCCTCCTGCCCTGGGGTTCCCACCCAAAGGAAGACCCAGATAGAGTATAGGCCAGCTAGAAGCCTTGCATTCAAGCGTCTCAGCCAATCTTGAAATATGAGCTTGATCCAAATTGATACCGTAAATATTACTCTTGTCAAGATTGACCTTAAGCCCAGAAATATGCCCAAATGCTAACAAAAGACTCTTGAGAGTCTGCAAGTCTTCCTCCCTAGTGTTAGAAAAGAAGATGGTGTCATCGGCAAATTGCAAATGAGATACCCTAGTTCTGTTTCTACCCACCCTGAAACCCTCCAACATATTTCTCTCCTCTGCTCTCAAAAGCATCCTACTCAATACATCTGCTACTAAAGTAAACAAAAAGGGGGATAAAGGGTCACCTTGTCTTAATCCTCTCGATGCCTTAACCCAACCTTTAGCGCTACCATTCACTAATACTGCATAAGATACCGAGGACAAACATCCACTCATCCATTTCCTTTATTTAGGACTGAACCCCTTCTTCTCCAACACTTGATCTAAAAAATCCCACCTTACATGACCGTAAGCCTTTTCTAAGTCAATTTTGAAGACGACACCTTCCTCCTCTGATCGTCTTCTCTCATCCACTATCTCATTTGCTATGAGAACCGCACCATTATTTGTCTCCCTTGAACAAAAGCGCCTTGAGTAGAGTGGATGGTTTCATGTAGAACCCCTCTTAGACGCCCTGAGAGCATTTTGACTATTATCTTATAGAGACTAGTGATCAAACTAATGGGTCTAAAATTTGAGATTTTCTTTGTCGTACTCTTTTTGGGCAGAAGAACAATGAAAGAGGCATTAATGCTTTGATTGATAACTCCGCTCCTATGAAATTCTGCGAACACTCTCACTAGATCCTCCTTAATCACATCCCAACAGTCTTGGAATACTGCAATAGTAAAGCCATCAGGCCCCGGAGCCTTGTCCCTATCCATATGAAAAATGGCCTTAGAAATCTCTTCTTCAGTGAAAGGGGCATCCAAACTTATCGCACTCTCTTCCGAAATAGGGGACCAATCTAATCCTTCAATACTCCAAGACTCTCCTATAGGACTCGCGTAGAGTTTTTCAAAATAAAGTAAGATCTCCTCTGTGATTCTCTCGGCATTATTCAACACTAAGCCCCTTTCATTTTCCAACGCCTTGATATATTTCCTATTTCGCCTGCCATTAGCCACTTTATGAAAAAACTTAGAGTTGCAATCCCCTTCCTTAACCCATTTCACCCTAGCTTTTTGTCTCCAATGGATTTTCTCCCTCAAAATTAATTCCTCTAGCTCCCCTTTTCTTAAGGCTCTTTGATCTAACAATTCAGAGGTGAGACCCCCATCCTGCTCAATGGTGTCAAAGTTAGCTAAATCATTGAGGATACTTTTTTTCGTTTCATTAAGCTCTCCAAAAGAAAGCTTATTCCATTCCTTCAATTTTGCTTTAACAAATTGTAATCTCCTCATGAACTTGTGGCCTTCCCATCCGTTTCCTTGAAAACCCCTCCACCAATTTCTAAAGTTCTCCTTGATTGCTGATTTTATGGATAATGTGTGATTGGTCCAAACTGATTTTAGGGACAATGTTAGCTCATGGTCAAGGGATGCATGGTTGAAGGGTCATAAGTTCATGTAGAAGTTACAACTCATTAGTGAACTGAAAATTTGAGACAAGGAGAATTTTGAGGATATTAAAGTGATGAAAGTTGCTCTCTTTATAGACATCGGCCCAAAAGATTCTTGTGAGGGGGAGGGTGTTTTCACAACCGAATTAGCAATGTTGAGGGATGTGAAAAAGAAAGGACAAAAGAAACCTCAATTGGAGGAACTTTTATTTAGGGAAGAGATACCCGGAGAGAGAGAGCTAGGCTAAAATGTGCTAAAAAAAGGGGATTACAATTCTAATATTTTCTTAGGATGGCAAATGGAAGAAGAAAGTCTGTAGTGTCTGAAGAAAGGGTGTTGCTGGATGACTAGCAAAGTATATTTGAGGAGATTTTGAACTTTTTTTAGAGACTTTACAACAAATCAAATGTGAATCCTTGGAGGATAGAAGGTTTGGATTGGTCCTCAATATTTGAGGAGTGTGTTAAGTAGTTGGAGCCTCCCTTTCCAAAGAAGGAAATTCAAGGTGCAATGTTCATAGATATAGAAAAGGCTTCAAGCCCATATGGGTCTACCCTAGCATTTTATCAAAAATGTTGGAACACAATCAAAGAGGATTTGTTGAAGCTTTTTTCATAATTCTTTTCTTTTTGTTTTTTGATAGACAAAAGTTTGCATAATTCTATAGTACTATAGTCATAAATAAGAGCACCAATGCCATTTTCATTGTACTTGCATCTAGAGAATTTAGTCTGCCAAAGCCTCTGGCTTTAGACCTATAAGTTTGGTTACTAGTCTTTATGAGGAAATAGCCAAAATGTTATCCCATTGCATTCAAGGATTTCTATACAAAAGCATTGATTTGTTTGAAGATGCTTATGTTGAGGGAAGACATATCCTTGAGTTAGTCTTTGTGGCTAATGAAGTGGTGGATGAAAGAAGACGTTCAAGTGGATCAGAATTTTTTGCAAGATAGATTTTGAAAATGCATATGATTATGTGGATTGACATTTCTTAAATCATGCTTTAGAGAGGAAAGGTCTTAGTCAAAAGTGGAGCTTATGGATTTGAGGTTGTTTATCACTTGTTAATTTTGTTGTATTAGTTAATAGGAGTGCCAAAGGTTGAGTTACAGTATCTAAAGGTTTACTAGAGAGCTTTTCACCAATTCTTGTTCATGTGTTGAGTTAGTTGGTTTTGAAAGTTGAGGATCTTGGGTTGCTAGAGAGCTTTTTGGTGGGTAGAGATATGACTAGGGTGACTTATTTACAATTTGCTGATGATTTTATATTTTTCTTTAGAACTACCTAGAGGAATTGCAAAGTCTTACAATCATTCTAATGGTTTTTGGATGCATATTTGGCCTCAAGTTTAATTAATAAAAAAAGTGCATTGGTGGGGATTAGTGCTAAATATGAACTTATTTTTTGTTTTGCTACCCTCCTAGAATGTAGGATGTTCTTGGGCCCTAGCTTATTTGGGTCTCCCTTTGAGTAGGAATCCTAGAGTTGTTTCGTATTGAGACCTAAGAAGAAAGGTTTTTTTTTTTTTTTTTTCTTTTTCCCTTGGAGGTAGAATAATCCTTGTACAATCATATTGATCTTTTATCTCCATTTGTTTCTTTCTTGCTTTCGAAATCCTAGTAAAAGTGACCACTAGGATTGAGGGATTATAGTGAGATACTAAGTAGTTAGGGTTTAGGGAAAAGAAGAAGATGGACCACCTCATTGGATTAGAGCATGTGTGTAAACTAAAAAGAGATAGAGGTTTGAGGTTAGATAGGAGCTTCTTGAGGAAGAGAGCCCTTCTTGGAAGTGGTTGTGGAGGTTTTTCTTAGGGGGAACAACACTTTATGGCATAGGATCATCTTAAGCATTTATGTTTTGGATGCAGTGTAGTCAGTGGTTGCAACATTGTCCTTGGAATTCTAATGGTCCAGTTTTCACCAATTTCTCTAATTTTACTTGTTTCTATGTGGGAAAGGGTATAAAAATTTGGTTTTGGAAGGATATTTGGTTGGGAAATTGAAGGGAAATTAACCTCTTAAACTTCAATTTCCTAATCTTTTCAGGTTTGCAAGGAGTAATGACTATCCTACTTCTTCTGTCATAGTTCCTTCCTCTAACTCTCCATTTTAGAATTTCAATTTCCATTGGGAACTTTCTGATCTAGAAATTGAGGACCTAACAATACTCCTTTCCTCCTTATTTCATGTTTACCTTTCACTTACCTTCCTAGATGTGAAAGTTTGGTCACTGACACTTTCAGGACTTCTTAGTGAGTTTCCTTTTTAGTGTTCTTACAATTTCTCCTATCTTTACTCCTTTCTTCCTGCTAAAGTCAATGAAAAGCTCCATCTAAGGTTAAGGCTTTTGCAAAGTTTGCAACTAATAAGAAGGTTAATACTAACGATATGCTACATGTAAGAAGCCTTATAAAACTCTTAGCGTGGACTGATGTGTTATGTGCTTGGAGAGTAGTGAACCAATTGATCATGTCTCTCTTTGTTGCTCCATAACACTAGGACTTTAGCATAGATTGTTTGGTCTTGATATGGATTTTATTGTGGGAGATAAATGCTAGGATCTTTGAAGATAAGAAATTCATGAAGCTATTTAAGATTTGGTTCACTTCCTCTCATCCCTTTTGACATCTATCACTTATCTTTTTTCTGGTACTCCTTTGAACCTTCTATTATTGGATTAGGAAAATGTTTGCTACTCTAAAAGATCTTTTGAGAAGACAATGCTTGACTGGTTACACCCTTCAATTGTTTCAGTAAAGTTAACTTTTTGATGGGTGTTCTTTGGGTAATCCTTGCCAACTAGGTGTAGAAGGCGTGACCAGAGGTTATTCAGGTACAGATTGATGACTTACTTTAAACTTTTTGGAGTGGATTCAACCGTTGAGGAGAAGATATTAGCATTACACAAAGGCTTTCTGCAACCCAAAAATTTATGTCCATTCAACCTAAATGTAGAGGGAGATTCTACTCTTGTTATTTCTTGGGTGTCTTATAGGGAGAGAGGTTCATGGAAGTTAGATAGTCGGCTTCTGTAAGATTTTAGATATTGCTAGTGAGGTGGGATGCTCCTTCTCTTGGGTTTCTTGTATAATTAATCACACTGTAAACCATTTAGCGAATCAAGGAGCATTTTGTAGTATATGTGCATTGTTTTTTTCCTATGATCATATCTGCAGTTTGTTTTTGTTTATTTTTTTGGAGCAATATGCCTTCTACTTTCTGATCAGTAATTATGCATCTTGGAAGAATTTCTCATCCTTTTTTGTATTTATCATTCAATGCAATACATCTGTTTCTGATTAAAAAAAATGTCAGTTCACTGCCTCTCTAAAGAATATTATGTTAGAATATGTCCACACCTTCATAAGATTGGTCTTCTTTTACTTTTAGAAGATCAAGGGCTGGGGTTTTGATGTTGCTTTGTCGTGGGTCTAATTTAAATGGCAGTAGCAGTCCTGAAAATGGGGCAAGTTAAAGCCTAAATCTTATCACAATTAAGAACCTGGATTATGAAGCTTGGTGTGACATTGGATTCGTCACTTTTTGTTAGGCACTGTTCTCTAATATATTTTCTATTGCCTATCCAAAAAAAGAGCTTGGTATGGCTAAATTGTTCGTAGGCTCGATTGAGTTAGTTAGGGTTAAGTGGCACCTGTAATTTCAATCATGAACAGGAAATTGAATTTCATATATATATATATATATATATATTTAACTTTTCTGTATGCCAGTGCTTCCACTATGGTACAACAATTACTAATGGGGGCTTCAATGGAGTTAGAAATATCTTTGGGATAGGCATTTCTTTGGCTTTGATGTAATTCAAATGTGCATTTATGTTTTTCCCTATCTCAGTTATATGATATTTTTTTCCCTTTTCTGGGAAAATCCTTTATATTCTGATCCAGGAAGATTGCGAGCTAGTTAAAATTGACATCCATTGCCATATTCAAGGGGATGTTGTGCTTGAGTGTATTAGCTTGGAAGAAGATATGGAACGTGAAGAAATGATGTTTAGGGTCATGTTTAACACAGCTTTCATACGATCAAATATTCTGATGCTTAACCGTGATGAAATCGATATCTTATGGAATTCTAAGGATCAATTCCCTAAAGACTTCAGAGCAGAGGTATCTCTCTCTCTCTCTCTCTCTCCTTGAATATATATGTCTAGTGCTTCGGCAATTTAATTTTGCTCCTGTTTTTATTTTGGTGAAGGTTCTATTTTCGGAGATGGATTCGGGTAATTCCCTTATTACAATTGATTTGGAAGGTGTTGAGGAGAAAGACGGTCTTCCTATGGAAGCATTTGCAAAAGTTCAAGAGATCTTCAGCAATGTTGATTGGCTAGATCCAAAGACAGATGTGGCATTCAATGTGCTCCAGCAAATCACTGCATCAAATGTTCTCCAGGAATTGGAGACTGATTCTGCTCAGAGTGGAGAAACTGTTGGTTTGTTGCAGGAATTAAGTCCTGAAAAGGTTGAAGATAAACCAAAACCTAAGGCAGCAGAAAACAATATCAGCAGTACCACATCCATGGCTTTGGGGAAACAACATATGACATCAGCTAAACCATCTGTAGATGCAAATTTGATTAGAAGGAAGATTGATCCCCAAGAACTGCAGGTTGCACTTCAACGGCCTGCTCAATCTAAGATCATATCCCAGCGGATACCTCAGACTCCTATATCTAATCCAGTTTCAAACAGTAACTCCTTGCAAGGATCACCTATGCCTATCTCAAGATATCATAGTGCACCGTCAGCCCTTGGCATTACAGCTCTGTTGCATGATCATGCTGCACCTATAGGTCAAGAAGTCACTCAATCAGTCACAATATCTCCACTTTCTCCTGCTATTTCAGTTCCTGTTTCACGTGTGACAAAACCTATGCAGCCCTGTATTGTTTCAATTCCCCCAGCCCCACCTCCACCGCCCTCATTGCAACCTTCTCTGGAGCCTCCTACAAGTATGACTAAAATTTCTGCTGCCCCTCCTCCTCCTCCTCCCCCTCCTCCTTGTGCTCCTCAACGATCCCCTCTTACTTCATCAGCTTCCGAACCAACTCGTTTTTTACTTACTAAACAGCCTGGAGCCTCCTTACAGGGAAGACATCAGTCATCACTGATGCCTCCTCGACCACCACCACTACCACATTCCTTTTCAGGGAAATGTCAATCTTCCACCGTCAAGAACTCCCCCTCCCCTCCCCCTCCTCCTCCCCCTCCTCAACGCTCTTGTTTTTCAGGGACTTCTACATCTGCCACTGTCAATAACTCATTTTCAACTCCAGCTCCCCCTCCCCCTCCTCCTCCCCCTCCTCAACGCTCTTGTTTTTCAGGGACTTCTACATCTACCACTGTCAATAACTCATTTTCAACTCCAGCTCCCCCTCCCCCTCCCCCTCCCCCTCCTCCACCCTGTGGGGTCACTCCATCAGTTAGCTGCTTGCTTTCCTCATCATTGCATAAGATGAACTCGGTGGTTCCTGTTGGTCCTCCTCCACCTCCTCCACCTCCTTCATGTTCTGGGTCTGCCTCAAGTCCCAACATTACATCTACAGCCCCACCATCTCCTCCTCCCCCTGGTTTTATGCCAAAGGATTCTAGGTCCAATAATTTTCCACATGCTCCACCACCTCCACCTGCTCCTTTTGGCAAAGGGTTATCAAAAGCTTCTGGTGCCCAAGCTGCTGGCAGCAATGGAAATATACCTCCATTTCCTGGTCCACCTTCTGCTCAGTTTGGTGGAAAGGGTCGAGGCCTATCACGAGCTGGTCCAAAAATTCAGGCTCAACCCAAAAAGGCTTCTTTGAAGCCATATCATTGGTTAAAGTTAACAAGGGCCATGCAAGGGAGCTTATGGGCAGAGACGCAACGACCTGAGGAAGCTTCCAAGTATATTTTGTATCCAAGGCCATTCTTTTCTTCATTTGGTAAATAGTTGTTTCTGTTAATATGATATAAGCATTTTAATGATATGCGTCTGTTTCATCCTTGCTAGGGCTCCTGAGTTTGACATGTCAGAACTAGAAAGTCTTTTCTCAACAGCTGTTCCAAATTCGGAAAATGGGGGCGTGGGTGGAAAATCAAATCGTCGTGCCTCAGGACCTAAATCTGAGAAAGTCCAGCTGGTAATTTAGTTTTTTAATTTTTAAGAATGTAGTATGTAGTTACTTCTGTGCATTTTGTTAACTCATGGTGTAGCTGGCAAGATTTTTTTTTTTTTTTTGACCTATAAACCCACCTGGCCTTTATCAGGTTGGGCTACTGTGGGTTGTGGTTGGATCTGCACTGCTTGATTATGATCACGTTAGGTTTGGGTTGTCTTCTTGACCTTGGTGAGTTATTACTGTCAGTTAACTCTTTTGTTGCCATGCTGAGAGAAATTATATCAGGCATGTGCATTACAAAATGTTTTAAGTACCCTTGTCGAAAATGCCTATCAAAAGAAAAGAAAAAGTACTCTGGTCAACAAGTGGGAGACCTCTTCTAAACAGTCTCTTCAGCTCTAAACAAAATGTATATTTGTCCTAGAAAATAAGTATTTTTGTTAAAACCTATAAAATTGTACCTTACTGTTTAGGTGAGTGGATTTAATGCTTGGTTATTAATTTTATTCACAATTTTGAGGCATGCTGTTTTGAGTTGCTTTTCAAATTCCCATCCTGGTCATAAATGTGCCGATTCAAGTTTAGCTTTGCCCTTTGATTGTTCAAAGCCAAAACAATATGAAAGGACCTGAAACCACCAATTGCCAGATGTACCCTTCACCATTTATTTTGTCCTTTTTTTTTTAATATATTTTTTGAGTGTGCATGGGGGATATTTTTGTTCTTTGTCTTAGACTATTTGCAATACGCTCCTCAGCAGCTAAGAAGGTTTTTCTTTTTGAGCATGGAGTTGGGTAACAATATGATTCAAATTATGAAATGTAAGATCTGGTGAAAATCATTGGATTTTTCTGGAAAGGAGACTCAGAACTGAATTCTGATTATTTAATGTAAGGCTTGTAAATTTTACTTTAATGATCACATATGAATAAAAAATTTACCAATTCAGTTAGATTTTCATTTTGGTTACTGCTGTGAAGTGTTGTAGGGCAGCATTGTTCATGTTCTTTTAACTATAGGGCAGCATTGTTCATATTCTTACATGCAGTTAATAAGGGTTTTCTTATGCCTCTAAATTGTAGATATCTTTCTTTCTTTTTTTGTCTCTCTCTCTTTCTTTCTTTTTTTGCTCTAAATTGTAGTGATCTTTCTTTTTTATTTTAAGTAGAAACCTAACATATCTGTGAAAAAGCAGAAGAAAACAATACAATAAAGGGGGCTATTTAGGGAGTTTTATGACCAAGGGAAGTTTGAATGCTTTGTTTTCGTGTTAATTCCAAAGAACAGGGGTGCTGAAGATCTGAAAGATTTAGGCCTATTAGCTTGGTGAGGGGTTTGTACAAGCTTCTTGCTAAAGTCTTGGCTAATAGGTTGAAGAGGGTGATGGGTAGAGTGGCCTTTGAGTTACAAACTGTGTTTGTGAAGAGTGGAGAGATCCTTGATGTATCACTTACAGCTATGGAGGCTATTGATTCTTTGTTGAAGAGTGGATCTAGTGGCATAATTTGTAAGCTTGACATTGAGAAAGCGTACAATCATGTTAACTAGGACTTCTTGATAGCTATTCTTAGAAAGATGGGGTTTGGTTAGAAATGGTTTGAGTGGATTAAATGGTGCATATTTGATAATAAAGTTTTTCGTTCTTGTTAATGGAATCTCTTCTGGGTTTTTTCAAAGCTCAAAAGGATTAAGGCAAGGAAATCCTCTCTCTCCTTATCTATTTGTTTTGGCGATGGAGGCGTTCGGTTGTTTGTTGGAGAAGGCTAGAGAAGGTTTTTTTTTTTTTTTCCTGTTTTAGGGGAAAGAGAAGTGGAAGGGGAAGTGAGAGGGTGGAGGTCTCCCGTTTGTTGTTTGTTGATGACACATTAATTTTTTGCAAGGCTTCTCAAAGACAAGTGGCTCATTTAAACTGGTTGCTTATGTAGTTTGAAGCTATTTCAAGTTTGAAAATCAACCTGAAGAAAAGTGAATTGATCCAAACTGGAAGGGTAGCTAATGTTTTAGCTCTTAAGTTGGGATGTAAAGTGGGAAGATCCCAACTATTTATTTGGGATTGGTATGCGTAGGTATGACAACGAGGTGGGTTTAGGGTGGGTTGTCCCCATCCCATCCCACCCCAATTATGTAAATAAATTCGCATCCTTGTCCCCAAAAAAGTTTAAATGGGAGAGGGGACAAGGCAAAACCCGAACTCACCCCAAATGCGACCCAGGTTTCAAAAAATCTCCCTAAACCTGCCTTTAATCCAGTTATGCTTCTATCAAACCCACCCTATTAGAAGTGGGGCAGCATGAGGTGAGTGCCTAAAAATGTCCCTCCTTATTGGCATCCCTAACCATTAGGGACTCCGTTTAGAGCAAAGTCTGCTTGGGATATTGTGGAAGAGAAATTTGACAAAAGACTTGCATTGTGAAAGGCGATATATCTCGAAAGGAGGGAGATTGGCCTTTATTTAAAGCACTTTGTCCAATCTGTCTGTACACTTCATGTCCTAGTTTAGCATGTCTAGAAAGTTCAGATTAAGGATTGAGAAAGTTCAAAGAGACTTCCTTTGTGAAGGAGGGGCTTTAGAAAAAAAGATTTATCTGGTAATATGGCTGATTGTTTGCATAGGGAAAAATAAGGGGGTGTAGGAATAGGAAATCTTTCTTCTCCTTAATAAGACTCTTCTGGGAAGATGGAGTTAGTGATATGTGTCATAGGAAGAGGCTTTTTGGAAAAAGGCCATTCAAGGAAAGTATGGGGAGGAGGAGGGGGGTTGGTGTTGTTATAAAGTAAGGGGGGGAGGGTATGGGGTTGGCGTTTGGAAAACCATTAGGAAGGGTTGGGATGTGGTTGGCAGTAAAATATCCTTTGAAGTGGAGGATGAGAATAATTGAAGTTTTGAAAGGATAAGTGATGTGAGGATAAACTCTTAGCTAGTACTTTCCCTTCCTTGGAGGCCTTAGCTACGTCAAAGGAGGCTTGATGTCAAATGTTTGGGATGATATGGTTGAGGGGGGACATTAGAATCCTCGTATCATTAGACATTTGAAATCAATGCATCTACAAAGGATGTTGAAGCTTTGCTTGAAGATTTGTTGTTTTAAACCTTTATTTACATACCAAGTCCTAGTTGAGCTGAATAACACTAATAGGAGTGCCCTTAATATCTAAAGTTGTTAAGGCCTAAAAACAGGAATAGAAGTAAATTAAGTCTTATATCAACTCTATGCTTTTCCACCTATCCTAAAAAATCTTTGCATTTTTCTCCCACCATATCCAAATCAAAGTGAGGCAAACAATTTTCCAAATAGTTTTGTCTCTTCCTATACTCTCCAAGCCTTTAAAGAAATGGTCATTATGTCACTTATGCCCCCAGGAGGAACACAATCTAACTTGACCAAGCTAAATAATTTATACCAAATTGCCATAGTCATCAGATGATGTAAAATGAGATTAAAACAATCATCTTACCACTCATCATACACATAGTGCAACAGTTAGGACTAAGCGCTTTGTGAGGTCTTTCACTTATAGCAAGTTGTTAGTGTTGACCTTCTTGTTGGTCACTAGCCAGACAAAGGCCTTAACCTTAGATGAGGCTTTAGATTGCCATATGAATTTTATTGGACACAAATGAACATGATCCGGTAGATTGGATAGTGAAAAAAGGAAGGATTTGTCGAAACTTCATTGATCTAGAATTGAAGAGCTTGAACTTTTTATGCCATCTTTTACCTTTGTGTATTTGTCACCTTCTTAGATGAGAGAGTTTGATCATTGAATTCTGTAAGCTTGCTTTTTGTAGTCTTTCTTTTCATCTCTTTCATTTAGAACTCTTAAATCCTCATTGAAGGTTAGGACCTTTAAATGACTGTAATGGGCTATTTAGCTTACTTGGATAGATTGGGATTCCCCCAATCGTGTGGTATATATTTTTATCTCTTTTAGAGGATTTAGGGATAATCCTAGAAGAATGCTACTTTGGCTTGTGGCTTGCCTTGTGTTTTTATGGATAGTTTGGAGAAAGGGGAATGTGAGAATTTTTTAGGATAAATTGAGGACCTTAGAATCTATTTTGGATTTGATACATTTCTATTCCTCTTTCTAAGCCTCTATAGCTTTTGAGGGTACTCCATTGAACAATCTACACTAGATTGGAACATGATAAGAGGGTAGGTTGGAAGATGCTCTCAATATGGGCTCCACTTCCATTGAGTTTGATTAAGTTGAACTTTGATGGGTATGGTCTAGATAACCTAGGCCAACTAGGAATCAAAGGTGTGATGAGTGATCACCATGGTACAGTTGTGAGCCATCTCTAAATTGAAAGGAAAGGGTTTGGTTATTAGGTTGGAGATCTTAGTTCTTTTGGAGGGCTTATTATAGGTTAAGGTTTTGGGTTTTTCTTATTTTTTGGTGGAAGGAGATTCTACTATAGTGATCTCATGGGTATCTAAGTTGGAAAGAGATTCTTAGAAGTACAACATGTGGTTCCTTGAATCCTAGATCTAGCTAGTAGTTGAGGTTGTTCCTTGTCTTGATCGCCTCATTCAACTAATGCGTTTGCTCATGAGTTATCTAAACATGGTGCAAAGCAAATGGTTTCTTTTGTAAAGGATTTTATATTTTTTTGTTATCCTTTGCATTTTGGAAGTATTATTATTATTATTATTATTTTGGAAATTATTATTATTATTTTTTTGTTCTTATTTGTATTTTGGAAGTATTTATCATCCTTTGCTTGTACTTAGAAGTCATATCAATAAATAGCATATTTTTCCAAAAACAAAACAAATGGCATAGTTTTTAATTTTTTATTAGAAACAAAAGATGTATTAATTAATATGAAGAAAACATGAGAAGGATAAGAAATCCTTTCAAAACTTGGAAATTGCTTAAGGTTCTGAGCGATGGAGAAAGGGGATCGTTGCATCTAAGCAATGAAGGAAAATGTTGGTTTGGTTACTCTTGGAGGTAAATGTTGGTTTGGAGTGGAGTCGAAAACCTTTGAAATCTCGTTGGAGCTTGGAAAAGGTAAGATGGTAGGGAAGATTGTGGAGAAGGGTAGAGGGTTTTCCGCTTGGATCAGGTTTGGGGAGAGGGCTCTTGCTAGCTTCTAGAAGGGGTGGAAGATTGCCTGAAAAGGAAGTTTAGTCGTAGTTGTGTTGCAACAAAGTTGGAAGATTTCGGCTTTGCTTAACTTTGAGCATAAAGGAGAAAAGGTTCTCCTTAGTTTTTCCAAAGGGAAAAAATTTCCTAAGGGGTTGGAAGATCCTTGCCATCAAACTAAGGAGCATTGGAGTTGTTCTTGAGCCTAGGCCTTTGGAGGCTTCAAAGGAGTTTGTTAGGTGTCGGGAGGAAAAGGAAAAAAAGGGAGGTGTTGTTATTTTAAACCATGTTTTTTTTGCGGAGGTATTGAATAGAGGCAAGAGGGAGATGGGTGAGGTTGTGTGGATTGAGAGTGAGACAAAGGAGGTGTTCAACAACTTAGTGTCTCTCAAGAAGTGTTTGGTAGGGAGATGGGAGGCTCCTTCTAACCATTTGTTGATTTTAGACTTTCTGAAATCTTGGGCTCAATATTCTTGGGGTTTGAAAGGCGAGTTACATCTGTGTTTGTTGGGAGGCACTCTCATTTAATTTGAGTTTGAAGATGTTTTTAAAGTCGAAAGGGTTTTGCTTTTAGGGCCTATTTTGGTCAAGGGAAGAAAACTCTAGTTGGAGTGGTGGAGGCCAGGTGTTGGTTGTTTTAGAGAAGGTGCCTGTGTTGGTGAAGTGTGGGTGAGGGTGTTGGGTTTACCAATGCATTTGTGGGGAAAAGAATTCTTTAAGAGATTGGGTGATGCTTGTGAAGGGTTCGTTTCAATGGACGAGGAGGTAGAGGAGAGGTGTCACTTGAAATGGACTAGATTACTTGTTAAATTTAGTGGGAGGAGGTGCTAAGCTAGTTGCTTATGGTGGATAGAGAAAACATTTTTGCCATCCAATTATGGTGGGAAGTTTTGCCATGACTATCAAGGGTGGCCTCTAAGGTGAGTTGTAGACTTCCAAAAAGTCAGGGATGAAAGGGAGGGAAGTGCACGCACGGTTGGGAGGGTGGAGCGGGACGAAGGGAAACGTGTTGGAGAGGTTTTGTAGGTGTTAGGTGCAATGCTAAGTCTCTCTGTGTGAGCAACGAGAGATAACTTTTTTAAACAAAGTCAATAGCTCTATTTGTGAGCTTCTTGGCCCCTCTTGTGGGTTGGTGGGTCCTTGGCCTTCAGAATGCAAAGTGGGTGAAGGGATCCCTTTCATCTCCTTGAGCTAGCCAATTGTCGTTGGCTCTGTCCCATCTAGAGAAAGCCTTGGTAGGCTAGCCAAGTCTGGGTTGTGCCTTTTAAGTTCTCTAGATGGTTGACCCAAAGGTTTGTTCTCCAACCCTTTATTTCGAGAGCTTAGGTGAGAAGACCTAAGTGGGTCTCTTGAGACCTCCCATCAATGGAGGTCCTGTTGGTTCCTTGGAGCACTTCAATGATCCCTTCTAAGGGTGGTGCCTCTAGGATTGTTGCTGTGGGTTTTAGGGGTCGATGAAGCCCTCTTGGCAAATGAGACTGGATTCAAAGGTAGGGCTTCCTCCCTTCCCCCTCGTCCCCCTTCCCCCCCCCAAATTTCTTCTCCTCACTCTCCAATTGGATTGCTTGTTCGCGACAATGGGCCTGCTTACTTGTTAAGGGCGGACCCTTCCTTGGGTTCGGGTGTTCAACCACTAAAGATGCTGCTCTGAGATGGAAGGATGTCGAATCTCATGGGAATTGCAGCAAAGGGCCTTATGGGTAGGGAGTTGGTGGTTAGGACTGAAGAGGTGGAGGATTTCAGGGCCATGGAGGCTAGTAGCAACTCAGTGGGGGAGGTGGTTTTTTCCGAAAGCCTTCCTTATAAGTTTTCCAAGTTCAGTAACCTTTTGGGGATGCTAGTGAAGGGTTTTGAAAATGAAACTAGCTCCCTCATGAGGAAAATGGAGGCAAGAAAAGGGCGTGGGGTTAAGATCTCAGGGGAAAAGAGGAAAACGTGTTAGTCTTCTTGGGTTGAGATGGAAATTCGAAAACTTGAATGTTCGGTTAATTACAATAGCTCTTCTCTCTCAATCGGGGAAGAGGGAGGAACAGTGGGGTTTAATCTCTCTTACTGTGAGGACACTTCTTCTTCCACAGCTTGGTTGTGGGTTATTGGCTACAAAAATACTCATAGGTGTTTTCTATTTTGTCCTCGTCATTAGTGTGTAGGAGTTTGTTTGTCAATGCATGGATCGGATGCCTGGAAACTTCTGTGTTTGTCAATGCATTAACGAATAAGGCATATTGGCCACTGGTTATTGCTTCAAGATTGTCAGGAATTGGCTTTGATAGAAAATCTGCATACAATAAACTATATGTTATTTTTGGAGTCATAGGTAGTTTTCTGGCTTGCAAGAGGCAACAGTTTTTTTTTCATTTCTTTTACGAAATGGAAAATTCATTCATTCATGTGTTTGCTGCCGGGAAGTGAGGCTCTTTATATTCCCCCAACCTTACTCTTGCCTTTAACCATGTCTCTCCAATAAAATGATTAATGTAAGAAGAATATCTAAATCTCTGTTTTTTATCCCTGGTTCTTGCAGATTGACCTTAGGCGAGCATATAACTGTGAAATCATGCTTACAAAAGTTAAGATGCCATTGCCTGATTTGATGGTGAGTCAAACCCTACTGCTTTTTTACATGAGTAAATCCTCGTTTATAATCAGAGCTGGAATTGTGTTCTGTAAGTTCAAGTTTTAAGAGGTTGTGACTATAAATGCCAACTGGTAAATTTTATGATTATTTGTTTTGAACAAATGAAATGACATGTTTTCCTTGTCTTATTATTTATGAGTTCACCCACTATTCCCTTACGTCCATGTCATCTTGATGCCCCAGAAATGATACATAGGGATTATGTCTGGCATAATTTTTATAATACTGTATATTAAATTGAATCTTCACCTAAAAATTTGAATTCTTATTTTGGATTCCTTTTTTGAATATTCATATATTTGGATTTATGATGGGATTCTTAAATACTATCGGGCTTTATAATTTTTGGATGAAGTGTGTGATTGTCTTGGCTGAAATTATTTGTAATAAAAATGTTACCTAACTAGAATGAAGTGTGTAACCATCTTAGGTGAAAGTACTTGGAATAAAAGAGTTAATACCTAACATAAAGGTTTCCTATCATAAATGCTGAACAGTGTTTTCAATGTAGGAAAAAGACTCATTTGATAATTTATAAATACAAATAGGCACAATGAGCTTGAGAACCTCTAGAAGCTTATGAAGAATTGTTATGCAACAAATATAATGATTCAAATTTATCAAAAAAAAAAAAAAAAGATTCAGAAATATCATCATAAAATGGGGTGAATTTTGTAAACATTGTTTTTGTGTCAAAGAAGTTATTTTTTAAACCATATGCTTTACATAAAATAAAAATGGATTTGTAAAAAATTTATGATCTTGAAATTGAAAAAACTATAGTTGTGTGATTACACATAATCGACTTGGTTTCTTTCCCTGCTGTTAGATACTGCATTCACCCTTTTAATAATGTTCTCATAAATTGCAATAGATTCTAAGATTTCTTTTATTGGAGATGAATATACTTTCAGAGAATAAAAGGATTACAGCCAATGATGAGGGATCCAAGGGGTCCTTCTTATTTGGCAGAGCCAAAGAAAACAGAGGGGAAGATCTAAAGGCCCTAACAACTCTTACACAAACTCGTAGAGATAGAGAGAGGGAACATCTAAATGTCCTAAACACATCTATACAATCTCATTCTACTTAGGACGGACTAAGGACCGTATTCCCTAGAAAAGGAGGAGAGATTGGAATTAGATAGGAATAAAATCTCCTTTGAATACTATTAAAGAAATCAATAAAATCTCCTCTAGAAGTTTTTGGAATGGTACCTTTGGGGTCTCTTCCCAAAGCTTTGGATGAAGCTAAGATAAGTCTACCTCTTGAAACAAACTATTCATAAAGGTTGTCCATCAGTTCACATTGTCTAAGCTGAGAATGCATTGCCCAGGGTTAAGAGCTTTGAATGGTTTCCTAATTTGTATGAGATCATTTATTGTAAGAGGTCATTGATATTAATCCTTTCATTAGTCACTAATCATATGAAGGTTCTGAATTTATGAGGAACTTTTGATGTAGGGCAACCCTAGAATGGTTGTCTACAATTAAATAGACAAACTAAGGCTTCAATCTTTATATATATATATATGTATAGGGAAAAAAAGATAAAGAAGAAGAGATAGAAACCTTAGAGTCTTACTAAAGCATTCTAGGAGTCTCACCTAGAAGAAAATTAATAGAATCTCATCATTTAAAATTGCAACATATGCAAAAAAAAGAAAAATGAAAAATTGTTTTTGATTATCAACCATTAATCCTGTCTTATATCAATTAGCCTTATTTATAGACTTTAGACAATTCTAGAATTTGAATAAAACTATGAAAAAGCAAACCTAACCCATGTAGTGCCTAATTGTTACTTCTTTTTATAAAACTATTGAATCTTCTAAAAAAAAATCAAAAGAAATCATAAACTTTTTTTGTGGAATTAGAAACTTACTTTGTAATCAAGTTTCTAATAAATAAGACTTTTAAATTCTACAGACTTAAAATGCATACTTTAGAATAAAAAGATTATTTTAGAAAATAGAAAGTCTATAACTTCTTTTAAGTAGAATTCTAAAACTTCCCATATTCTAAAAAATTCTAAAACTTTGTTTTTTCCTTTTCTTTTCTTGAATACTCCTTGAGGGAACCATCCCATCAAACTTCCCAAGGAAATGGGCTTTTTGAAAGTCTAATGGAGATTGTTTTAGAAAGAACATAAAAGAAAGACTGAGCTGAAAATGGTCCTAAGAGAATACAATTCTATGTTCTCTCATCAGGAAACAATAGAGAAAAACTAAACAGGCTGCAAATTGATAATAGTGAGGATAAACCTTCAGTTTCCTGATATGAGGAAGTATGTCAAAATCAAGATTCCTGGAAGGGGAAGGCTGGGATGGATCTAAAATGTGAGATACAGCAAGATCCCTAACCCTCAAAATGCAGTAAAGACTAGGTAGAGAATACAGAAAAGCTGATCTCCTCGCCTGTGGTCCTCCAATTTTTATCCACCTTCGCACTGAGAAATGAGCAAAATGAAAACTCCATTATGATTCACAATTTGATTGGAGCTTATAATTGTGAGTATTGGATCTTTTTTGGAGTTTATATTTTGTCTCTTACCTTTGGATCTCATTACAACATAGTTTTTGATATGGTTTTTATTTTGTTTTCTACTCTGTGACTACAAGGCAATCATAACATGTTCCTTTTTTTACAAGTATTAGGATATATATAGCAAGGTCCTAAAGGGGGTACAGCTTGAGTACATAGGAAGTTACAAGATTCACCCAAAGGAAAAAATGAAGTATAATAAAAAGAAAGAACATTGCAAAACAAAACTTACACCTCAACTCCCACCATGGCATCAATAAACTCCAAGAGGGATTTCCTTGAATTTGTGTTAAAAGCCAGCATTTGTGCATATAAAGGATTTGACCACAATTTCCTTGGAGTTTCCATCCTGTATATTCTTGCCCTCACCCTCAGTGATCTTATAATATGAACTCGGGTTCTTTAACTTCATCCAACAAAGCCTGACAAGGGCATGGGTGCGTTTTGGAGGTTACTGCATACCTTTTGTTTAGTTTAGCGGTTTTTTTTTTGGAGGATTTCTCATCCTTCTTTTGTACCTTTTCATTCGTAAAATAATTTATAACAGTGTTGTTTCTCCTTGAAAAAAAAGGGGCATGGGTGTGTAGTTTTTATTTGATATGCCTATTTTGTTCCAGATGCAATTATTTTGATTTTTAATTTTTTTTTCAATTATCCTTAGTAAATAGTGCCACATTGAAATATATAAATTTGTTTGATTTTTATGAAGATATTTGAGGAAAATTTGGTAATGTGAAGGATTAGGCGCTTACATCCATACCCACAGTTGACACCCATACCTCAACCCAAATAACATATTATTATGCTCTGTCTACAATTGCCAAGCAAGTCACTGGGAAGCCTCCACACTCTCCTCTCCCTCCACATTCATAAACAAGTTCACCCATGTAAAGATGTTATTTAATAGTGCACACGTGCACACGCTTGCACACACACACATAGAGCTTTATTCCTCATTATAGAGTCAAGATTCTAGAGACTTTTCATGTTTGATTCCTTGATCCGTGTTAAAGTGCATGCTTGTGTCTGTTCAGCAATTCTAGTCCCAGACACATGGTAAGTAAACAGAGTCTGATTAGTTTTTTCTTTCATTCTGTCTTGCCTTCAAATGTTTTACAGAGCTCAGTCCTTGCCTTGGATGATTCAGCATTAGATGTTGATCAAGTTGATAACCTCATAAAGTTCTGTCCAACAAAAGAAGAGATGGAACTACTCAAGGTATGCTCACTATGTTTTGAAACTTTGTCATCAGTAAACTTCGAGTCTTCCCTGCGATGGTGGGCAATTAAGGGTCTGTTTGGTATTATTTAGGGAAAATTTTCTGTTCTTGAGGAGCAGAAAAAAAAAACTTTCAAAAAATTGTTTTTTCGGAGAACAGAAAGAGAGAACAGTTAAAAAAAAATTTCGTTTAAGCATTTTCACAAAACTGTTCTTTGAAAACACAGTTTAAAAAATGGCTGTACTTGGAACTGTTTTCAGAGATGAGAACCAAACATGCTCTTGAAACATTATTTTATATTTTCTTTTTCCATTTCTGAAGTAAAAATCATGCTTTTGTGTTAGAAAGGAATAGCATTGCTCTCCTGTTTCATTGAGTTATAATCATACTTTAATATTCAGGGTTACAATGGTGCCAAGGGAAACTTGGGAAAATGTGAACAGGTTAGTTGATTTTTGCTACTACTCCTCCACCTCCTCTCTTCTTCTCCTTATTGTCTTGTTCTTCTTATTATGATATTGTAGTGAAAAATAATTTATTGGTAACTAAAAGTGAGATGAATAGGATGACTTATAAAACAAAAACCCTCTAAAAATATGACTTGAAAGTAGTAAGATTGATTTTGTTCCCATGGCTTGCCTTGCCCAGTAAGCTTCTGGCAATTAGTTGAAAATTGGAAAGAAGATATACTGCTTAACATTTGTAAGGTGCTAGTTAAGTAAATCTGGCCCATCTGTGAATTGGAGCTTCAATTCTTTTTCAGTAGTTTAAGTATCATATTTGGCTTTGATGATTATCTTCACTGTTATCTCAGGTAATCTTTTCTTTGTCAGTATGTTCTGATTGACTTATTGTCTGAATTGCTATGACAGTTTTTCTTAGAATTAATGAAAGTGCCACGGGTGGAGTCCAAGCTAAGAGTTTTCTCATTTAAGATACAATTTCGTATCCAGGTCAGAGGACAATGTATTTGGCTACCCTTCTGTAGATTTTATTTTTTATTTTTTTGGGTTACTGATTTGGCCTTGGTCTTGCACTTTGTAGGTTTCTGACCTCAAAAATAATTTGAATGTCGTAAATTCAGCATCTGAAGAGGCAAGCAAAATTTTACATTGACTTCTAGATATTCTGTTTATTTCTTTTTTTTTTTTTTGGGTGGGGTGGGGGGGATGTCATCTCTTAAACCATTTTGACATTTGTGCTTATCAGATCAGGAATTCGGTCAAATTGAAAAGAATCATGCAAACTATCCTTTCACTGGGAAATGCTTTAAACCATGGAACAGCAAGAGGTGAGTTGAATTGTTGGATTAATGTCCTATTTATGTTAACATCATAAATTATATGAAGACAAACATATAAAGTGTTACTGTATAAAATAATTGATCCATCAAAGCACTCATATGGTACAATGTATAATAGCTATTTCTTACAAGTCTAAAATGGCAATAAAGGTGCTTTTAATTTTCAGTGGGTTAGGCAGAACCTATGGATGAGCATATATAATGGCAAATGAAATGTAGGACTACGACGAAAGAAAGGAAAAAGTTATAATTGGGGGAAAGAAGTTAAAGATCCAGATTGTATTGGCTCCTCTTTCAATGATGGATCTGCACTACAACTGATGATTTGGGCCAAGACACTATATGCTTAAAATTTTTTTTAGCACCTGAACAAGGCTTTATTCATGCTGCATGCTTTTATACTGGATTTGCTTTTGCGGGCATCCCTACCTAACTGTGGTGAAAGAGTCTTGTTGTGGTTAATTTTACTTCCCAAGGGCACAACCTGGATACAGAGAAAGCACATGCTTAGTGTCGTTTTGATGGCATTTTAAAATTTTCATGCACTTTTACATGATATAACTATAGTATGATAGTGGATTAGTTGACATCTAATGACAATGCAATGTTCTTTACATTCATCTTATGGGTCTTAGGCTAACTCTAGGATTTGGATAGTTTATTAACAGATTGAATTTTGTGGTACTATGTCTTGTTAGAGTGCATGATGTGCATTGTGGGCCTAAATCCTACAAGCTTAAGCTTTTAGGAAAATTAGTTGTTCAACATGGTATTAGAGTCTTGTTTGGGGGAGGTGATATGTTCGAAGCTCATCATTGCATGTTTATTTACCTAATTTATTAAACCCACATGTAAACCCAAAAATGGAGGCTACATGTGAGGGAGGGTGTTAGAGTGCATGATATACAATGCAGGTCCAAATACTACAAGATTAAGCTTTTAAAAAAATCGATTGTTCAAGATATCTAATCCATTTGGTACTTTATTTTTGTATAGGTTTAGTACTTTGAAGGCTTCAACATACTTTTTTTTTTATAGGTAAAAACAGAAGAAAATATATGAATTAGAAAAAGGAAGCCCGGAGGACAACCCAAGGCATATAGGAAGTATATAGTAGGCACCATAAGGCAAAGGCGAACAAAAAAGAGGGGATGTAAAAAACCTCACCCACCCTCACCTAGAACCCAACCAATCAAAAAAGTTGATTAAAGGTATAGGTCCAACATCTATATACAACTTTGTCCAAGACCAAAAACTACACACAAAAGAATTCTTCAACCTATGAACTGAAAACTCTTCATCGTTGAATGCTATCCTATTTCTTTCCTTCCACACCGCCCATAAAGGAGCCAGCTTCCAAGCTTTTTTGCGTTTCTTGCCAACAAATGACCCATACCGACCAAGGAGAGTCTCCCTTACCGAGCAAGGGAGAACCCAAGTCACCCCAAAGAGAGCAAATTATAACTCCCACAACACCCTAGTCTTCGTGCAATGGATTAAGATGTGATTAGTAGACTCCTCTTCAGCTAGACAAAAGAAACATCTGTTAGCTAGGGTCCAACATCTTTCTCATCTATTAGAAGGCTTCAACGTACTTTCTTATTAGATCGTTATTTTTGGGAGGATTCCTCACATTTTTTTATTTATTTATTAATATCTTTACTTAATTTAATACATTTGTTGTTTACGATAAAAAAAATACATATCTGATCCAAATCCTCTTTCATTACCACTTTGGCATAACCGCATAGATTTGCGCTTTTTAGCTTGTAGTATGTCTTGGATTTATATTTTTTCAATCATGAACTATTAAAACAATTGAGTTTTATGGTAAAGACCTTGCTAATTGCTCTAGTTTTGTGTCATTTACTTCCCTTGAGGCTGAAAGTAGAATTTATTGAATTAGGATTGCCCAGTGGAAAATTAAAGAAATTTGTTTAGAACAATTTATTATTTCCAGTTTCTCTTTAAACTTCAAATATGCAAAGTTTGATTTCAGAGGAGAACAAAATTCCATTAGTTAAGATCCAAATGGAGCCTATGTAATTAACAAAAAAATCAGTTAGAACCTGAAAAACAATTATAGAGGGTTAGTGTCTGATATAGCATACAAATCAAGATGATCAGATACTTAAAGAATGGATTAAAAATTAACTGATAAAGAGGTTTGGTAACATTGACAGAAAAGAAGTTTCATTATACTTAAGAATGATGCATAGAACTGAGATAAGAGTGATGGATTGAACACAATAAAAGCTCTTTTAATGATTGCCACCGGTTGGCCAAGTTATAAAAAGCAGGTTGGTGAACTAAGTATAATCAAATTCAGATATTAACAGCTGTATAGATAAATGGGAAAATGCAGAGTACTGAAGATGGAAAATTAATGCTGACCAATAACTGTCTACTAATCCATTTCATTTTTTTCCCCAATTATTATGTTTTTGGTTGTAATTGTGTTTCCATTCAACCACATGTGAATTGTTGAATAACATAAAGATGCTTGTTGTAATATTGTCCCAGTTCTTCTTATCAATGACTGGTGTCTCCAAAACTTCTTGACATGATACCAATCTCTGTTGATTATTTGCATACTTACAGGAGAGTCTATATTTATTTACATAAAAATGTATATTAAAAAGTGAATTTATGCCTTTAATAAATAAAAATATTTATATTTTTGGTATATGAGTTTGCTGCCAAGAAAATTGGGGACTTGGCTATTAGAAACTATTCTAGTGTGTGCTTACCATGTACGATTAGATTACATTGGAAAGTAACAAGCTTTAGTAAGCCATGGGTAGAATAGTAGAGAATAAATATTTGATAAGAGATAGCATTTTGTTGTTTTCAAGTCTGCAATCTCTCATGATCTGTTGACTTTGTGAAATATTCTTAAAAACAATGGGCATAGTTTATCGGGGAATTAGAAGTTCATAAACTACAATAACAGCTTTCACAAAAGGCAAAATTATGGATATATTTCTCATTGAGTGAAAAAAAAAAAGAAGTTAGTTGGAATTTGAAAGTTGGTGATTGAATTAACTAGAACACGGTGGCAGCTCAATTGGTTGGTGCAACCTCTAAAGAACGGGAGGCCCCACTTCGAGTCTCAGACTGGTCTAATACACTTTATTGGTGGAGGGATTGTATACCTGCAGTTTTCCCTGGGTCCTATAAAGTGGGGTTAGTAGGTTTCCACACTATCCAAATAAATGAACAAATAAATAAAATAAAAATACAAATTTGAAGAAACTGAACAAACAGTGGGATTGCATTATGAGGATGATAATTGGTTTGCTTGGGAAATTAGGAGGGAGAAATCCTTTTATACCAAGGACGCCACCCCTGCAGGAGTGATGTAAGTCAACTTTGGTCATTCTCTTGGCTATTCAGGTCAGACGGGCATCAGTGGTTGTTTTGAAGGTCACAGAGAGGAGGGTCTGCTGGCTTTTCTGGGCTATCTGGTGTTGGTTTTGATATTGAGGCTGAATCTAGTCTTGTTGAAAGAGTTGATGCTCTTGCTACATTATATATATATATATACATAATTGTCGAATTTTTCTTGGGTTTAGTAGTCATGTTTCCATTAACTATCCGTATATTCTCATGTGTTAACATCACATTATGCATATTAATATCGACTGGCCAGCCAATATGATTATCTGAGTGGATTATTTAGAATGTTTCAGAATGCAGTCATTTCTTTCTTTCCCTTTCTTTTTTTCTTTTCTTTTTAAGTAATATGTTCCATCACTGTCTCATAATGATTAAGGATTTTCTTACTTTTATACCTGGTGCTTGCCTAATACAACCTTCTTTTTCTAAGTTTGATGCTAAGCGCTACCTAAATATCGCAGAATGTGATGTACTTCATCCATTCCACCATAAATAGTTCCTCTGGATCCAATCTGTCTTGAACTTGATCCACTTCTACCAGTGATCTTGTTATATAACAATTTTTTCTTGTGCCATTGGATCACAGATATTGTCATCAAGATATTTGGTCAATAGGTGAAACATCTTTTCTTATATTCCTTGTTTTATCTGTCTTTCATGGTACTGTTTGATTGCCTGCTAAAACTTGAATGAGGGCTTATATCACCTTTTGTGGTTGGTAATTTGGTCGAGTCAACTTGAGCCTGCCGCCTCTGTTGGCAGTGTGTAAAGAAATACTACTCTATTCTTGATCCTCAACCCAGCAAGGCACTTAAATCTAGAAAATATTGTCCTATAGAAAAATACTTTTCTGGTTATTTTTATTTAATGTTTATGTGTTGGCACCTCTCTAACAATTGCCTTTACCTATGCCATATGACTATTGAGAAAGACCAATAATTTGTACTGAAAAATGGTCATACCTGTTCCTTTAGGTTCTGCTATTGGATTTCGATTGGATAGTCTCCTTAAACTCACTGATACACGAGCCCGGAACAACAAGATGACTCTCATGAATTATCTTTGTAAGGTACATTATTTTTCACTTGGGTTGATGCTTTATATTTCCTGTCAATTTTGTCAATCAAACCAACCTAAGTTGGTTCTAAAACAAATCCCTAGAATTTGCTCCTAGCTTACAGCAATGATAATAATCACATCCCTGAAATAAAGGAGCTAATATGACAACCACAAATCTTCCCTCCAATGTGTTTTAAAGGAGAATTGAGTCCAGATGAAAAATCTATTCATTGTTTCTGCATTTTTACCACTCTTAGAAGAGTGACATTTTAGTGAATTGCATAGCCAATTCTTTATGAATTCTGTTGGGAGATAAACTACCATACCAAAGCCCCAAGATGTCACTGCAAATGGCTGCTTATAGTCTGTAAAAATGCCCTGTTGAACATATATTAGTCAGTTGATTTATGGCTTAGAGCACTTTTGAAGTCCACAAAGAAGGAATCAGGCATAGGCACAAAAACTGTATTAAATAAAAAGTAAAGAACAAAACAGATGGATTGAATATTAAAACTCACAAATAAATATGTGGATGTGTTCGAAATGGGGAACTAATGAAAAAACCCTGGGTGTCTACTTCTTAAGCAGATTATGGATAGAGAACAAGCTGTCACCAAGAAGAAAAAGACAGAGAGGTATATGGAAGTAAAAAGAATTAAGTAGCAAACAGCACAGCTACAAAGGAAAGGGACTAATTTGGTAGGGAACTGGTAATAAAGCAAGAAAGAGCTTCAAAAATCCTAATACTACACACTACCATCACTCTGAGGGTAGGAAGGTCAAACTGAAAAACTTTAACCGAGAGCTCCTTGCTTAGCTAATATATCTGCTATCTGGTTGGTAAAGAGGCATTTAGTAGAATGAGTAGCCCATCCCTCTTGTGAGACCCATGATCTTGTTACCCCATGCTTCCCTCTTATTCTGAGAAACCCAAGCAAGAACAATAACTGAATCCTATACCAATCAAAAAGTTCAAGAATGCGCTTAAAGGTTGTGAATGCATTTGTCTTTGGCTGGGGAAAACAAAATAGTGCATCAACAAACTATACATGAGAAACTCTAGCCCTATATCTCAAAATCTGGCACCCTTCAACTAGGCCACATTCCACAGGCCTAGTAATCATCCTCCTAAGCATATCTACCATCTCTTCATAAATTAATTTGGTGAGTATTATATTAGGCTCTTGCCAACTGTGGATATGTTTTCCATTGACTCCATTATTGTTGAGAGATGTAGTGTGCACTTGCAGAAATCCATTTGCCTTTATTGTTTGATTCTTGAGCTCTCAAGAGATGATTCAAAGGAAAAAAAATTGTGGAATAAAAAATATTTATCTTATATTTAGTCTCAAAACATTCTCATTATAGTATTTTACAATGTAGAGGTTGAAACTTCCCTAATAGTTTGTGATAAAGAAAAAGAGAAGCTTCCTTGATATCTCTGTTTAAGAAAATATTGCAACTACTTCTTGGTCATGATTTTTCTGCTCGATATGCTGTAGGTGCTTGCTGAAAAGCTACCAGAACTTCTAGATTTTCCGAAAGACCTTTTGCATTTGGAGGCCTCAACAAAGGTATTCTTCTTCTTCCTTATTTTATTTATTTATTGGTTTGTGGAAACAGTTAATTTGATTTATAGAAAATGCAATTGACATGTCTCTAGATGTTTTATTAATGTGCAGATACAATTGAAATATCTGGCAGAGGAAATGCAAGCTATTAGTAAAGGGCTTGAGAAAGTTGTCCAGGAACTGACTGCATCAGAAAATGATGGTCCTGTGTCTGAAAACTTTTGCAAGGTACTTTATATAAATGAACTTCTTAAGCATTCATCTATGTGGATGAAGTTTATGCATTTTCATGCTGCTTGGATTGCTGCAGCTGATAGATATTATTGTTTTAGGGCTTTCAGTAAGCTTTGAGTTTATAAATGAATTGCATTTGAACAAACTTAGTGAACCTATTGAAGCTGGTATTTTTAAGGAACAGTTCTTCTCTGTTGACAATGAAGCATGCAAAATAAAGACCACTTTGTGTAACTTTCATGGTGGCTTTTTTCCTTGGGGTTGTGGGTTTTTTTGGCTGTGCAGGGGTGTGCTGCTGCTGCTGGGGAGGTATGGGAGGGCTGGGAAATGACTTAAGCATTTTTGCATGCAGTTGTTGCACAGAGACATGAGCATGTCTTTTCATGCTTCATTCTCGACATGAAGTGAGCATAGTACCAGCAACATGCCAATCAAGAATTAAGAAGTTGGACAACATTTATGAGAGGGGAAGTCAATGGCGCTTTTAAATGGTGCAGCCATCCAATGTTTCCCTTAAAATGCTTCTGTAGGATTAATGCGGCATTGGCACAAGGTTATAATTGGGCTGGTGAAAATAATTTCTAATACATACCATTCCTCATCCTAATGGAAACTGGTTTTCAGGATCAGTAGATTTAATGGCTGTAATGAAAATTAGAAAATATCTCATTTCTACTAGTTGGATGTCTACACTTGGAATTAGAATTGGACTTCTTTATTCCAACTGGTGGGTGGTATTTACCACCTCTAGCAGGTGTTGACAACAACAGATTACTTATGGGACAAATATGTCTAGAAATAAAAACTCAAGTCATTGAAATTAAACCTTGCTATTATCAAAAATATTTTCACTTATAATTTTAAAGAGAAATTAGAAGTTCAAGTTTTACAGTGTTCGTAAAGTGCTCTTTAACCATTTGCAACAACCTTTAGCCATGAGTTTGAAGGGTACTGACTTGAAGACTCCACTAGTAGAATTGACATAATTCCATAGTTCAACTGTATCTTTTGACAGCCCAGTGCTCCTTATAGGGCTCAGTAGTCCTCTTAATTCAACACTATATGAGAATGATTATGGCTGGTGGATATAGACAATGCATTCACCAATTGTTGACATCTAATATATGCCTTAGAATCTGTTTTTGTATTTGGATCATTAGTTGCTTTGCTGTCTACCTGTCCATGTTTTTCCCCTTCCAATGTTATCTTTTTCTTTTTTGAAAATTTTCAGACTTTAAAGGAGTTTCTTGTTTTTGCTGAGGCTGAAGTGAGGTCTTTAGCTTCACTTTATTCTGGGGTGGTAAGTACTTTGTTTTATTGAGTTACTTTCAGACATCTGTCATCTGCGACATGGTTTCATGATGAGGATGCTTATTGCCTTAAATATTTCTGAATTTGGATTTGTTCAGGGTAGAAATGCAGATGCATTGGCTCTTTATTTTGGAGAAGATCCAGCTCGTTGCCCATTTGAGCAAGGTATTTTGGGTCAGTTGGTTTTTATTTTGAAATACCCTTGTCATAACTATGCAGAAAAAAAATAAAAAATAACTATAACAATAAAGAAGGACAGGAGAAAAGAAAAGAATTGAAAGAACTAATTATGTTTTTCTTCTCCTTAATTGTTTTATTACTTATTAATTCTCAAATTTCCTAGAAATTTTTATGATTTTTATTTCATTGAAGACCATGGGCATTTCCCCGCTTTCTATGATTTATCCATGGAGTGGCATGCTGCAATTATATGTTGCCAAGTTCCCATGCTCTTCTAGATTGGTTTGACAGCTTGTGTTGCTAGATACCTTTTTTTATTTACAAGAGGGTGGTCATAGATCAGGCTGATTGAAGATCAAAAGTGGTTGTAGATCAAGAGAAGCCAATACATAGGGCCATTGAAGAAGAGAGCTAACCTATATTGTAACTTATTAGGACTCTTATTTCTTTCCTAAAACTTCCAAATAATGAAATTAGAAAGAAAATAGATACTTTCTTTTTAGAATTAGAAACTTAAAACTTTATATTAACTTCTTTTTTTTTTTGGTCATCAAAACTTCTAATAAAGAAATTTTATTTTCTTTCTAAATTATAAAAAATAAAAAAATAAATAAAAAAAGACTCAAATAGAAATTTTAGAAAATGGTTTTTTTGGTGAATAGAAAGTTAGAAATATGGGAAATTCTTTTTAAGGAGAAGTTTCCAATGAAAAAAAAAAAAAAAAAAAACTTCCCAAGCTCTAAATGGGACTGAAATACCAATTTTTTTTATTAATTATAAGTCTAAAGCAACTAAAATTCTCGATTTTTTTGTCTTTTGTTCCTTTTCTTCTTTTTCTTGAATAGACCATGGAGATTCATTCCCATAAATTTGTTTAAGGTTTAGTTCTAATGAAAACTGAAAAACTAATATAGTTACTATCCAAGTAGACCACAACCAAATTACTCCAAATATTGTCAGAGCAAAGATTTCTTAAAGGAGAAATCTAGACCCTTTGCATGAACTGAAACAAAAAAATTTTGGACAATCATTTAGTACATTTCTTTTCGAAAAAATAATAAAAATTCTTATAAGAAGTAGGTTCCTCCCTTTTATAATGCTAGTCCTCAATTACCTTTCTGTGGTTTCCAAGATACAATTAGTAGCATTTGTATGTTCATTTACTATAGTTCTAGCAAAATAAAAATAAAAAAGGACGAACCTTTTGACTTCTAATTCAATAACAAACTTTTTCCATGCAAACCTTTGACAAACTTGCTATCAATTCTCTATAAATGATTGCATCATTCTCTCCTCCTTAGAAGAAACTCATCCTTGAGTTTGGTGCTGCTAGAGACCTCTTTTACTTTCTTACTAGTGTACGAATATAAATCTGAAATATTGAATGTTGAATCTATTCCCATATGTTTTAGCAAATCAACCACAAAAGCATTCTCCCCAATCTGCTTGATGATTCTATAGAGTTCTATCTTTCTTTTTCTTAGCTTAGAATAAGAGCCAATTGGAAATCTTTCCTTACGTAGGTACACCATCACCATGTTGCCTTCTTGGAAGCTTTGGTTGCACCTCTTCTAATTTGCATATTTCTTATTCTTTGCATTCAACTCTTTAATCTTCAATCTGATTTCTTCATGTAGTTTTTTCATTGAGTCAGCTATGTTTTCACCCTTTAAACTAGTTCTTCCCATTTCTGCTAAAGGAGCTAAATCGTAGAGATGCATTGAATGCCTCCCATAAATGACTTCCAAATGACTTTTGCCTGCAATTCGATTCCTAGAATAGTAATAGGCAAATTCTGCTTGTGCAACCACAACTTCCCATTGCTTAGGAATTTCTCCAACCAATCACCTCAATAAATCTCTCAAACTTCTATTGATAATCTTTGTTTGCCCATCCGTTTGAGAATGAGAGGAAGTATTGTATTACAGCCTAATTCCAAGCTTCTTCCATAAAGTTCTCTAAAAATGAAAGAAACTTGGAGTCTCTATCTAATATGATTGATTTTGGAACTCCATGCAATCACACAATCTCTCGAAAGTAGAGATTTGCCATATTTGATGCATCCATAGTCTTGCAATAAATGTATTGAGCTATTTTTGAAAATCTATCTACCACCATAGATGGAATCCATTCCCCCTTGACTTCTTGGTAGCCCCACCACAAAGTCCATGCTTAAATCTTCCCAAGGAGCTAGAGAAATTGGCACTGGAGTATACAAACCTACATTCTAAACTTTTTTTTATTCTTGGCATGTTTGAAACCTTTTAACAAATTTGTACACATCTCTCCTCATTTTTGGCCTAAAGAAATTCTATTCAATCATGGCATATGTCTTACCTTGCCTTGGCCCAAATGTCCACCTAAGCCTCCACCATGCACGTCTTGGATGATCTTTTCCTTCAAAGAGCAATCTAGAACACAAAGTTAATTTCCTTTGAATAGGAAGCCATCATGCAACAAATACTTTCCTAGCTGCCCATTAGTATAAGCATTCCAAATCGAACCAAAGAAGGGGTCATCAGGATAAAGATCTTTGAAGGAATTGAAGCCTTTAACAGTAACAGTCATACTAGTCAACAACAAACTTCTTCGACTAAGTGCATCTACCACTAATTTTTACTTGACATCTCCTTGCTATACACGTTTAATTGTGTGGTTGTTGGACCATCTTTGTTAACTTTCAACATTCATTGCCAACTAAATGACCCTGGCTAGTGTCCAACAAGGCTGTAGCTCCACCAAATTTCTAATGTTTGGCCTCAATCCCATCAAATAAGGATGAATGACCTGCACTTCCATTTCAGTTAGTTGTACTCTAATCTGCATTTTGTAAAACTCCTTAGTGTATTCTCACATAGAACGTTGGCCTTGCTGAAGTGCTTGGTATTGCTGAAACAAAATTCCTTTATAGTTCAATGAAAGGAATTAACTTTGGATTTGCTGCTGCATTTTAGTCCAACTCTGGATTTTCTCCTTTCCATATTAGACTCTTGTTGTCTACACTTGCTGCTACCAAGAGGAAGCATACCCCTTCAATTGTATTGCCACTAGCTTCACCCGTTTGTTTTATGGAAGATTTAGAAACTCAAAAACTCTTTCAACTTCACTCAGCCAATCTAAGACCTCTACTTGCCCCTCTCCAATAAAGGGTGAAATGGCCTACCTTAATATTTTAGATTTTGATCAGTCTGTAGTACGATGAAATGTTGGTTGCCTCTCTCCATAGGTAAAACTTCATCCAAAAAGTCCCCTACAATTTGCTAGAATTCCTCAATAGCAGGCTGATTTCTCAAATTCCTCCATAGGTAAGTTCAAATATTCTTCCTTGTTTGGCCTCCAATAGTGGAAATTGAAGCACCAAAAATACCAGCTTGCTCTAACCTGGCACATAGTTGATCAAGCTGCTGCAAGTTTGCAAACTCTTCTCTAGTTGGACTGTTTCCTGCTGGTTGTGAAGATGCCGTATTAAAATGATCTCCCAGACCCAACCATTGATTCAAAATAACCACAAATCTAAAATAGAGGCTGTGATGCCAATTGATGAAAACTTAAAAACTAATATTGCTACTATCCAAGTAGACTAGAACCAAGTTACTCCAATCACACTTGGAGCCAAGATTTCTTAAAGGAGAAATCTAGGAAAAAGCCTTTCCATAAATTGAAACCAGAGATTTATCCTTTCCTTTTAAATAGTAGAAGTCCTTACGATAAGTAGTCCTTTCCTTTTAAAATGCTGGCCGTCAACCACTTTCAGATGGTTTCCAAGGTATAATGAGTAGTGTTTATATATTCATTTACCATAGTCCTAACAAAAAAGGAAAAAAGAAAAAAAGATTGACCTTTTGACTTCTAATTTAATAACAAACTTTTCCCATGCAAAACTTTTACTATTTAAACTTGCTATCAATTCTCTATTAATGTCTGCATTGAGTTCCTTTTGGGTAAATAGGCACTTACAGCTCTTATGGCCAATAAATACCTCACATGGCCCTCAGTAAAGGTAAATACCTGGAAGCTCTGTATCTTCAGTGTGGAGATGATAATGACAAGTTCTAGATTATGCGTGAGATATGTCCTTCATATGGCTTCAACCAAATGATGCATAAGCCATTACCTTGTCATGCTGCATAAGAACAAAGCCCATCCTCTCAGTGATGCATATTAGTTTTCAAATATTTCCTTTATTGTATTTCATTTCCTTCATATTTACCATTGCAACCAAGACTAGAAATTCATATTTTATCTCATATTTATCTTTTCCATTACAAATTTTGACGTCCAAACAGAGCTTCAGATGATGCTGTTTACCATTGGGACTGCTTGATTATACGCAGTTTTGTTTAAAGTGCTTCATTTTCTCTCCACTTGATTTTTGCAGTTGTTTCTACTCTTCTCAACTTTGTGAGAATGTTTACACGGGCACATGAGGAGAACTGCAAGCAGCTTGAATTTGAGAGGAAGAAAGCACAGAAAGAAGCAGAAAGCGAGAAGATTAAGATTAATCACAAACAGGAGTCTGAGCACTTGGTACGGACTTCCATCAAGAGTGGAAACATCAAATAATTCAATGTTTTAGAAAACATGTTTCATCAATCAAGACAAGCTGCTCTCCAATAGATAATATTTTACACATCATGGGCAAAACACTCCTTCAGAAGTGAGAACATAATAAACAGAAAATGGCATTACCAAGGAATTGTCAATTAGAAGGAGAAAAATGACTCTTGTGATGGCAAAAATAAGTCACAACATTAAGGAAATCCAGAAGGTGGACTGAGCAACCAAACATTACAGGACAGATAATTACACAGTTTTAAGGGGTGAGCGTTCTTTGCATCCTTATCACTCTTTGGACTATTATGCTACCAGACTTGTGAATTCTGAGATTTCTGTCCTATCTTTAAATAATCTTTTATTATTTCTGAAGCAGAGATGGCGGAGCTGGAAGTCAAGTCATGTTCCAAGATCCACTTTGTAAGATATGTAGGAAGATTTTGTTGTAAAAATATCACTAATAGCTTTGTTTTCCTTTTTTATATTTTAGTTTGTCTTGTTTCTTTGTTATATCATTCCTTTGTGTACATTTTTTTAAAGTTAAATAGGGATGTAAATGTTGATAAATGATTTCTAATTGAGAGATTAGCAGGAGCTGTCGTTCCTCGTTTTTTCATCAGAAGAGATTGATGGTATTACACCTTGTTCATGATGTTTGCTTCCCCATAGTGTTTGGAGTCCTAGAAAAGTTGTGTATGGTCTTGAAGGATGCTTTGTGAAGAATTTAAGAGGGAACACTGTCCAATATTAAAAAACCCATATCTGCATTTTAGCCTTGGAGATAGAAATGGAGAAAGGGAACCATAAAAAGACACTAGTATATTTTGAGCCTTGAGACCAAGAAAGGGGAGGACCCATTTATCATGTAAGCCTGCATTATAGGTGAAGAAAACTGAAAAAGGCCAATACAGCTGTTTTGATGTGAGGGGACTGAAAAAAAACACCATCGAAAGTGTCTTGAATCTTTGATTGCATGTGGAAACTGGAAAATCAGAGTTCACTAAACAGAAATGGAGATATTCCTAATTCCAATGCTCCCCATGCATTATAATAAAAAGGAAACAGAGAGGAACTCTCTCTGTTTTAAAGACCAAGAAACAGAGAAAATGGAAGAACAGAACACAGTCAACTACAGTTAGAGAACAGAGAATTCTAACGCCCGGGGAAAGAAAATTGAAAAAACCCAACTCTATAATACAGAGAACAGCCAATACTATCCCGAAGCTGCATTTTGATGGGGGACACAGAAAAACCCAAGAGCTGAATCCCACACAATCTCTCCATCTCCAGGATAAGAAGAGGCCCTACTCCGTTTAGGTTCGAAAACATGTGGCTTAAGGTTGAGGGATTCAAAGACCTTATTCGAAGATGGTGGCAGGGATCGAAGTTAGGGGTAGTGCTAGCTTTAGATTGGCTGCTAAGATGAAGGAAATCAAATAGAAGTTGAAAGTATGGAATAGAGAGGTGTTTGGGAGGCTGGACTGCAACAAATCTTCAGCCCTGCAACAAGTGGATTTCTGGGATCAGGTGGAAAGCGAGAGGAGCCTAATTGTGGAGGAAACAAAGTTAAAAAAAAAAAAAAAACAAAATAAAATGATAAAAAGTGGGTGCTTCTGGAGGAAACTCATTGGAGAAGTTGTCAAGGGAGATCTGGCTAAGGAAGGAGGGCAAAAACACGGGTTTTTTTCCATCGTATGGCAAGTGCTCATCGTAGAAACAATTCATTGGACATAGTTAAAATTAATGGGGAGTGGCTTTTAGAGGAGCAGGAGGTGAGGGAAGGAATTGCTAACGCTTTCCAACAACTGCTTTCAGAAGATACGGGGTGGAAGGCGGATATTGGGAGGCTTCAGCTTGATCAAATCAGTCAGCAAGAAGCAGAGAATCTAGAGAGTCCTTTCACTGAGACTGAGGTACATACGACTTTGATGGAGATAAATGGGGACAAAGCCCTTGATCCGGATGGCTTTATTGTGGCCTTTTGGCAAAGCTATTGGGACTTTGCTAAAGAGGCGATCTTGGAAATGTTTAAGGAGTTCCATGAGCATAGCTATTTTCTTAAGAGCCTCAATAATACATTTCTGGTCTTGATTCCTAAGAAAAGTGGGGCTGAGGATCTTGGAGATTTTAGACCTATCAGCCTTTTGGGGGGGCTTTATAAGTTGTTGGCTAAAGTGCTAGCTAACAAAATTAAGAAAGTGGTTGGAAAGGTGGTCTCCACTGCCCAGAATGCCTTTGTGATGGGAAGACAAATTCTTGATGCATCCTTAATTGCAAATGAGGTGATAGACTCGTGGCAGAAAAGAAAAGAGAAGGGTCTTAACTGCAAATTGGACATAGAAAAAGCTTATGATAGCTTCAATTGGAAGTTTTTGTTGAAGGTCTTGCAAAAAATGGGCTTTGGGTCTAAGTGGTTGGGGTGGATGTGGAGTTACTTGTCTTCAGCCAAATTCTCAGTTCTGGTTGATGGGGTGCCAGCTGGCTTTTTCTCTAGCACTAAGGGGCTTAGACAAGGAGATCCCCTATCTCCCTACCTCTTAGTTATGGGAATGGAAGTGCTGAATGTTCTCATTAGGAGAGCTGTGGAGGGGGGATTCTTATCAGGGTGTAGCATTCGGGGTGGTAGTAGATCCTCTTTGAACATCTCCCATTCATTTTTTGCTGATGACACGATTGTGTTATGTGAGCCAAGCAACGATCACCTAACCCACTTAAGTTGGATTCTCCTCTGGTTTGAAGCTGCTTCAGGTCTAAGGATTAACTTAACCAAAAGTGAAATTATCCCAATTGGAAAGGTGGAGGAGATTGAAGATTTGGCAGTTGAGTTAGGCTGCAGGGTGGGATCCTTGCCCTCTTAGTATTTGGGTCTTCCACTAGGGGCTCCTAATAGGGCTCCTTCTATGTGGGATGGCGTGGAAGAGAGAGTAAGGAGGAGACTTGCGCTTTGGAAACGGCAGTATATTTCCAAATGGGGGAGAATCACTCATAAAAAGCACTTTGGCTAGCATGTCAATCTATCAAATGTCTCAGAATGCTCAAGATTGTTGCTAGAAGGCTAGAGAAAGTGCAAAGGGACTTCCTGTTGGGGGGGAGAACTTGGAGGGGAAAATTCATCTAGTTAAATGGGAGGTGGTTTGTACAGACAAGAACAAGGGTGGGCTAGGCCTAAGGAAGCTAGCCATGTTGAACAAAACCTTGCTTGGTAAGTGGATATGGAGGTATGCTTGCAATAAAGATAACCTTTGGAAACAAGTGATCACGACGAAGTATGGGCAAGAGGGTCTTGGATGGAGGTCAAAGAAGGCAAATGGGGCGGTTGGAGTAGGGATTTGGAAGGAGATCTTGAAAGAATCAGATTGGTGCTGGGATAACATGGTGTTTCTAGCTGGGAAGGGCACCAAAATCAGATTTTGGACAGATATTTGGTGTACTGATACAACGCAGTCCCATTGCTTCCATCACCTCTTTGTCATGGCTCTTCATAAGAATGCAACGGTTGAGAAAATGTGGGACCAAAGTTCTAGTCAAGGAGGTTAGAACCTAAATTTTTTGAGGGACTTTAATGATTGGGAGTTGGATATGGTTGGGGATTTGCTCCATGTTTTGAGGGGTCATAGGCCTTGGAGGCGAGGAAGAAATGGTCAGTTCAGGGTCAAGGAAGCTTATAGTTTGCTGGCCAATCCTAATGACACCGTTTTTCCTTCAAGGAGTATTTGGGTGGATAGGGTGCCAACTAAAGTCGCTTTCTTCGCTTAGGAGGTGACGTGGGAGAAGGTGCTTACTCTGGATAGGCTCTAAATAAGAGGGTTGCAACTTCCTAATTGCTGTTTTTTTTTTTGTGGTTGTAAAGAAGAAAATGTAAATCATATTCTTATACACTGTATAGTAGTTAGAGCTTTGTGGGATATTGTTCTTGGGTTAGTAGAAGTTAAATAGATCTTTCCGAAACTGTAAAGGAGGTCTTAACTAGCTGGAGGGGCCCCTTTGTGGGGAAGAAAATGAAGAAGGTTTGGAAATCCATCCCGTTGTGTATTTTTTGAATGGTTTGGAAGGAGATGAATAGATTAACCTTTAGGGGGTGTGTGTTGAATATCCAAAAACTAAAGAATTTTTTTGTTTGTAATTTATAGAGCTGGACCAAATTGTATTTAGGTGAGGAGTCTCTCTCCCTTATAGGCTTTTTGGAGTGGGTAGCATCCACTTAAGGCCTTTTTGGTTTTGTTGTTTTTTTTAGGCCTTAGTTGCCTTGTATACCCCCTGTATGCTTTGTGGCTTTTTGACTCTTTCTTAATGCATTTCTTATTTACTTATAAATAATAAAAAAAATTACTCCATGTATCCTTGTTTCCCCTCCATGATTAAAACTCTGAAGGAATATCCCCTAATGAAATACACCACTTCTGCATATCTCATCCCAAAACAACGTACAGGATCATCGTTTCAGGGTAACCTGAAAATATTTGGGATTTCTTTGTAGGATTTGAGATATTTGGAATTTATTCAAAAAAAATAACGCTAGATAAAATCATATTTATAGATAAAGCTCTTGATAGTACATTTGGAATGTGCACTCATACACATTATGACATGCTTTGTAAAACAAGATGAAATTATTTGATTTCGATCTGAACATCATGCTTTCTCTCCAACTGAACAATAAAAAATGATAACATTGCAGACATCTCTGCAAAGGGAGGAGGAAATATCAGGAAAAGAGGTGCAGCATGCACTAAGACTTTACCATATAATTGGACCAGTGCAAAGAAACATAACTATGCAAATCTCTTCTTTAGCAATTGATTTCTCCTTCAGTGATAACACACTAAGCCTCATAATAACTGTCTTCAAACTCCTATCAGAAGGTGGCAGTGCCCTTTTCAATAGTCCTGATATGGTTCCTCTTCAGCCTCCTCCTCTGTAGATTCCTTGCCCTGGATGAATCATTCAACAAAATGTTTCATAACCACAAAAACCAGCAACTATCATTTGCACTAATTGAATGCTCGTAAATGTATATAATGCTATGTTCATAGTTTTCCCTAGTTGCACTATTGTTTGTTCTTGAATATATAAAATGTTTGGAGTCAGTGATTTAATGTCATCTTCAAGTTCTCTATTTTCAGACAAAGTTAAAGCCGAACTGAACACCATGAACTTACTACATCCATCATCATTAATACATCTTTAAACCATAAATCACATTCATATACAAGTAGAACAGATGAAAAGCAATTTTCCTATCTAGACAAGGGTTTTAGGTTCCCGGTTGTTATTAAGTCAACACAACACATGAGAGCTCCCAATTGGGATCTATAGGATTGTTAAGTACATATTTCAACAGGTTTAAGTTTTTAATGTTGACCTTTGCTTGTTCACAAACTAGTCTTTATCCATAAGTGAGGAGGCAAAAGAAAAGGCTTGATAAGTGTGCAAAAGGTAGAGATTCATTTTTTTTGTTTCAACTTGAGTGACTTGTCGACCACAACTTAAAATGTGGTCTCCAGAAGCACAACATAGATAAATCCTCCAATACCTAACTGAAAAGTGAAATGTGAACAAGATACCATTATTGCAATAAATTAAGCCTTCATATACTGATGCGTCCTTGTGCTCTTGAATTGTGTATTATCATTAAAAAAAAAAAAAAACAATGACTTTGAAATGTTCTGGATCACCAAATCTAACAACACATGATGGGTGTGAGACAGATATAAGCTAAATGTTGCCATGATGCTACTTGGCAGAAAGAAAAGGAGAAAATAACCATACTTACCAGTACTGATTGTAGAATACGACAGAATCAGTTGGTACTTTTTTCCCATCATCATTTCGATTCCAGTGGTAGAATGCATGGGTTCTATTCTTGATCTCCAATGTAGAATGACCATAACTGGCTTCACGGAATGAAGAGTACTCTGGTTGTGGGTCCACAAACCTACAATGAATTGCCAAAATCAGTAATGTAAGGAGTGCTTCAGGAGGGAACCATAAATTTTCTGGAAAATAAAGTGGACTAAATGAGTACAAAGAGCTTTCCCCAACTCATTAGAAAATAACAAGTAACCAGTGAGATTTCAAATTGTAAAATTTTTCATACCTTCCAGCAAGACCTTCCTGATTCCCTCCATCTCCAACAGTTATGTACACTGGAGCTGATTTGTCAGGTATAGGATACCGATCGCCATTTGTTATATTATAGTGTATATTTGAGATGCGATACTGCATATCAACAACACAAACTTTTTCTTCAAAATCTATTTTATGCAGTGTCTGAGGAATAGAAATACACTATTGGAAACCCAGTAAAATTCAAAGTGACAACCAAACAATTTCAATACTAGAGATAAAAGGGACTTGTGTTGCCTTGAACTGTAATATCTCTTTCATTTACAGTATTCCAGATGAACCTTGGCTTCTGAAGGACCAAAATTCTTCCCAACCAAATGAATTGTTAAAGACAAGGACAGATGTATCATAGAAGAACAAGTTCATGGCAAAGTTTCAATTTTGCACTGATACTACTGAAAACAAATACCTGAGGTCCCGAACAAATCCGATAGAACACTTGAGATAGTTGAATTTTGGTACAAAAAAGGATCTGAACTTTACATTCATAGGAGTAAAGTTCCATTGAATGAAAGTACATATGTTTGTCTGGCCAGCAGGGAAGGTTGTCCATCAGCTATACAGAATCCCTTGGGGTAAACAAGGTCATTAATGTCTAAAGCCCATCTAATAGAGAGTCTACAGAAATCACTTTCCATAGGCATTCCTTGTTAGCGAGAATCATTCATTTATGCTCCCCTTTTCTTTTCTTTTTTTCCATTTTTTCATTTCTTTTTTAATTGTGATTTTATCCTTCAATGTACAATGAGGATTGTATCCACACAATTCTATACTTCTAGAATAAATAATTTATTTCATTATTCTAAGTGGTTATTGTATTCCAGGTAACGAAACACTTACTCCCTTATTCTTGACCCTTGGGTTCAGGAATTCCACTAAAACTTAAGCGATATGATAAAAGCTTTTTCTGTTCTTTCATTATTAACTGATTTATATATCAGGTTCCACTCAGCCCATGGATAGGAATGAATAATCAAATCTATCTACAAATATTTTGAATTGAAAATGTAAAAACAAATGAATGAATAGCCATACCGATCTTTCATAGGCGTGAACATGGCCTGCAAAGATAAGATCAACCTTTGCATGGACGAACCAACTTTCAAAAACAGTTCGCATACTCTCACCTTCCATATAGTGGGCTACATTGCTACTATACATGGGGGCATGCATGAGAACAATTAGCCAAGGTGTCTTCTCTCTGTCCACTCTCTTTAGCTCTTCACGTAGCCACTTCCATTGAGGTGTATATTTCACTGGTTAAAAAATTTTCACAGATCTGAAGTTAAAATGCAGATAAACTATAATAAAAGGCAATTGCAGATGTTCTACTAAAAGGATATTTAGGAACTAGATATTTAAAATGTACACCCTCACACATATTTGTAAAGAAATTGCATCTTTTGGTAGATTAATAGGCCAAAGTTCAGGGCACATATGTGTGCAAAAAAATATCAAATTTTCTTTTAGAGGAGTTCCTCTAAGTGTTTTACAACTCAACTGGATTGTGGTTTGCACCTCAAAAGTTTGAAGTTTGTTGGGGTTTCTCTTTGTTTTTAGAGTTCTATTGTTGGGAGTTTTCTCCTTCATTCAGTTTGTGTAGGAAGGACCTCTCATCCTTCCCTTGCTTTCTTCTCTTTCTTTTGTTACTTTTCTTTCTCCTATATCTTTTCTTCTATTAATATATTCTTCTTCGTTTCTGATAAAAAAAAAATATCAAATTTTGGATGGATTGGAATATAAGAGACAGGTATCAGGTATATTTCTACACTTGACCATTCACATATAGTTATCACATGCTTTCACCACACTGGCATAAATACATTGTTTTAACATTATTACGACTTTAGCCCAAATAGGATTCACATGCATTGTGGGCTCACCATTATCTAACAGATTAAGCTTTTTGGTCAAATTGGTAGCTATAGGAATTACTAAATTTCATGCCCTAATAAGAAAAGCTACTAAAGCTTTAACAGACGTCTTAATAGATCACATGATCTCCACTGCAAAGTTTTCCTTACGTAGGAGCTACTAAATTTCCATACCCTAACAACAACAACAACAACAACAACAACAAGAAAAAAAATGGATTTTGACATAGAAATTAACATTTCTAATCTTCACATATAAGCACCTGCGAGAATGCAACAACAGAGAAGGGAATGATGAATTACCAAATGGAGAATAACTTGATAGCACAATTATATGAGCAGATGCACGTCTGACAGCATACCAAAGAGGATTGCTGCTTTGGGAGGCCATATAAGGTGTAGCATATCTATGCAGATATGACTTAAAAGGAAGAACTTCACCCTGAAAAATAGTAGACCGGTTATAGGAATCATAGCCATATTAATTGGATACATTGGTACCTTTAAGACATCTCTTAATTTATATTGGATATTCATCAAAGGCCAAAAAGATAAGGTATATCATAATTATGCAACAGGAATAAAGAAAGAAAGCAGCTAAAACATCTATTGACCAGGACTGATAGTAGAGGAGAATATAATGGGCCAGATTGATTTGAAGCAAAAACACACCAACTTTCATACAAGACATAGTCCAATGTTCTATATACTAGTAAGTTGTAATATCAAGGATGACCCATTGTTTATCTCGTCTGGGGACATGTCCTAGCATGACCAAAGTGCTGATACACACACACAGAGGCATGTAACATTAATTTCTGATCCCTAGTCAAGTCAATCTTCCAACCCTGATGAGTGAACACAAAACAAGAAGCAGAAGAATAACAGCGCTTCCACCCAAAAAATCAAAGCAAGACCTTCCCAACCCCCAAAAAAGATAATCAAACTGCTGAGCTTCTGGATCTAGTAATTCTGCAAAATTTTGCTATTAATCAATGTACTCAGGTGTCTGTCCAACAAAATGAACTGAAACAATGTGGTCAATTTTTGGTGAGGTAAAATTCATAAGGTGGGACTAATCAGATGCAGGGGGAAAACCCTACAGCATGTTCATCTTTCAATCAGTTTTTGAGCCTGTTTGGGAGTGTTTCGGGGAGGGGTATAAGAGCTTCCTAATACTTGGAAGCGCTTTCCCTTCAAAAATTAGACTTTTGGCAAAATTTTAAACATCTAGATAATCGCTTGAAGTGATTCTTGTACTAACACTTAACAGGCGTTTCTTTCAAAAATCACATTTTTGTTATATAAGAAACTATCAAAAACACTATGGAAAACACTTTTATATCCAAATACTAACTTATTCTTCATCAAAGTGTATCAGATAAAAGCACTACTGATTAAAAGCACCACACTGAAAGTGCTTTTACCAGAATCACTCCTAAATGGACCCTTTCTCCAGTTATAGGAAAGCAAGGCAAAAAAGTGTCATACACATGGGAAGGGCTGTCTTGGCTATAGAGACATTTGAACATTATATGGTAGCAAAACTAGCATCCTCCTGATAAAAAAACAATGAAACAAGGCAAAATCCATGGGCCAATCCATATATCCCAACACAAAGATAAATAAACAAACAAAAGGAAAACCTTAAGGTGTGTGTACACAAACTTCTACTTCTAGAGGTGGAACCCATAAAGAAATGTTAGAATGCGACAGTTATTACCAACCCTGTAAAACTTTCAACAACCTCAGTCACAAAAAGGAGGGCCTGCATTTCATAATGCTTCATGACCTAGACTCCTGGCAATATAACTGATAATATCTGGAAAACTAAGGTGAAATTACTGATTAGAATAGTTGGCTGTATCAACCTGAACACAATATGCACCATGATAGTTTCTCCACATCAATATGGCCAATATATTAGCTCGTTCTCGATCCCGATGCATAAAAATATGTATATAAGAAAATTTCACTTCACCATTTGAAAAAGTTCAAGCTCATATATACACATGGAATGAGGAAACTATATATGCAAAGGGATAAAATATAAGAGAACAAAAAAATGCAGAAAAAAGATATCAAGATTTAAACTTTGAAAATTACCATGTTTGGCATGTACTCTACTTCATGATTTCCAGCAGTCCAAATCCATGGCTGATATGCAGCACTTCGCTCAACAAACCGGCCCCATGAATCCCATCTAACACCAACATCATTGAATTCATATCTATCAGCATAAGAGAGATCACCGACAAATAAGACAGTCTGTGCTCCACTCTGCATGTAATGCTCGAGTGTAGAAAGAGAATTATATGTTTGACCCAAATCACCTAAAATGTAAACCAATTAAGAAATGAGAATTTAAATCTAGAGAATATGTAATCAACTTATAAAAATTCAATTGCACATGAAGAAAGAAACCTGGTATCGTATTACCATTTCTGCATATTAGCAAGATAAAAGACATGAAAATGCTTAATAATTGGTATTGTAGTGAAACATATGTGACCATTTTAGGCATATCACCACATGTTTCATTTTAAAATTGCCCATTCAATAATGGGCTCCATTTTGCATGCAGTTAGTAATATCACCAGCCTATACTCAGAAGCTAAATCATCTGATGTTATGAAAACTTCAAGTCATTTATTGTAACCTTCTCTTCACACTTCGATGTCAAAGCAAACTTCATACCCAGACACTTTCACTCTCTCACTGCAAATGTACTCCCTACTACCAACTAACCTGAAATTTTGTGATCCTCATCCTATTATTTTACCATACCCCATGAAGACAGTGCTATAACCACATTTTTTCTTGTGAAAGTGACTAAACAATATAGAATAGTGTGTTTCCTGTTAGCCTAAGTGACATTCTTCAAACTTGCAGGAATAAATCCCAAGTATTTTGCAAGGAGTAAGAGCAACTAACAAAGAGTTGGCTTCTAGGGTTTTCACATCCAAAGGTAATAAGAGATCCTACATTTCATTTATTGCTTTCCTGAGCTAGAAATATATATATATATATATATATATATTCATATCCTTCAAGAAGATATAATTACTTTGAGGGACAAATTTCAGCACCGAAATATAGAATATGCAAGAAACATGCTCCTGGTAGATTTATATGAAAAGCTATCAGGATGATAGCATAGCTCTTAATTGATAAGAGAAGAAATACAATGTTTGCAATTCCAATGCTAGGAAACATAGCCCAAGAAACAATCAAGAGGCCTTTCTTTCTATAAGGAAATGTCCAAAGTAGTTCTTTAGGTCCTTAGATGTGTTACTTTGAACCCTTTATTTATTAGGATTTTTTTTTTTTTTTTCGTTTGATAGGTAAAAGGATATTGTTTTCAGTTCACTGTTAGGTTATGGTTTTTGTTATTAGGATTTAATTATCAGTTCACTGTTAGGATTTTAGTATTAGTTTTTATTAGTAAAGTTTTGAAGTCAAAGAGAATTCAAATTTTTGCAGAAGGTCCTCTTCATGCTATTGAAGCAATGACTATGTAAGAAACTTTTTGGTCTTTTCCCAGGTTTTTTTTGTTGGTTAGGATTACTTTTGAGTTGATGGCTACATCAAGCTTCCCTATGGTTTATGTCTATAGAAAAGGTTGCAATAATCTGTTTTGAGAGTGAATATTGAATTGAATTGAGAATTTAAAAGTTCAAGCAATTTCTTGAGTGTGAGATTATTCTACTTATAGTACTTGTTTAACAACTAAATTCTTCATCTTCTTCCTCTTTTATTTAAAATTCCTGTCAACAGAATCTGATTAGTTTTCTGGAATGAAATCCTATCTTCAAACCATTAGAATATGCCACCATAAACACTAATCTATTCCCACAATCTGCTTTTATGATTGGGTGAACTCCTGCGAGCCCCCAATCTATTCCATATCAAAGCCCTAACCCTAATCCCCCAGTATGGCACTGGATTTAAAACCTCTGGTTATAACTTATAAACCTGAAAGGATTCCTAATCATTAAAGTTTAGTTTCTTACTAGTATTTAGCAACTAGAAAAATGATGCTAAAAAAGAGTTCCCTGGCTCAACAGCTATGAAGAAACAAGATCTAAAGAGAATTTCAGCTCTCCTTCTCTGATGAACCAAGACCGAAAAATAACTTAGAATGAGCTTCAGGCGGTATATGGATCCAGGGAAAGTGAGCCAACTTTATGAAAATTATAGGGACTGGTGAGGAAATGGAGAGATTTTCTAAAGTAAAATACAACTGAAGTAGCAATTAGAAAGGTAGTTCCTTATTAAGAGAAGTGTCGATTGCCTCTTACTAGCGTCTCCTTTCATCTCATATAAGTTGCAGGTGCCTTCTTTTAAAAAACAAACTGACCTTATATGTCAGCAAAAGGTGGTTGGAATTATCTCTGTAAGTTGATATAACTATTCATGCTCTTCTGGTACCATTAACTTTTAAATGACCAAGGGAAAGCGAGTGGACATCATCGTTTCCTACAAGCCCCAGTCTTCTTTTCTACTTCTTCCTCTTCTTCATCCAATTGGTCCTTAATTATTTATGCAATGCTAACCTTTGCAGTAATTTCTCCTTTCAACCACTACATATTTTAATCTGCATTTTCTCAATCTCCAATGTGAAAAAACATATTAAGTTGAAAATCATTTTCCCTTAAAAGGAAGCACAGTTCCATATTTAGTGTAGCTCAATATCACAATTTATTTGCCATGAGATTAATATGATACTGTTCTTTAGAGTTTAAAGAGATGGTAAGAAAGGAATATCATACCAATAATTCCAAAAGTGTAGGAAGTGTCTGGATCAATCTTTGGAGGTGTTTGAAACCAAAATTCGCGAGAAGAACCTCCATCTCCAATCTTGTAATAATACTTGGTGTCATGCTAAGAAAAGAAATATGTTATGAGACAGTAATTGACAAATAGAAGGTTGCTCAAAATTTAAAACAGAAAGAGCTAAATATACTACTAAATCTTTAATTTAAAATTATCGTATGATCAAACAAATTTGGAAACTTATATCACAGGTCATTACAAACAATGTTGCCAAAACGACCCTCAAGGACATCAATCTCTGTCCATAATTGTCTGAGAACAATAATAACTCAACACCCTTCTCTTACTTATCACCAAATTTGCAGCAGGAAATTATCATGGCAGTAGAGTGAAGATGCACAAAATTGCACATTCTTTTCTTCAATTTTTTTTTTTTTTTTTTTTATCAGCAACAAACATTCTATTATCATGAAAAAAAAAAGCCACACTTATGACACAAGTAATTTCATAATTTAATAAATGTTTACCTCAAGGCCATGAACAAGACAATGATGGATATAGCCAGATGAATAATTGGAAAATGTGTAGTTTGTCACATTGCCCTCGGCACTAAAATCATATTTCTTCTCCAATGTGCCGTATAGCACTTTACTCGACCCTGGTTCATCAGTTGTAACCCACGTAATTATGACAGCCTTTCCGTCATAGTCACCTTGGGTGATATGCACCTACACGAGAAATATAATAACATCAAAATTAAACTGAAAAGGTTGTTTCACTGATACTATGAATACTTATCAAAAAAAAATATTCCAAAAAAAACATACTACGAGTCCTATATAGATTAAAATTACAACCTAATTCAAATATAACAAATTATGTGTTTCAGAGCTCCAAGATGACATGTACCATTAATTTGGATCATTTGGATAAATCCTTGAAATTGGGTGTTTACATTGTGTTCTATACATTGTTTTCGATACCTGTTGAAATATCGAGATCTATAGCAATGTAAATATCTTGAAGTATCAGAAGATATTTCAGTATTTATATTAAAATGTCAGTATATATCAATCAATTACAATTTATCAATTTCTATCACAACATAGGCACCCACAATATATCTTTCTCTATAAGAGATACTCCCAATATCAATATTTTGATTATTTTAGCAGTACTTTTATCAACATATAGGGATATTTTTTTGCATCTGATTGACATCAAGACTAAAAACATTCAGACCTCTATAGAAGGCAACTTGACAGCGTATAAGGCTTCTATAGTAACCAAGAAACTTTTTTCCCACTTGCCACTGCATAATCAACTAGAAAACATCATACTTATTATTTCTACACCCAGATGAATAATCAAGAACTCCTGCTGATACTAAAATAAATATATCTTCTACTACCAGGGTTCTCAAAGCCATTGACATATTAAAAGATATTTAATACTATGTAAAAGGAGAGGGAGGATGCCCAACAATCTTCTATGCTCAATATTGAAGAATATTAATCCATCTCAAAAGTTGATCTTGTTTCTCCAAAACAGGGGTCCATAGAAGGCTAAATAAAACCGTAAAAACAAGTGCAACATTCAAACCACCCATTGAAGTTACATACTAGGAATCTTCCTATTCCTGAAACCCTAAAAACTTCCAAAAATAAGAGTAGAAAACCCCTACATGGTTCAAATACTAAAAGATAATCAACTAATTAGTCATCCTCCCAAGGGTAATGCCTAAATTGGCCATATCATCAAATGGTCCGACTACTAGACTGAAGCTTTTTTCTTTCATAAAATTTCTCATTAATTCTCCAGGTGTTTTCCAAACATCTACAAATTTCTTCCAATATCATTATGAATTCAGACATAAGCCTTCATAATTCCAAAATAAATCAAGTCAATTGAAAAAAACTGATTAAAAGGTCATTTATCAATAGCAATATTTATCTTTGACCTTTTCCAAGTTCATATGAGTCTTCCTGCCCTTCCAAAATGGTTTACAGTATAAGCCACCAGTTAAAAGGAAGCTAGAATTTAACTACGAGTACGAACACCAAGTGACAAAGAAACAACAGTACTATAAAAGGGAAAATAAGGTGGACAAAAAACTTTTTGAAATTTTATAGTCTAAAACCTTATATTACACTATGGTAGAAACTAATTGGTATTATTTATCACTCTTCCTGTGGAGTAGGGGTAATATAGAAGTAGAATCATTGGTAAATATATTTGCAGTTTTCTGCCCTTTTTTTTGTTGGTTGGGGTATTTTGTAGTCTAGTTTATGCCTGTGCGCATGTGTATTTTGGCTTGGAACAAAACAATTACAAAAAATAGAACTTACTTGCTGTGGAGCATTATGACCCTTTGGAATTGCAAAAGCTTCATTATCCAGAGGGATATCAGTGGATGGCCATTCAGAACGAGTAAAAGTACTGGTAATCCTCGCAGACCCACTTCGGACAGTTGTTACAATAATAAACAATATAATTAGGAAATGGAATGATGGCAACTGTCCTCCAGAAGTCACTAGCATTTTTGTTTCTATAATTCAGCCTGAAAATAACAAAATCTTATTATGATAGGCAAACAAATTAATGGATTAAGTAATTATAAAATTAGCAGTGTAACAAACAATGTGTAATAAGACTCTAAAACCCATCATAAAAAGTAATGATAATTAATAAGAATATAGATTACAAATAATACTAACTTGGGTATCATTTTGGCATTTACTTGCATATCCTTGGGGAATTCTCATAAAGTGATTATTGTCATCTGATTGATTTCAAAACCGCCATTGTCCATATTCCATGATACACACACACAAAAGAACAAAAAAAGAAAAAGAAAAAGAAAAATGCTACCTTTATGAGAAATTGCATTTTCATTCTAATTCAATTTTCTATGAATTCCTATTACCAAAGATTCTACAGTTGGTATTTACACATCAAACCATAAGCCCTAAATTCATTCTGCCCTGATCACCATTTCCAATTGACAAAATGAGTCCTCGTTTTAGCCAGCACTGGAAATTAAATCCATTGCCCATTTTAGCAACAGCTTTCCTTCTCTTCTCTTTGCAGACACTAATCACATCTTCTTCTGAAATACTGTTATTTCAGAAAGATCCTTGAAAGAACTGTATCCAAAGACTCCCTCAGATTCCAAAGACAAAAACAAAAATACAATATCAAGTCAAAATCAACACAATAAGGTCATAAAACAAAAATTGCTCCTGACAATTTGTGAACAACATTAACTCTACAAATCCTTAATCCTCCATTTGGTTACCAAGAAAATCCAGGAAAATAGATTAAATCAAGACTTTCCATCCTAACTTTTCACCACATGACACCCAAAAAAGTACCTGGACCAGTTGCCTTCAGTTCTCCCTTTTTCACATCCACCAACCCCCGTAAAACACAAAACCCATAATTTTCCTCTCGTTTTCTGTTCCTTTTCCCAATTTTCTCGACCACTGAAGCCAAACCCAGAACTCAAAACAGACGAAAATGAAACTACAAGCAAGATAGGAAGTATAGAGATGTGTAAAGAGAGAAACAGTACCTGAATTAATGTGGGCCAAAGAGAGAGAAGAGTTGAAGATGGATGCTGGAAAAAGGGAAGTGCATGGAGAGAAAGATAAACCCTTAAGCTACTGTAGCAGATGGGTGGCTTCTCTTAGCAGAAAGGGGTTGTTTGTTGTGATGTTAATGTCAGAAAATGGGTGTTCGATGCCCAACAAACCCCTATACTTAGATCCGAACATCTACCCTCCTCTCCCCTTTAGATCTTAAAATTTATCACTCTTGACTTTGTTTTTCCAAATTCCAACTTCTTTTAGCAGAAAATACAGTCGCGTACTGAAAAATCTTTCATGAGAATGGGACGTGTTGGAATCCAATCATTCCTAGCCTCCGTTCAGACCATCAAAGGCTGATGGAAAAGACGAGAGAAAAATCAAAAAATGATTAATATGATCCAATATTAAAATGATAAATAAATAAATAAAAATTTATCAGTATCATGGAAATCCTTCAATTTTTAAATAATTTCAAGTGTATTTATTTTTAAGCCACCGATAAAAAATGAAAATGTGATGAAAAAAAAATCATTTTATTTGTTTGTTAAGATTAATAAAATCAATTATTATTTTAAGAAAATAGCTAGTTTATATTTTTTTTAAATAATTATTTTGTGCCAAGACCCCAAAAGCCTCTAAAAGTGGGGCATCAAAAAGAAAGTTCCCTTGAGCATATTAAGAAAGTTGAATACATTCATCTCATGAATTACAAATTCTAACAAAAATCAAAAATAAAATTTGAGGTAAAGAAAGTGGAAGGAATAAAATTTTCTCATACACTCTCTCGATTGTTTATCCTTTTCATCATTCTTATAAATATAAAGAATTTAAAATATAAAAAAATTTGAATAATTTATATTATTAGCCTAAGGGTTCTCTTAATCTCAGTTTTGATAGTCTAAGAACAGTTCAAATCAAGTTAATCATTTCAGGTTTATGTTTGAAGATTTAAAAAATATTCAAACAATTATGAAAAAAAATATCAATATCTTAAATATTTGAATAGCATTTAAAAGACTTAAAGCAAATTAGGACTTGTTGTAAAGTTGTTACTAGTTAGAGTTTAAATTTTTTTCATACACTTGAAGTTTTAAAATCATCCGGGATCAAATTTCATTTAAAATTTGATAATTTCATGTTTTAAATGAAAATTTGAGTTTAATTCTTTTTAAACTTATTTTAAAGGGTTTTATATGGTTAATTGGGAGTTTGAATCACAACAATCACCTATAAAAAAAACATTAATGTAGGGACCCATCCCTAATGACACGTGGCACACATCCCCTGATGACACGTGACACACGATCCTATCCGGAGTATCCCCATCCGGATTTCCCCAAGAGTACACGTGGCGCGCTTCTCATATCCGGACTCCCTGAAATAGAAGCACACGGGACTCGCAAAGCATCACATCCGGACCGCCGCCATTTCTCATCCGGCGACCTTTCATATTCTATCCGGATATGTTTGTCCGGATCATCGACCAAACTAAAGCATGCCTTACTATGTCATTCTGACATCCTGTCACAATTTACATTTCGACACCTGCAAAGTGAAAAGACAGAAGTGACGACAAGTCACTTCCCACGATCTCTGACAGTCACGGCGCCTCCCACGATCTCTGATAGCCGCTCGTAGGGTGAGGATGTCCCTGCCACCACCTAGTGGCATCATGGTAAACCAAAAAGCCTCCATCATATATGGATGAGAGAGAACTTTTGATGTTATATATATGAACCTTCGCACAAAGAGAGAGGTAAGCTTGATATACCTAGAAAAAGGTCAACTGTGCCAATTGATTATTCTCTCTAATCGTGGCTGACAAAACCATCGGAGGGTGTGTCCGGACACCCTGTCCGGACGCCTTTTGCAGGAACAGCTGAACCATGAATCTATATTGGTTGAGATCGTGCATCTGTCCATTTGGCAACTACGTGGATCATCAGGAACACGAGGCCTCAACAATTAACACAATTGATTGAGCCCTTTTTTGAGGATTTTGAGATTCTTGATTTAGAAAACTATAAATTGAAGTATTTAAAAACATTTATTGTTATAAAACATTCTATTTAATTGAACAACCATTTTTTTTTATTCAAAGTTTTTCCAAGTGCATTCAATTCTAAACTTACTAATTTCCCCATGTACCTTCAAATTCCCCCTAGTTTTTTTCATATCAAGAGCATTACTAAGATTGAAGTTCATAGATCCATCTATTGGGAAGCATCTAAAATTTCTAATTAGTAAATATTTTTTTATATATAGAATATTGTATAAATATTTCTTTAGTTGATATATATTAGATTTCCATATAAAATAAAGAAAGTTATTAGAAATATCTCTATAAATATTCTTGAACGGAAAAAGTCATGGAAATTAATTTGTAGAAACTATATAAAGTAGATAGAGATGTGAGGAATAATGGATACCCGATATAGCGAAAGGGCTCATAGTTCACGGTATGGATACAAAGAGTGGGAAAATATGAAATATTTTGAAAACCCTATCTTGTCTTCTCTGTAATTTTCTCATTTTCTTATGAATGGAGATATGATTGATCAAACCACGTTAAAATCCTATATTATGAGAATTGTTTATCAAGTGAGGTAAATCACTTTAAGTATTTGTATATGCCTATTAGAACCTTAATCTCTAAATTCACACATTAGAGACTGTGGTTCAAGTTTTGAAATTAATAGAAGTTTAATTAAAACCTTGAAGAGAGTTGACATACACCGATTTGTTAAACCACTATAAAAGAGTTTACATCTTATTTCGTTAATATTTCATTATTATTCTTTAATTATTTGTTGTCTTCATATCTTGTTTTTACATGTATTATATGTAATTTTATTTCATAATAAATCAAACAAAAAAACTTTAAATTTCTTCTAGAAAATAAAATTCGAGGTAAAGAAAACAAAAGCAATAAATTCATTATTATTCTTTAATTATTCTTTGTCTTCATATCTTGTTTTTACATGTATTATATGTAATTTTATTTCATTTTTTTCATAATAAATCAAACAAAAAAACTTTAAATTTCTTCTAGAAAATAAAATTCGAGGTAAAGAAAACAAAAGCAATAAAATTTTAAAGAAAATAAAATTTAAAGGAAAATAAATAAAAATTATATTTAAATTTAATAAAATTTTCCCATACACTCCTTCAATTCTTTAGCTTTTTCATCATTTTCATAATTATACAAAATTTAAAAATATATAAAATTTTGAATCAATTGTATCATATTTGATTTTATTTCATTCTTTTCCTAATACATCAAATTCATTTTTTTTTTATCGGCTTTTTTCCCCAAATTTGAGACTGAAGAAATTAGTATAAAAATGAAAATTAATCATAATATCTAGAATCAAAATCTATGAAAATGAGATGTGACTTCCATAAAAAAATGTTTTTTATTTATTTATATTCTTATTCTTTAAGTCATCCAAACACAATAATAATAAATAAGAAATTAAATAAATCTTTTATTTTTTATTTCACCATTGGAGACATATCATGTAAATCAATCATAACTTAAGACTTGCAAATATCACAATAAAATAAAATATGATAAAAATATCAACTTCACGATGTTAAATTATTAATTAAATAAGAAAAATGCTATACTCATTAGTGATTACACTTCAAGAAGTCTCTGTCATATTTTAAATTTTCTCTTTTTTTTTTTTTTTGGCTGAATTCTTACTCATTAAGAAAAGACACGTCAGCATTAGTTATCTTCAAAGTCAATTTTTACCCTTTTTTATAATTAAATTAAAAGAAAATATATCTTAAAAGTTTGTTGAATAACTATTTTTCATAACAATTCTCTATTTTTTAAAGCAAAAAATTCAAAAATATATTAGAGTTAAAAATTTATTTTTTATTTTTAATAACAGAAAATAGAGTATTTTATAAAATATTTTTAATTGTTTCATGTTATTTTTTTAATATTATTTTGAAAAATCATTATATAAATACATAAAATGATTAAAAATAAACATTAAATATAAAAATATATTTAAAAATATTGAAAACAAATTAAAAATATTTTAGATTTCCAAACGCTTTTTGTTTTACAAAATATTATAAAAAAAGTTTTTAAAAACTTTTTTTAAAAACTATTTTTAAGAATTGTTTTAAAAAACAGTTACCAAACAGATTCTTATTACCTTAATAAATGGATGATTATTGGCTAGACAAAAAATAATAATATTGAGATTTCTTTTTTTATAGATATAAATGTATCCTTTATTTTCATTTCTATAAATAAGAATACAAATTTAAAAATTTATTTTCATTTTCAATATAAAAAGTATCATATTTTTAATTTCTAATATTCCTACTTGTAATTTCCATATAATTTAAAAGTAATATATTAAATATATGAATAATTAGATAATAAATTTTCAATGTATATCAATAAATTAAAACCCAAATATAGGCAGTTTGATATAGGAAGAGGTTTCATTTTTTAAAAATTACACGATTTTGTAATTTTAGCGTAAGTAATAATAATAATAATAATAATAATAATAATAATAATAATAATAATAATAATAATAATAATAATAATAAATTTATTTTTCTTTACCCTATATTTGGTTATTGGTGAATTTGATTCACTTTTTGAGAAAAAAAATAAAAATAAAAATAAAATTGAAGGATAAATTATGTTATTTTTAATTCTAAAAAATTTAGAGGAAAAATGTGAAGGAAATAAAAAGCGAAGAAAATTGATTTTTTTTTAATGTTAAAAATGAGAGAAAATGCGAGGAAAAATAAATAATAGCATAAAAGTAAAGAAAGAATAAATAATGGAAAATAAAAAAATAAATTTAAAATTAATAAATTGGTTTTATAGATGTTCTCAAACTTATTTCATTTACTTGTTTATTTAAAAATGAAATAATTTGAAATATAAAGAATTTCTCTTTAGAAGAAAGAAATGTACAGAAAGTGTTAGGTTTTGCATGGCAAGCTCTGAACAGCTGGTGAAGACTGGTAGTTGAGCTTCCCCTTTCCCTTTCACAACCACACCTCTAATCTCTCCCTCACCTTCAAATCTCAGCAGCCATGGGAGAAGCTTCAAACAAACATAATCAACATGTGTTCACAGTCTTGGAAGCCATAAAAAAAGCTTCCAAAGATCTTCAAACCAACCCCATTTCCTTCACAAACACTTACCAATCCACCATTAAGTCCCTCCTAGAACTCAAAAATGAAGAAAACTCCATTCTCTCCACCGACCCTTCTCTCCTCAAGCTCTCCCAACTTCTCAACAGTCTCAAAGCCTTGCTCGATAAGCTCGAGAACTCCCAAGGCTATGGCTTTCGATCCTTTGTTCGCCGCCAACTCACCTACTATGAAGCATCCCGAGTTGCCAGCTCAATCAGGGATGAAATCAAGGCATGGGTCGATCATGAAAGCCTGAAAAAACTGGTGAGGACGATCGAAGAATCGGGGGATGAAGAAGAGAAAATTGAGGTTTTGAAGGAGTTTGAGAGCCGGGTATCACAAGGATTTGACAGAGATCTACAAGATTTGATACTCAGGACAAAGATATTCACCATTGTTGAATCAATTCTTTGTGATTCTCAGTGTTCAGTCAGCATCCGAGAAGAATCAGCTGTTGTTATTGTTTCTTTGGTTAGATTCAATAAGGATGTGTTTGTTGGATTAGTGTTGATGGGGCCGACGATTCGAGTCTTGATATCGATATCTTCATGTCGATCAATTCAGGTTCTCACATCACTGATCAAGTTGATCAAAAGTCCTTTGATCGATATAATCGAATCCAATGGAGAAATCCCGAAAATCATAAGCCTTTTGAGCTCACAAGACTTGTCCATTCAGGTTGCAGCCATGGACTGCATACTCGAAATCGGATACTTTGGGAGAAAAGAAGCCATTGAAGCAATGTTTGGAGATGGACTCATAGAGAAGCTTATGGAACTGCAAAGATCAGAAAATGAAGGAGATTCCATTACTGAGACTGAAAATGGAGGAGGGGGTTGTGAAGAACCAGAGATGGGTCTGAAAAGGAGATTTTCAAGCTGTGTTGCAAGGTTTGCAGTGCAGCTGGAGGTGGGGGAGGGACTGAGGCAAAGGGAGAAAAGAGAATTTAAACTTGAAGTATTGAAGAGAGTTAAAGAATCCTCTGTTTCCGAAGCAGAGGCTGCAACAATTGTTGCTGAGGTATTATGGGGTTCTTCACCTTGAAACTCCATTTAAGTTTTGTTTTTAGTTGTGAAACTACCCTAGTGATTTATTAGGGTCCATTTAAGTTTTTATGAAACCACCTAGTGATTTATTAGGGTGATTCCGGATTTTTGTTTGTAGAATTTGCAGAGAAAAAATTCATAGAAGGAACATGAGTTATGCGTTTCTTTATCGTGTGTTTATTAGATATGTTATATTATTTAAAAAGAATGGCGTTTAAGTCATGATTATTTAATTGTTAACAAAATGTTGCATTAGAGGAGAAATTAGAAGTAAATAAAATCTGTTTTAGTTTTTTCATGGAAATTGAAAGTTATGTTTGATTCTCATGTGGGAAAATTTAAATGAAAGAAGGAAAATAGAGAAAAATATAATCGGTTAGTTCTAAAAAGAGGGAAGATGTCAGATTAAAAAAAAAAAAAAACAAACAAAGTGAATAAAAACTTTAAAATTAATAAATTATTTTTATATGTGAATAATTTAAACTCATTTCATTATTTTAGTATTTTTATATTAAAAAACAAAATAATTTGAAAATATAAAGTTTTTTAACTAATTTTAATTATATTTATTTTCTTTGTATCTTGTAATCTTGCTAACCAAATATATTTGAGCTAATCATGTTCCGAGGCTAAATTGCAGTGAAATTGTGGCTTTTAGGACACATTTGATTGATAGCGAGATGACTAAACAACGAATCGTATTTAATAAGTTTTTTAAAGGAAAAAAATAATAAAAAGATAATTTTTCATGTTTGATTTTGAAATTAAATATTATTAAAATTAACAATTTCTATATTTTCAAATCTTTAATTTTTATAAATTTTTTTTAAAACAAAATTGAAATAGTATATAAAAATATTTTATTATTTATTTAGTTTTTTTCTTTCTAATTTTTTTAATTTAATATAGTAAGTTATTAAAATATTTAGGATTGGGTTTTGAACTTTCCTTGAAACCCTCTTAAAAGAAAAGAGATTTATAATTTAGATAACATGTTGTGATAAGTATTTGAAAATTATAAGAATCTATTTGAAAATGTTTTCAAAAATAGTTTTTAAGAATGGTTATTAAAAATAGTTTTTGGTTATACAAACAAACTTTATTTGGGAAACCAAACATGAAAAACAATTTTCTTGGTTTATTCTCTAAAAACAAGTATTATAGAAAATATTTTACAAAATTTTTAATATTTTCAATTATTTATTAAAATAATTTATTAGAAAACAATCGTGAAAATAACTCAAAATTGTTTATCTAAAATAAAAATTAAAGAATCTTATATTCATCGAGCTTTGTGAGAGTCTTTTTATAAAGATTATAGGAAGTACTTTTGATTTTTTTTTAAAAAAAGGTGTTTGGCAAAATTTTAAAAATACTTTTGAAAATCTAAAAAATCATTTATGATGTTAAAAAATCATTTGTAGTGTTTTTTTTAAAACATTTATTGGTGATTATCTTAAAAATATTTTTTTTCTTAAAAAAACACTTCGACGACACGCTCTTAGAATGTATTTGACAATAAATATATAAAGTGTTTATAATCTTTCTAGTACTTAATTTTTATATATTTCAAGTGTTAGAAATGATAAAAACATTTTTTTAAATCACAATCAAATGTACTCCTAATTTATAAAAATTAATGTTAAAATATATTTACCCTCATAGATTAAAGTTTTGTTTAGGTCAATTCCTTTGATAAACTCCTTAGAGTGAGGTCTTAAAGTTCAAGACACTCCATTGATTAGTATCTTTAATTGACCTTATGATTTCCATTTTAGTTCCACTACATTGAATTGTGTAACTTGTTGATTGATCCAATGTGAAATTTCTCTTCTATCATACTTGAAAATTAAACCTTAAATCCAAACATTTGTTTTATTATCATCAAAACTTTGGTTTAACAAAATTTTGGTCTAACAACCTTCCTTTTTCATTATCTAAAATTACAATAAAGGAAAATTAGAGAACATTTTTTTATTTTATACTTCGATTACACCAAATTTTTACTAATTTTGAAATTATTCACATTTTTTACCATGTTACATCATATCTTATATATATATATATATAGTGAATACCATCCATTGGATGTAGAATTAATCCTAATAATAGTCTCTATTTGTTCGGTCTTATAGGAGGTGTTGATTGTTACATATTATATTCTTCATACCATACTAAAATATAATGATCAATTTAATTTTTTTTTATCTATATATTTTCTTCATTGGACAAAAACAGCTAGCATTTTACCAACAAATAATACACAAAAGTTTCTTTGTAATAAAGTTGAAAATTCATTAGAAAAAATATTATACTAACAATGACTTCCTTGACCTACTCCACAATATATACCATTAAACCAATTAATTAAAAAAAAGAAAAGAAAAGAAAAAGGAAAGTGCATCCAAAAACTTATAAATTATCTTAAAATGTTACATAAAGCATACTCACCTACTTGAGTAGAATGTTGTCTCGATCAGAGTAATTTGATCAAATCACACCCACCTACCAAAATATTTATTCAATAGTCATATTAAAAGAAGAATTTAATATACATATAGACACCAACTTGGACCTATTAATTATTATAATGATATTTTTTTTGGGGGTTGTGTGGAAGCATCTATGACATAGGATGTTCCTTCTTCTTCTTTAGGTTTTTTTTTTTTTTTGGGTTTTAGGATGCTAACAATATGATTTAAAATTAATCACCCCAACTTTAAGTTTCACTTATCTTATGTTTGTTTGAAAATTTGAAATATTTTTAATATTTTAAAAATAATTTTTATATTAAATAATTTATTTTTAATCATTGTACTTACGATATAATTATTTTTTAAAACAACACGTGAAAATAATAAAAAATAATTAAAAGATATTATTTGAAAATATCATATTTTTTGTTATTTAAAATAGAAAATAATTTTTTATTACCAAATATATTTTTTTTGTTAGGCGAAAACATAAAACCATTCTCTAAAATAGTTATTAAACAGCTATTAATTCTCAAAAAATAAATGTAAACAAAAGTGAATTAAATGCAATCCACGTCATTTTTTCCCAAAAAACAAATATTTTCACATAAAAAAAGGAATATTTTTCTCCAATTCATGCACATCAAAACCAATTTGAACCTTTGGTGATACACTTCATATCAATAAGTCAATAAAGATATTGGGATTTAGCGTTGGAGGCATTGAAAGGTGGGTTAGGTCATGAATCCATTAAGCCCTTGGAAACTCCACCACGAGAAATAACTATTTGTAACCACATGACCCCATTTGCCTCATTCTTCCTTAAAACGCTTTCCTAAAAAGTAAACCTTCCTTTACAAGCAACCTCAAGCCTCATACCAAATGTGAGTGTGTGTAAAACATGAAAAAACTTCTAATAATAATGATTTCAAAATTATAATTTTTTTACAACCCTTTTCTAAATTTTTATGATTTTTTTTTATGGAATACAATACTCGTAAAATTGACGGGTTTTCAAAGAGTTATTTGAATCAAAATAAGCTTTTTCTTCTTTAAAATAATACAAATTAATCTGATGAAGATTGGTCTTAATTGGATGAATATTCAACTATTTCTATAAGAAATTTCAATGAATTAAAAATAACTCCCAAAGTTATTAAAGGGTTATAAATGGACAATTTCCTTTCCATATATATATATATATATATATATAATTAATATTGACTAATTTTATTTTATTTTTGGTAATTTTCACAAAATAATTTAACATGAAAGCGAGTTTTCCTTTTTCAAATCAAAAGAAATGGGGAGAGAGAAAGAGAGAGAAATCAACTAATAACCACCGAGCCTTAATTTTAAGCCATTCTACCTCCTTTCCCTCTCTTTCTTCTCCAATCTTTTGGCATTTTTCTCTCGGTGTTTTTCTTTCTGTTTGTTTACTGAGCATTGATTCAGGGAACCTCCCAAGATCCCACAAAATCTCATGCCTCTGACCAGTGGGAAAATCACAGACCTCTGAGATCTGAGGGAACCCACATAGATCTTAGGTTGTTTCTTCAATTTCTCGTTGTGGGTCTTGTTCGATTCATTATGAGTTGGAAGTATAGGGCTGGTTTGTTCTTGATTGCAGCTGTTGTCGTTATATGGGTCACCTCCGCAGAAGTCACCCAGGTCTGTTTTTTCTTTTTGTTTCCTTTCCTCAGAGCGTTTTGCCCATTTGGTTTGTTGGTTTCTGTTGTTGATTCATAGTGATGCGTTTTGTTTGTGTTTGGTTGGTGAGAAAGCTGTGGGGAATAAATGAAAGGAACGTTTTGAATCTTGCTTCTTAATGGTATTTTGGTTTGTGAAAAAAAAATAAAAATCTGAAAACTCCCTCAAAAGTAAGGAGAGTTGTAGTGGGCTCAGTTGAGTCGGTCCAAGCATCGTGTAATTATGAATTGAAGCTGTGGCTTCGTTTCTTTTCCTTCATTTTCTATACAACCGAACAGAGGGCAAGTTCTTCAGCGGAGAACTTCATGGTTTTGGTGTTTTGGATTTTGTAATGGTTGAAATTTGATTTAGACTCGTGCCCATTTGTTTAAATTAACATGTACTTTATCAATATCCCTTTGGTGCTTTGAGAAATTAGAGTTTGAAACTGTGGGTTTTATTTTGAAGTTGCACAAAAAAACTGAACTTCTCTTTTATAATAACCGACATGGTGTGGTTGTGGGATTTGGAGGAAACAAAAGGAAAATTGAAAGCTTAATATTATCTCAACATTGTGGTTTCCAGGAAAATGAGAGAAGAATGGATGAACTCTTTGTAATTACTTGGCTGAGTTGAATTTTTCATTTATTAATGAACTAAGCAACACAAAATGCAAGACTCCAAATTTCTTTTCCTTAGTTTTCTATGAAACCTTGGGGAAGCTTACTATACCCACTGATAAAAATTGAAAAGTGTTTCTTTGTAAATGAATTTTCCCAACACCAACTGACTACTATATATATATATATATATTTTTTTTTTCCCTTTTTTGTGTGATAAATGTGTATCCAATTGTATTTGAGAAGAACTTGATTTGTTTTGTAACACAAGAATGCAAATGTCACGACTTATATGAATTTGGTTTACACTTGGGGCAAATGTCAGGCTTATATGAATTTGGTTTACACTTAGGCCATGTCTGGAATGTTGGAATAGAGAATGGGAATGAGAAATCAATTCCATTTCCATTCATTAATTTGTTTGGATTGTTTTTTTTAAATAAGAATATGAATAAAAAAAATTCATTGCCACTCTTAGTAGGATTTTGATTCCTCTCTTCTACATGGTATTATGATTCACCTCTATTTGCATCATGTTTTCATTCTTATTCCCACCGAATAGTGGCACCTAGACTATTAATCCTTTTTGTGTTTTTAACCCAGCTTGAATCACATGTCTAATTCCTCTGTTTGAGTATTGAACAACATGAATATGGAAGTCTGGATGGAGCGAAATTAGAGTTCACTTAAAAGGCAGAAGGCTAAGAAGATATATGATTTGAGTTCACCATGCCTCTCACTCAGATTTTACCATACCTAGAGTTATGCAGTTTGGAGTCCTACCCATAAACTTCTTTCATCTGAGGGTTTTGTATTGTAATAATGTGCATGCGTGTGAGGCTGTGGGATTTTTTTTCCCTGTTGACTAATTTGTGTTCTGATAAATGTATGCACTCGGTGTGGGCATGCACATTGCTTCATGCATGTGTTGCCTTTTAAGCGTCCAAATATAGAAACATCAAGTTTAGTTTTGTAGCTTGCTTATAATTCAAAATAGAAGAGTCTACCATGTACCCTGGGAGGACCAGATACCCTTTGAGTCGATCACATAAAAACGAAGAAAAAAATGCTTCAAAGATGAAAATTTGGATTTGCTCTCTATCATGACTGATGATTTTCTTACATTTTCCTCTCATGTTCTTCAACTGCTCTGGAAATATTGGGGTTTGTAGAAATTGTGTTTTTTCATGGCTTCCATATAACATGTCCTCACCCCCCTCCTTCCAAATGATTTTCTGATTATTTGTTAGTTTTCTTGAAGCATCGCTGAGAGATTTGAATCCATGTATAAAACCTGTTGGAAGTGTGATGCTTTAAGAACTTTTAATAAAATTCAACAGGGTTTTCATTTCAGGCAGTGCTCCTTTTGTTACCACTTGCCTAAAAGCTTAAGCTTAAGCTTGTAGGGAACAGGCTTACAATTTATATCGAGCTAATTCCCTCCTTCAAGTGTAGTCCCAACCTGCAGGTGGGAAGACAAATAACCAAATAGACAAAAATGGTTCAAACCCAAGACATCCAAGAATCAGAGCTTTGATACCATGTTAAAGCTAAACTAGCACTTACCGCAAAAGCTTAAGCTTATAGAAAATGTGCTAACAAAATACATCAGCCTATCTCCTTTTTTTTAGTTCTCCATTCTGAGCATGTCCATATATTTATCTATGAGTTTTAATATTCAATCCATCTGTTTGTCAATTTTTTTCTTAATTTTTGTGCTTATGCATAATTCCTTCTTTGTTGACTTAAAAAAGTGCTTAAACCAGATATCAACTGACTCGTATCTGTTGAACAGGGTATATTTATTGACTATAAGCAGCCATTCGCGGTGACATATCTTGGAGCTTCTCTTATGGTAGTTTATCTCCCAATAGCATTCATTAAGGATTGGTTATGTAATTCCCTAAAACGTCGGTCTTCTAAAAGTGGTAAAAATGCAGAAACCTTGAATGAGTCTTCTGCTGGACTTAATTCTCCTCTAAAACACATTGGAGGGCAGAAAACTTTTGAATTGGAACATCTGGGGACTTTACCTAGAAAAGACAGCGAAACTGATTATTCTGCTTATGAAGAGGGAAGGCCATTAGTTTCTAAACGCAGAGATGACACGGACCTGCTGAAACAAGAGAAAGCTCTTACAACCCGGCAAATTGCTATTTATGGATTTTATATTGCCCCTATCTGGTTTATAACCGAGGTAAGGTGCTGCATTGGCTGGTTTCTTTTAGCATCTGACCACCAATCTTGTTTATGAAATGTTTCCTTTTTATGTGTGTGTGTCTATATATATATATATATATATATATGTATATATATATATAAAGCTCTTTGCATGTCACTAGTCTTGGCATATACATATAATGATGGGTATTCTGGGGTTTTTAATACTTTGTTACTTTTAAGCACATGTTCATTTGGTGTTGAATCATGTTTAGATGACACAATTCAATTGTATGGACATAATAAATGAACATGTCTTCTAGTAACCTTCTTTCTCAATAGAGTGGATATTTGAACCCAAGGGTTAAATATGGCATTCACCATGACTTTGCATTTGGGAGTGATACAGGATTCTGATATGTAATGCATAGGTCATGCACTATGTCTGTCACTCGGCCTCATACCTTGTTACAGATCTATCATTCCTTGCATGAAACCATATAGGAATCTATGCTGTGCTAAGTGGCAGGTTTTGGACTATTAGCTCCATGATTTGGGGATGTTGCATTACTTGCTTGATTCTTCGCAAAGCCCTCAAGATGAATGGTGTAGGTTTCAGGACACTGCTAGATGGATAGCTGAGATCTTACATCTATGTTAGAGCCTTTGAGAGTGAGCTTTTACTGTGGCAGTTGTTGTATCCAAAAAAATTGCTTCATCGAATAAGCCCAATTTTCTGGGATTTGAATTAACCCATTCAAGCTTAGAGATGTTCCCTATGCCTCAAACCTATAATATCTGGATCCTCCTATTAAATCCAATGTACCGGTGTTGACACAACATGACATGGATTGTGGGTATAGGATCCTTGTTGGACACTCCTATTTTACTTTGGCGTGGATATGTGATTTTTTTATTGATATCCTTTTATTCTTTCAACTTCTTAGTATAATTATTGTATTAGAGAAAAAGAAGAGTTATTTGAAAAGTGAATTTTTGTAAGAATATTTAGGGATAAGAGGATAAAAAGGGATTAGAGAGAAAAGTTGAGAGTTTTTAAAAGGGATATCTTTATTTCCAATTTATTTTTAATTGATTTTTCTTTTATTATGCCATATCTTAGTACCTATGCCCTTTTTTGAATCCTTTTTAGTCGGGCCCTTATATTCTAAAATTTAAGTTGTGAAGGATCAGACACTTAAGACACATGCCCGCATCCAATGCTCATACCTGAACTCATGCAACATAGCCCCACACACATGAAACTAGTTCTTCTTATCATAATTCTTTTGGTGCACAGTCCTTTTTCATCCTTGCATGTCTCCATGTTTATGCTATTGATGTTCAAGTAGTTTGTTATTAGGTACTTTTATGTTGCATTACTGATGTGCACAGTTTTTGCTATCAAATGAGAGATGTCTTTTAGGGATTCTATTTTACAATGGTAGTCCAGGTTAAAGTCCTATGTGAAGGAATTCAGGGAGAGTACTTGATTGTGCTTTTCTATTTTTTGCAGTATTTTTCAAATGCTGCACTTGCACGTACAAGTGTTGCTAGTACAACCGTCCTATCTTCAACTTCAGGACTCTTCACTCTTTTCATTGGTGCACTTTTGGGCCAAGATTCTTTAAACGTAGCAAAAGTAGTTGCTGTCTTTGTTAGCATGGCTGGTGTTGCTATGACAACTATGGGGAAAACTTGGGCCACAGATGAGTCAAAACTAAGTGCTTCTCTGTAAGTCTTTTCTCCACTTCATTGGTTATATCAAATTTAATTTTTGCTTTCATTTTATTACATACTCTATTTAGATGAGAGACGAAATTAAGGGTTTCACAATGCTATTGGGTGTAGCAGTCTTCTGGTTGTGATATTACTACATTATAACTGAACTAACTTTGAGACAGAGAGGCTTGTATCTGGTGCCTTTCCCTAAATCCACAACACCTTGGCAAAATTCCTTTATTTCAGAAGACAAATAGAATTTGTTATCATCAAAGTATCTGTATCTCTTTTGCTGCGAATACCCTGCTAGATTTCATAAATCGAATAAAACAATCCAATAGGTGGGGTTTCACAATTTTTGATAGGTAGAATGGTGGGGGTTTTCACAAACTGTTCCCCTGTAACAGCATAGCTTTCATTCTTTCCTTACCATTGAACTGTATCATTATGATGATGTTCTATAATATTTTGTTAAAAGAAATGTCTTGTAAAAAAATTTTAATTTTATGATGTAAAAAGGGCTTTTTTTTGGCTTTCTTTTCTTTTCTTGTTTTACTTTTCTGGGGAGGGTTGGTCTGGGGAAGACACTTGCTGTTTGCACATTGGTGGGCTGCCTTCTTCATATTCAAAAAAGACTTTGTTATCATGGTAGGCTTCTTTATCAGCTTGCACTTACATTGGATTTTTGTGTCCAGAAATGGGAAACGCTCTCTTGTTGGAGATCTTTTTGGCCTTCTCTCAGCCATGTCATATGGACTATTTACTGGTTGGCCTTATCTTTAATCTTATTTGGAAAAACTATTTAGATTACATATAATATTCTCATTCATTCTACAATTAATGTGGCAGTGCTTCTTAAAAAGTTTGCTGGTGAGGAAGGAGAAAGGGTGGATGTGCAAAAGTTGTTTGGATATATTGGATTATTTACACTGGTAGCACTGTGGTGGCTTGGTAAGTGTTGTTTGATTAGTAATTTTCTAGCCACTCATTCTGGTTTCCATTTTCTAATCCTGGTGGGTTCTTTTTGCTTTAATTTGCACAGGCCACTAGTTATACTACTTACACACTGTTACAACTCATTTTATTTTTTGTTGTTGGTGTTCCTATGGAGAATTCTATAGTAACTTATTTTTCTCTTCTTTTTTTGGCCTTCTAGTGTGGCCTTTGACAGCCTTAGGGATTGAACCCAAGTTTACAATTCCTCACTCGGCTAAAATGGATGAAGTTGTTATTGCCAATGGCTTTGTTGGGAGTGTCCTCTCTGATTACTTTTGGTATAGGAAACAATCCTTCTCTGCTTGATGCTTTATGTATCCACATATCTTTTCTCTTCTTAACATGAATTTCCTATTCTCTTTAGGGCATTGTGTGTTGTTTGGACAACTCCACTGGTTGCCACCTTGGGCATGTCTCTCACTATCCCACTTGCTATGGTAGCTGACATGATGATCCATGGTCGGCACTATTCAGCTATTTACATTCTTGGCTCAGCTCAGGTAATGGTTTGTTACAAGTATGCAAAAAGTGATAAGTTGTGTTTAGTTACAAGATGAAGGATGTGTTTTCAATATCCTTAGCTAGGAATCTGTGATATGAAGGAATCTACAAAGATGAAACTAGGATAGGTGATATTTTGTATTGATTGATTATTTAGACCATCTGATTTTAGAACTTTCTTCACCCTGTTTTAAAAAATCAGCATCCAAAATATATTGGTAAGATCGTATGGTTCAAAAGCATCTTGTTTCTGTGTTCTTCCTAATATCTGGGGAAAAGTGTGGAACCCATCTTGTATAGTCCTGGTAAATGATGTACAAGCTACATGCTTATGGATGTAATTTGATATGTCAACTTTGAGAAAGAAAAAAGAATCCTGCTTGGGTTGGGGGGATGTAACCAGCCTGATATCTAGTAATAGGCTTGTATCCTATCCCATTACCTTCAGCTGCTTGGTTCTACTTCAATCCTCAATCTCTCCAAAATTCTTTTGGTGAAGCAGCTGGATACCACTATTTGTGGCCAGTGATAATATTCAAAATCTCTATTTTTGTTCCACTTATTTCTATGAGAAATCATCCTCTTGGAGATTTGCTTCAAAACAAGACCATTTTTGGGATACCTATGAAAGCTATTTATATTATATAGGGAGCCCCAAGTGCTATGTAAAACACACTGGAGTGATTCAAATTCCGTATGGAATGTTTAAACACTTTATGGAGCTCAATTTCTCAATTTTTTGATATTCCTTTGGTGGGTTGCAGGTATTTGCAGGATTTGTAATCGCTAATCTATCAGATTGGTTTTCAAAAAAGTTGGGATTGTAGCATTTCATTTGATCATTGTTGCTGAATATAGCAATTATGATTCTTTGTTTGGGGCCATTTGTCTCTCTGCAATGTTATTAGAAGCTGACGGTTTGATTGAATGTGTACAAGGTGCTGCTCTACTTAAAGTTTGGGTAGGTGGTGTTGGCTTCTATAAAGAAGAGAAAAAGAAAAAGAAGGATGGAATTGTGCTGGAATTGATTGTGTAAATAGGATGCCATGGTGAGGTCTGTTTTCCCACTATGCTCCTGTTTTCTGAGTATTGACCCCTGAATATAATAAAAGGTTTTTTTTTTTTTTTTGGTAAAAAGAAATATTAATTCTTTTGTGAATTTATTATATGCTGCAAATTCCATGATTGTTTTTGTACCCCTTTCTCTCCACATTGTCCTGCTCAGTCACTTACTAAATTCACATGTTTGCTCACTTCCATGCTAATGGACTCCAGATTTTTCCAGAATTCAGAACTTCCACATAGTACGTGATGTATTAGAGTCATATTATAGTATTGAAAAGTTTTTTTTCATGGTTTTAAAAACCGGACTGAACCCGACAATCGACTGGTCATGGTTACGGTTCGCTCCGGCTAATTGAGCTGGCCAAGGATTGAACTGGAATTGGACCAGGTGAACCGGCAGTTAGACCGGCTGGTTCAACTTTTTTTTTTTTTTTTTATAAGCCAAAAAACCTTTTTTTTTTAAACCAAAAAAACATTTTGATGCATTTTCATTAAATGACAACATTTTGATCACTGTATGAGGAGTCCATCCGGCCCATTTGTCATCAAGCCCAATAAGCATTTAGCTGTACTATGTTAATGATTTTTCCATGCCTTTTATACCCCCATAATCCCTATACATTTTATTTTTATTTTTATTTTTTATCAATTTTGGATGTGAGATTAGTTAAGTGAGAAGAAACAAATTTTGCAAACTTGGGACCTTCAGGTGTAAAAATTGAAGCTTAATTATTAAGCTACGAAACTTCTTCATTATATTGTATTTGTAAATAAAAATATATGACAAAATTAATTTTTTTTTCAAATTTTTATTGTATAAAAGTATAAAACACTTTCACATTTATTTTTATAATAATTATATAATGTAATTAAAAATAATAATATAATAATTTTAAAATAATAAAATACATGCAAATAAAATTAAATATTATATATATATATATATATATATATATATATTCATTTTAAGTATATCTTTATATTTAAATATTATAAATGTTCTATTTAATAACATTTAAAATATTAATATATTTATATTTCTTTTCATCATTTAATTTGTATGTCAAATATAAAAATGAAATATTATTAAAATTTGTAATTATATATAATTTTAATTTCTTATAATTATTTAAAATTTTATATAATATATAAATTATTATTTATGACGTTACCGATTCGACCAGTAAACCATGAACTGTAATTTTAATTTTTGAAAACATTGGTCTTTTTTTTTTTTCATCTATCATTCCTTTTTCACACCTTGGTCACTTTTCTTCTTTCTATTTCTTTCTTTCTTTTTTATTTTTTTTATTTTTTATTATTTCTTTTTAATTTAGTTATGCCTTCTTTCAGTTTTGTTTTTATAATATTTATAATGTTTATATCTTATATAATAATATTTATTTAAGAAAAAATATCATATTATAATTATTATATATATATATATATATATATATATATATATATATATATATATATATATATAAAAGTTTATTTTTACTTTTTATTATTATTTTAAAATTTTGTCATATTTAGTATTTACTATGTAAATATTATTATAAATATATAGATTTTTTATATATAAAAAAAAAAATACAAACCACGATCGATGAATTTTGAATAATGTTTATCAACTTCGAGTTTAACTCAATCAATTGGAGTTTAACATAACCAACCAATCCGAGTTTAATTCAATCAATTTGAGTTTAGAAAAATGAGATTGAGTTGATTTTGAATTGATTGTTTCTTCATTTAAATTAGATTGAAGTTAATTATCAACTTGACCATCCTATTGTATCATACATAAATCCATTTAACCAATATATTTTTTATTAGTTAAAGTTATTAGTAAAATTAATTTTATATTTGTTAAAAAGGGTTAATTTCATTTACCTTCGAGGTTTTGGTTAAATATATCTAATCCCATAAATTTGAAATTTCATTAAATACCTTTATAATATTTTTCATTTCTTATTTTCATTAATCTCTTATTTAGTTATTTTATTCAAAACTAGGGAGGTATATGAAAAAATTTCGAACTTACGGGGTTAAATATATTTAGCCAAAATATCAGGAGGTAAATAAAATTAACCCTTATAAAAATCAGACTGTACACATGGAAACAATCTGGTGGCCCTTTGAATATTTAGATTCAACGGTCTTGATTTCAGGATCAGAACTCTCCACAAAACGGAGAAACCAAGAGCACAAACAAACGTACATACACGGATACACCCAACTAGTCCCACTGAGCACCCAAGAATCCAAGATCTTCTGCTTCAATGGCGTCTACTCTGAGATCGAGTCCGATCCCTCTCATACTTTTCTTACAGTTATGCTTTTCGTTTCTCTCAACTACGCTCGCCATCTCATCTGGGTACGTTTCTGCTTCAATTTTATCTTCATAATTGTGAAAAACCCTAACTTTTAGCTTTCTGTATGTTTGGTTGCTTAGAAAACGTGGGAAGATAATCTGAATTATCATTTTGAAATTTGATTTTTTGGGTTGAGCTTTATGCAACTCTCTGGTTGGTGGACTTTATATTGAAAGAAAACCAATCACATATTTTATTTTATTTTCCTGTGTTTTCTCAAAAAACCTAACCGAGAATTAGTGCATTTTTAGGGTTCTCACATGTAATTTCTGTTTGAACGTTGGGTACTTGCAGGAGTAGTGACGGCTACACGATTAACGGTCGGGTCAAGATTGAAAGTATGCTATTTTGCCCCCTTTCATTGGCATTTCTGGGTTTTTTTTTGAATTTTTGAATTTTTCTTTCTTGTTCATGTTTATATAGGGATGTGGTTTTGTATTTGAACTAGGAATTATGGATTGGTTCTTTGTTTAAAATTGTGATTTACTATTTTGGTTTAGGTTGCGTAAGATTTGGACAATTTGATTGAATTAGCTATATGTGCTGACAGATTAATGGATATTAGATGGAATTTATTGGTGAAGTTTGATTCTTTCCTGCTAAAACAATGTATTTAGTGCTCACCTTTGTTAGAGTTTGAGTAATCACCTCTGCAGCACTTTGATCAGTAGAAGTGGAAAACTCAATCATTAGTGTCTTCTTAATCTATCATCCTTACCAGAGGTTTGAACCCCTGACATCATTAGAGGCTTATTGATTGATTTTCTGGACCATTTGTTTCAAGTTTTGAACTGCCAGGTAACTGTTGTCACCAATTATAAATTTTGGTGCTTTTGTTTTTTGTACTGGAGTTCAAACTTGCTATCATGATGTGTTTCAGTTTCTTTCCCTCACTATGTTTCTTTAATAATTATGTACTTTTTGTTCAATTTATTGGCTCTTCTAGATTGTTGATGATCTAGTATGGCAGGTACTGGAGTGAAAGGATTTGGTCTTCCTGGAAAAACATCAAATGTCAAAGTCATACTTAATGGTGGCCAATGGGTTACTTTTCTTAGGCCTGATGGTTACTTCTCATTGTATCCTACCATTCTTTTTTAACATACTGACTCTCTATGAGAACTTGATTTGTGACACTTTTGGTATTTTTTTGGTTACACTTTACAACTTGAATGGTTGCTTTTTTCATGATCAGATGCATATTGATGCTGAAAAAATTTATTCTTATCTTTTGTTGAGTAATGCATGTTAAGGAGGTTTTGCAACAGATATAATATTAAGTTCGGATTGAGCTTATATGTTTATTGTGTGTTTTGCCAATCAAAAAAAAAAAAGTTCCGGATTGAGCTTGTTTATCTGGTTCTTTTATGTGTTGCTGTGAGCATTGGATGGAGGTTTGGAGATGGATTTTCTATGATGGAGCGACTTTCTTTGGGTGGGCCTGCCAATATAGATGTAGGTTTTCTGGCAAACGAGGGACTCTTATGCTTGGGGAATTAGGGGGGTATTTTTACCCTCAAGATGATTTGAGCCAGGAGTGATTTGTACTCTTAGTTAACTTATTTCTGTTTTAATCTTTCTTTGAAGGACTCCTTTGCCTTCTATGTCTGTCTGTTTTTCTCCTGCATATAGATTCTTTACTTTTATTTGTTTAAAGACATGGTTTCGAGATGAATATAAGATTGAAGATATGGTGTCTGAGTCTGTATAATTTGTGACATTGTAACTGACATACATACTTCAGTGATGGGAGGCTTGAGTAATTAATAAAAGTGAACTGGATTGGATTGATCAGGCTTTCCCAACTTTAGATGTTGTGGGGCAGCAGGCAGGAAAATTAGTTGAATGTAAAAGTTGCAAAACTTCTCTATTAAACATTATTTATTAAGAAGGAATATAAATTATAGAAAGCGAAGTTATGAATTTGGGTATAAGATCAATCACTTGCTGTATTAAAAGATTGAAGGAAAACTCAAAGATGCATAGAGTACATATGTGCAGCTTATTATATTATGATGTAAAGTTTTATCTGAACTGTTTTTTCTTTTTAGTTGTAAATAGTTGATATTGGACTCTGGCTCATAACAAGAAATTGGTGTATAGTTTGTTGCTGTGGGGCAGATTGGTAGTTTAATTACTCTGTAGGCCATGTATGATTCCTTAACCTTTATGCTTAAAGCCATAATGTGTCAGCAGGGACTCATATGATTGAAGTGGCTGCAATTGGCTATTTCTTTTCTCCGGTAGAATTCTTCCATCTGTTCTTCTATTGATTCCTGATCATCAAATTACCATGAACCAGATTTCATAAGATTCCATTTCCTTTATATGTCCAGGTTCGAGTTGATGTCAGTGCCAGAAATCCTGGCAAGATTCAAGCAGCACTAACAGAGAACAGGAAAGGTCTGACTGAGTTGGTTTTAGAGCCATTAAGAGATGAACAGTATTATGAGGTTGTGTTTGGACTAATTATAAGCTGCCTTTTACTATTTTCCGTGGTTTATAATCATTAGTTTAGTGTTTTACTGATGGTTGGCTGTATGTTAACTTCTCCAATTGCAGATAAGGGAACCCTTCTCTATAATGTCTGTTGTGAAAAGCCCTATGGGTCTAATGATGGGATTCATGCTGATCGTCATGTTTCTAATGCCTAAACTTGTGGAGAACATGGGTAAAGTACTTTGAATATGGTTCAGAATATTTTATGTTTTTCTCTTTGCCTTCAGCTCTGCCTTTTTGTGGACTCACTCAGGTTGACTTGGCTTATGGAGATTGGCAAGCCCATTCTCTTACTAGGGCTTTCATAAGCTTAGCCCAAGTGGTACATTGACTTTTGTTGTTGACGTACATGTGGATCATCATGACAAGATTCTTTTAAATCCTCACATGTGTGTGTACACCAATGTTTTTAACTCATACCAGACTGCCAGTTGGTCAACTGGACCATTTTCCAGTCTGAGCCATGTATTTAGCCCATTTTCTCTTTCAACCGGCAACCCATCGATTTAACCACCCAACCAGACGAGTGGCCAGTTTTCCAAAAATTGGTTTGTTTTCTATCTTCAAAATCAAGCACGGGGTAGGGGATTTGGACGATAGACCTCCCCAAAACCATAAAATGCTGTTGCCATTGGGTGACACTTATCTTTATTAAAAGATAGGATTGATAAATACATAAAGGCATGTTCGTTTGTTTTCAAATGTTTGTCATATTATTTTGCCTAAAAACATTAAATAAATATAAATATTTATCCGCTTTTATTTTTAAGATAACAGCTATGCAAATAATACAGGTAAAATATAAGAATTTTTAAAATTATGAAAATGATAGAATATATAACTTTTGAAATGTGTGTATGAAATTAAATAATAAAATTTTCTTTCCATCCTGAGGTACACCTTCTTAAAATTTTTGTTAATTATTTTTATTAGAGAAATGTTAAATGCTCTAGCCTCATTTTCTTTGTTCTTTAAAAAAAATGAAAAAGAAGTGAAGGGACAATTTTGTCGTCTTCTTCTTTTTCCCTAACCCAAATATCCCTATATTCTTCTTCTTCTTCCTTCCATTTTTCTTCTTCTTCTGCTTCTTTAGTTTTTGTTTGTTTTTTTTATTTATCTAAAACATAAAGAGAAAAACAAGGGAGAGAGGGGGGTGACCATGGCAATGCCCTCTAGTATGCCATGGCCACCACCTCTCTCTCTCTCTCATTTAACCTTGAGAGAAAAATTTAAAGCAAAAAGGAGATAGAAAGAGAGGGGTGGCATGCCGTCAGGCACAACTATGAACAGTGGCATGCCATGATTGCCAGCCCTCTCTTCCTCTTTTTTCAATTTATGTTTTAGCTAAACAAAAGAAAAAAAAAATGCAAAAAAACAAAAACTGAAGAAGAAGAGAAAAGAAGAAAAGATGTTAGGGTTAGGGAAAAAAAAGAAGAACAGAGGGAAGTTAGGGTTAGTGTTACGGAAGAAGAAGAATAAGAGGACAAAAAGTATTGTTTCACTTTCACTTTTATTTGAAAAAAAAAGGGAGAATGAGGTGGTAAGGGTTAAGAGAGATTAAGTGGGGGTGTTCAACATTTCTATTATTTTTTTTAAAATTTTAAATTTTTATGACTATTTTAATTTTAACAATATATAATTTTTATATTTATGAATTTATGCTGACAGTACTTTGATCATGATTGAACCAGCGATTTGACTGGTGAATCATAACCTAGTAATTTTTTTTGTTCAATTACTGGACTAGTTCTGAGAACATTGGTGTACACCTCCCACCCCACACTCTCTCCTCACCCTGAATGGTAAGAGTTGAATCTTGGACCTTACCTAATGTGGAGCCAGGGTAGGAGATACTGCATGGCTACAAAAAGTTGGTGGTCATTCCAATAGTTTAGCCGGATGGAATATTTTTAAATTGATTGGTACTCTAAATCATTGGTGGTCATTCCAATAGTTTAGCTGGATGGAATATTTTTAAATTGATTGGTACTCCAAATCCCTTTTATATTTGCCTTCCAAACTTTCATATCTTACCACATTACCATCTGGTAATGATGCCAAAATCATAATGCCAATAGGAGAGTTGTTGCTTCTTTCCATCGTATCACATTCTATTTTTGTTTAATGCTTTATCTTTCTCAGATTATAAATATGATGGAATGATATTTTGTTCAAGCTGCTTTTATCTGCTTTTTGCCTACATGTCTTACTGATCCTTGGGTGACTTCAACAGATGGATAATTTTTGTCAGTATGGTTCTGGGTCTTTTACTGATCACGTCCATCTGTTTTGTTTTGGCCTCAGATCCCGAAGAAATGAGGCGGGCACAAGAGGAAATGAGAAACCAGGGGGTTCCCTCTCTTTCAAGTTTGTTACCTGGAGCTGGCAGGGCCAATTAGAGATTTTACATTTGCAACTGTGACCCCAATATTCAAATGGGGCACTACATCAGTCATTCAAGAACCGAATTGCTGGACAATGTTCTCACAGGACAAAGCATCTTGGTTTGGCTGGAAAGTTTTTATTTTCCCTTTGGGATAATCTATAGGGATTAACTACTTTTCAAAGCTAATCATCTGTGAACATCACAAGTTCCTTTTGTTTTCTGTTTGAAATTCAAAATATTTAAGAGGCATTTTTTTGTGTGTGTTGTAGCCTTAGGCCACAATTTATATGCTTCGTAAAATTCGATCATGATCTAGTGTTGTTTGTTTAAAGAAGAGACGAGGGCCACTACTGAAATGGGAGAGCCATATCCATGGATAAGCTCATATTGTTCTCCAGGTTGTGAGTATGTATATAGCTGGAATTGGTTGATGAAGAAGCAAGAAGCAGTACAAGTGAAACACTCAATATCCAGGTCTAGAATACTCAACCAAGTCAGCAAAATCATGAATTATTTTTTATCCATGGTATTTACAACACTTGATTCCATGGGATTTTGCATATTAACTTTCTAAGATGATCAAGGGGGTGTTTGCAGACTTTTTCAGCTAAATGCCAAATTGGGAAATGTGGTCCTGCTAGCATGGCCTTATCATCGACGGTCAGGTGATGGTGGGTGGGTGGGGGAGGTTGAGTTGTGTCCTTCTTGGGGTATTTAGGTGGCGTGTACCTAATTCTGGTATGTCCTTCTTGGGGTATTTAGGCGGCATGTACCTAATTCTGGTACCACCACATTCTTTATTTTGGATTAAATGAAAAGCGAGTGAAAATAATAAATGATGATATACATAAAAGTATTTGATGACTTTCAAACTTTAGGAGGCGTGTGAAATTCATCAATTTTAATAAAGCAATAAAATAGGGAAAATTATGAATAAATGTGGACTTATTTTGGTAAGTCTTGTGAAGGGTAAGGATAAAATATAAAAATTCCTTCAAAAGCTAGCTAGATAAATAATTATAAAACATAAAAAATACCCTTTAATTACCCAAAAAGACATCTTTTAAGATTATTAGTTCGGTTTTAGGTTATAAGCACTATGTAAATATATTATATTCACAAAATAAACATACTAATATTAAAATATATTACGAAGATGTCTAATTTGAAAAATTTTGAATTCTTTTACATGACTAATAGTTTTGTATGATTGGACTATACATTGTAGCATGACTTTTGTCATAAATCAATCTTAAAAATAAAAAATTAATTTCAATTTACAAGATTGATAAGTTTTTTTTTTTTTTTAATAAAAATCATCAAGCAATTTAAAAAATGAATGATGCTAACACACTGGTATGATGTGTTCCTACCAAATGTCAATAGGGTATTAATAGACATCTACAAAACTATTATAGATGATCATTTTCTTTGAAGATGCAACATATTAATCAACTACCCACATAGTGAGAGAATAAAAAAGGAAAAGTTTACTAGTTTATAATAGACTACAATGAATTTATTAATATGCAAAATGTTGCAACATTGTTTATCTTCAAACAATCTCAACGAAGCCTTGGGAGGGCATCATAGACTTTGCATGCTCCATGCACCAATTGATGGTATTTCAAACTTCACTATTATATGATTTTATAAGTTATATTAGAGGCTTTATCTTGTTTTTATTTTGCCATTTTCTCTTGAAAATTACAAGAAAACATTTTTAGGTTATGATTGATCTATACTTTCCAACAAAACACTCGATTGTTTCTTTCAAAAACCTGCCTTGTGAATTCAAAGTGGTACTTTAATAGCATCTAAGGTTGATTTATGACATAAGACATGATAGGAGCATCAATTGTCAATATCATAAAAAAGTTCAAAAATTTATAAATTAAGTCATATTGTAATCTAAGTGTATTTATATTGTGAGTGTAACATATTTTGTTGTACCAAAATTTTATAATAAAAGTAGCATTATTAGAAATGCATTTATACCTATTGGCATCTAACATAACACATGAACGTATGAGCAACATTTACTCGATGCATTAAAATTATTACTTAATGATTTTTACTAGAAAAAAAACCTACATATCTTGTGAATTTAAACTGATACTATATTATACTTCTAAGGTTTGTGTATAAAACATGTTAGGGAGTATAACATGATAACCCATAATTGTCACTTTCATAAACAAGTTCAAAGTTTCTTATTAGGTCCTATCGTAATGTAATACTAATATTTTATATTATAAGTATAGTGTATTGTTGTCGTACCCATATTTTGTAACAAAAAAAAAAATGAGTGTGTTAAGTGACCCATACCTATATTAAATGGACTGATAGCCATTAAATGTTACAATACTGAATATTAACGGTTCATATTATTTATTTACAAAAAAATAAGTAGTAGGTTTTTAAAGTTATTCTGCAACTAATTTAGGTATGCATATATATATATATATATAGGAAATTTATAAACAAATTTCAAGATTAAATACATATTTTATTCCTAAGGTTATTAAAAATGCATGATAAATTTCTTTAACTTGGATTTCATAAATGGAGCCTTAAAGGGAGAAAAAAAAAGGCTGGAAAGAGAACTATTTTCTATTGAAATAAATAGTCTTGAGGACCTCAAAGAATTCTAGTTTTCAAAAATTTTTGTTATCTAGTTGTAAGAGCTCAATATACTTAAATTACAAGTATGTCAATTACCAAACATTGAAATGACAAATTGAAAAATAAGACAGACATTAATTAAACCAGGAAAGTTTAAATTTAGATATGGGTACTTGGAAAACCCTTGAAAATGGAAAAGAATAGAGTTGAAATGTCAAGTGGCCTCTGGGAATTCATGAAAAAGAATTGAAAATTAAAGCAAGAAGAGAACAAATTATGAAAATGATGATAGCAATAATAATATAATATAGCAAAAAACATTACAACTATTCATGTAAACATTTGAGGTTTGAATTATAAAACTGTCAGCTCTATAAATGTGAGAATCAAAGTTCAAAATTTTTAAATTTTATTACTTTGATTTTGTAATGGATCTTGAGAAAAGGGGATTTCTCATATACTCAAATTGAAACCTTAGAAATTAAAATCCCTGCAAATGATTTCTCATATACCAAAATGAAACCTTAGAAATTGAAATCATTGTAAGAAGAAATTCTTAAACAAAAATGAAAATGTCTATGGAAAGAAAGAAATTAGCGTACCTTTTGAAGAAAAGTTTCTTAAGTTGTACAAAGATAATGAGACCATGATGACAAGAAGTCTAGAAGGTTAGAACTTAAAGCTTGATTGTGGTTTACTTTTCTTTTGTTTCTAACAAGTTGTATATTGGTTTTATTGTAAACATGAAGTGAAGCGAAGGAAGATTTTTTTTCTTCGTTATTTCTAACAAGTCATAGGGTAAAAAGTCATTCAAAGGGAAAAAATGCCAATAATAATTTTATTATTTCATAGGAATTTGGGAGATAAATGGCCCTTCTATAACTCACCTTATTCGACAATTTTTCAAACAAAATATATGTTATATTGACTCGATTTGAATAAACTATCAATTTATACTTAACTTTAAAATCAATGGATTTATTGTTTGAGGCTCATTTTCAAAAGTAATTAATGAAATAAGTGAGAAAAACAATAATTTTTTTCTTATTCCACTTTTACCCTTGATGACTAGCTAGCACAACTCCATGTAATACAAGACATTGTCTTATCATATCCAGATGTTGATAATGTGTTATGTAGGTTAGATTATGTCCAACTAACTTTTGCCACCATGGTAACTGTAGGGAAACCTAGATTACTCCGTTTCCAAGGTCTAGATTAGTTAGGTGCATGCCAAAACTTCCTAGGCTTTTCTAGATCCTAATGAAAGTAAGACAAAAATTTAAAACTTTTTGTGGATCTAAAAAATAAGTTTGGTGTGCTTACCTTTGATCTAGATGTTCTTAGACCGATTCATTTCGAGAAAGACAAGTGTCAAATTCGGAGTAGTTGTCGTAGATCTTGTTAACCCATTAATCTTCTACCCGATGACTTATCCTTAAGTCTTAGCTTTGAGATGGTGGAAATCTCTAAGATGATGGAGGCTAAGACTCTCTCTCTCTTTGAAACATATGAGAGAAAGTGAATAGAAGAAACTTGAGGTCCTAACCCTTAAAGGTGTATTTATAAGCTTCCCATGGGTTTAAGTAACTAGAGCTCACCTTAGGTTTAGGTCATTTAATCTAACTCAAAAAAAAGTCTAAATTGATTAATGAACCCAAATGAGCTTTAATTAATCAATTAGTCCAGTTCAAACAGACCATTCACTAACTTTGTGCAACCTTCTATATTTACCAAACTGCTTTTATGCACATAAGTGAATTAAGAACCAAGCTAACCCTCATAAATTATGTCGTCAAGGAATATGACCTTAAGTAAAGACCATTGGGACCCATTGGACAATACTAACTCCCTTATAATCCAATTTCGAAGTTGATTTAACATCCCACTACAAAGAGTCAACTACACTCCAATGCCTTATGTAAATAATATTGCGACACAAGGTGCTCGGGTCCATGACCTACCATCTACTATATGAAGTCTCGGGCTAAACTAACGTCCATAATCTAACAATGTGAATGCTATCAGTATCTTAAGATTACCTTTACCACCCTTGAGTTACATGTCCTCTTGTTGTGTAATTAACTGATATGTCCTATTTCATAAAGAACTTATGTTAAGGTCCACTTAGGAAACTACTATGACTATAGTTTTCTTGAACACAAATTTCTTATTATCACCCAAGGGAACATATTGTTTTAAAGTGCATGAGATATTGTGGTGTTTATATTGAGAATACCTATTACTATAGATTTCCATTAATAGTGACCTAATTCATAAGGAATATATGATCACTTTAGGATCTCACCCTTAGGTCAAAACCATTGCAAACTTATGTACAAGGTCAGTATTCTCTCAAGTTTGAGAGATAATACAATATAACAACTTGATGAAATCATGACTACCTAATAACTTTATGTCATGATTTACCATAAGTCCTGTATAATGTGTAATCGTATATACTATTACACTCATCATGAGAATCTCATCTCGATGGCAAAGACTCATTCCTCTAATTAGGAGATAGTGCACTATAGACTTAAATAGATTGTCTAAATCCAATAACTGGTTGTGAACTAATTATCTACTTGCAAGTAATCCATGACTTAGATCTTCTATGTAACTTCCAGTGTGCTCAAATCATGTACAATGTAAAAAAATGTTAGGTTAGAATACTCATAAAGTATAATGTTAGAATAAGGATATATAAAAGTAAAGTTAGAATAACATTAAATAAATAATAAATTTTGAATTTGTTACATTATGTCATATTTTTAAGGGTTACATCCCAACATTTATGATGTGGAATCTATTTAAACCCATCGCTCCCTAGTTTTTCACCTACTCTCCTATTTTTGTAGCTCACACAAGTCTGCCTCTTCTTCTCTAGTTATTATTTCTATGTTGCTTTGAAGATAAATCCAACCTTGATGACTTGTCCCTATCCTTAGTAAGTGATTTCCATGAAGGACAAGATATTAGTTGAGGGCATATTCAATACTAGGATTAACATATTCCATGTAAAAATATATATATAAAAAAAATGTTAGGATAATGTATTTCACTATCTATTCTTTCCCATATTTGGTTGAATATCTAATTATCAACCAAACATTAAATAAAATATATTATCTCATCTCTTATCTTATCTTATATCATATCCAACCAATCAAATATGATTTTAGACTATATATATAAAATATGATATCCTTGGATATTATATCTTATGGAATAATATTTTAAGGTATTATATCTATCAAAAGATCTTATGTTATCCTTATATTTGGTTTGTAAAAAGAATAAAAAGATAGAATAAAAAATATATTTCATTTGAATAGTTATTTAAAATGAAAATTGTATTTCATCCTAATATTTGTTGTTAAAAAAGGGAAAAATCTCACATACTTAGTGTTATTTAAAACCATTATATAATTTATAATTTAATTGGGATTTTTTATTAAAAAATTTATGATTAAAATATTTAATTTAGAAAATAATATGTATGTATTAAAGATTATATAAAATAATACATATACTAGTATTATCTTATAGTATATTTTATGCATACTTTTTTAGTTTTTTTAAATTATAAGTTTAACCTTTGTTTTAATCAAAATTATTTGTTTTGGAAAATGAATAATATATAAATTTATAAAAATATGAAGAAAATGAATAAAAATTGTAAATTTATGATTCATAGATTTGTATATTGCATATTTCAACTTGGGTTTATCATATCCCATAGATAGTTGATGTAAAGAAAATATAAGATAATAAATCTCACAACTTATCCTACTCATATTTAGTTAAAGATGAGATACGATATCTAATGCAATAATTGATTTTACCCTATTATCAATCAAATATGAGATCTATTATCTCGGCTTTTATCCTATCTCATGTTATATCGTATTAACTAAACATATTCTTAAACTATTGGTTAACGAGATAAAATAAGATATGAATATTGTAGGATATTATATCTTACTAGATAAGATATACATTTATTATAATATCATTTTCAATGAAATATGATATTCTTGGATATTATATGTAATATATATGATATCTTAAGGTATGAAATCCAACAAGATATGTTATATCATGTTTAGATTTAGTTTATAAAATGAAAGAACAACATTATTTTTTAACGTTCGATATTTGTTTAAAAAAACAATTATATTGCATTATAATTTTGTTATTAAAAAATGTGAAAATTTTCTCATGTTTAGTACTATCGAAAATCATTCAACAATATTTGAGAACGTATCTTATTCATATTTAGTTGAAGATAAAACACGGCAAGTGGTGAGATAATTGATTTTATTTAATTGGCAACCGAATATGAGATTTATCTTTTTTTTTTAAATCCTATTTTATGTTATATCTTGTCTATTAAACTATGTTTGATTAAACAAAATAAAATAAGATATGAATATCATAAGATATCATATCCTATATTTATTGTAATATTATTTGTAATGCAATATGATATTTTTAAATATTATATGTAATGAACATGATATCCTAAGATATAAAATGCAATGAGATATACGACATCCTAATGGTAAAGCGTTGAATGTGCAAGTTGATTTTTTTTAAGTCTCTTTATTGATTTTCTTTTATTTTTTCATAAAATAATTTATTTTTTCCCTTCTGGGTGAGAATATATAATCAAATGTGGATTGTTTGAACAAAAATAAAAATATTTGGACGATTGAAAATATATGACAAAATTAATTTGGATTGTTAAACAAATATAAATATATATAGTCCAATACAAATAAATGAGATTAAAGTAAATAGTAGTTACCATATCACTATCATCAAACTTTGAATTTGACCCGCTACAAATATACAATAAAATTTGGATAATTAATCACTGACATAAACATATAAGATTAGAGTATAAATAAATGAGATTTAAGTTGAAAAACGATAAAATAAAAAAAACATTAGAAGGACAAGATAATACCCAAAAATTTTATATTTTTATTTTTAATTTTTTTTACGTAAAAAGTATTTAAGTGAAATAGGGTTTAAAAATTGTTGAAGGACATTTTTATGTAAAAAAAGGTTATATTTTATATTTGGAAAAATGGAAGTCATTTTTTGGCTGAATTTGTATTTTCAATGTCCTTTTAATTAATGCCAAATGGCAAAAAAAATAGAATAAAATAAAATAAAAGGAAAAGCTGTACATGGAAGGAACCGTACAGGGTGGGAATTGAATTAGAATTGAAGGAATGGAAAGGATGGCGATGAGTTCTGCTGTTTAATTCTGTAGTTTCTGTCTCCATCTGCTATTCTCTGTCTCTGAAGTCTGATCGGAGATGGACAACGCATCACGCCGATGGAGATCCAAGCCTCTTCAGACTTCCAATCCCTCTCTCATCATGGCCTTCTTCTCCTGCCTCGCTTGGCTCTACGTCGCCGGCAGGTTTCTCCTCTTTTCTCTTTCCTTCCGCTGAATCGTAATTTATTCGATCTCATCTCTTTTTTCCGTTTATGTTGTTTTTTTGTTCGCAAATTGGAAGGCAATTCCATTGTTTTTGTTTTTGGTGTTTTTTTTTTCTATGTACATATACGTCTGTTTGGTTGCTGAGAAATGTTGGAAGACGGAGGAAACGGAAAGAAAGGGAAATTGTGGATCTCGTGTGTGATGTTCTTGTGCTTATGGAAGGTGGTGGGATATAAGTTTTTTGTTTCGTTTTTGTGTGGGCATCTGTTGGTGGCTTAAGAAAATGTGCGAAAAAGTGGATTTTAGATGCACTTGGGAGTGTGAAGAATAATCCCATTACTCTGGTTGATATCAAATTTTTTCGGAAGGAAAGGAAAATTTGGGTTTGAAGAATGATCCCATTTCTCTGGTTGATATCAGAAATTTTCGGAAGGAAATAAAGGAAAATTTTGAATTTTACTTATGTGAAACAACTCAAACCTTTTTTGGTTTCTTTTATTTTGGGGTATTAATGGGGCTTTAGGTATTTGATTGCGAGTTGTTTTCTTAACGGATTAAAGTGATGAAAAGAAAATGAAGTGACATTTTGTGGATCTCATGTTTTAGGTTGTCTTGTTTAATGAGAAATGAAAAGCTCTTTAATTTCATCTTCAATGACTATCTGTTTGGTTGCTGAGAAAAAGTGAGGAAAAAAAGTGAGAATCCTGAGTTATTGTTGCTGTTGTGGTGCTCTGGGAAACTGAACAGAAGTCCATTTGACTAAGAGAGATGGTTGCATAATTGCATTAAGGTAACTTGAGTCATGAGACTCGGGCCCCAAACAGTGAGATATCTTAAATCTAAATTTTTTCTTTCTTTTCTATATCTGACATTTTCTTGTGAACCAAGCAGGGTAAGAATTTATTTACCCTTTGATTAGTTGCTGAGAAAACTTGGGTGAAGAAAATAAAACAAAATTTGAATCCTAGACTGAAGTAGATTTTTTGGTTTTTCAAAATCAGAACAACTCCACTTAGTTAACACAAACAGTTGTATTAGGCACCCGAATTTTTTGATTTCTTGGTCCAGGATGTTCATACTTTTTTCCTCATAACTAAGAAAGTCCATTAAAGGAGCCAAGGGAGTTGACTCAACTTCTCTCCGGTTCAGAGAAATAGAATATATAAGGTTCAAGTTTTTTTTCCTCTTATATATTCTCACCAACCAAACTATGGAAAAAATTGTGTTGATTATTATGATTGGAAGATTGGTAATCTCTCATTTCCCTGCCTTTTTTTTTCTTTCTCTGTACATGTATAATTAATGAATCATGTATTTTTTCAATAATCAGATTGTGGCAAGATGCAGAGAACAGAAATATACTAGCTAACCTTCTTATGAAGAATTCTGTCCGGGTTTGTTTTCTTCTGGCTCTGTTTGGTTGCTGGGAAAATTGATTTTGTTTTATATGGCATTCAAGAAAAAAAAGGTGTAGCCTAATAAAATTATTTGACTTACCTGGATTTTCATATTTATTTTTATTTTTGGAGATGAAAACAGCGGAAAGTATGCAACTCAAAAGATTTAGTTTTCTTCTCCTTTCCTACATTTTCTCATCAGCCATAAGGAGGGTGTGTATTGGTGATGTTTGTTTTACTTTTTACCTCTGGTTAACATTTTTTTCGTGTTTCTTGGCTGATAGAGACCAAAAGTTCTTACAGTTGAAGACAAGCTGACGGTATTAGGATGCAAGTATATTTTCTTCACTTTATCTCCTTCTAGTTAATTTTGATAATTTGGTGATGTTTCTGGAGGATGGTATATAGAAGGTTTGCATTGATGATGATGTTACAGAGATTTGGAGAAGAGGATTGTGGAAGCTGAGATGGATTTGACATTGGCCAAGAGTCAAGGGTACCTCAAGAGCCAGTTAAAACAAAGTGGGTCTTCCTCCGACAAGAAGCTTCTTGCTGTTATTGGAGTTTATACTGGATTTGGTAGTCATCTGAAGCGAAATGTGTTTAGAGGGTCTTGGATGCCAAGAGGTCAGTTGAGATATTGAAATGTTGGTACTGGGTAGTAGTACATATCAAATGTTTTTAGCATATCTAGTCATGGTTCAATGGGGTTTCACCATTCACATCGTTTACAATTTCTACCCATGGCACCCTTTATTTAGCTTGTATGTATAAATGCTCTCAAGTTTCTTATTCTCTTTTAGTTTTGGGGTTTATATTATCTTTCATTTTAACTTATCATTGTTCGATTCATTTTTTTTTTATTACTTTTATGTGAATAGTTATGCTGTTGCATGTAACGCCAGGGGTAATGGCTTAATTGCATAGGTTTCAGATTGTGTGCAGTGGCTATCAAGAATCTATGCATTGAGTTTACAAACAATATATCATGTGAAGTTTCATGGCTTTTGCAGGTGAGGAAGCTTTAAAAAAACTTGAGGAAAGAGGAGTGGTCATACGTTTCGTAATTGGTCGGAGGTTGTCCCACACACTTAAATCTTCATTTTGTATTTGTATGGCACTTCCTTTCTTTTTTCCTCCTTATAAAACTAGCTTAGTTTATCTTTGCATTACAAGCATTATGATTATGGTGGATTTTATAGAAAGTTTTATCTTAACTTAATTATGGCAGTGCTAATCGAGGTGATAGCTTAGATCGCAATATTGATGTGGAAAATCGCTTGACAAAGGATTTCTTGATTCTTGTAAGTTATGGATTCAGTGTTACCAAAATCAACTATTTCATTATTTTGTTTTCTTTTACATGAGTAGACATGTTGCCAAAATTTTTATCTTAGAAAGAGACTTGTAGTAGTAGTACACCTCCACAGAGATGAGATGATTTTTTCAATCAAAATTATTTTATGAGTTAGAACAAAAGAATGAATGTAGAAATTTTTATCCTTATTTAATGATTGAAGTATTTATCATTATTGGACTCATTGTTTTAAAAGGCCATTGAGGCTTGCCTTAGAGTGAGGTTATGGTCTCAATATAGGGTAATCTTACAAACTTGAGGTTATAACCTTGAGGCTATTAAGGCTTAAGCTTCAAATATTCAAAGGATTTTGATAGGATTTTATATATGTTAGCCCAAGGGTTCTCCTAAGGAGTTTTGATGTTAATAAAACAAGGTTAAGTGAATTAACGAATTTAAATCAAGTGTAGTTTTAGGTTTTAACAAGAAAATTAAAAGAGAAGTTTAAGTTCACTTAAAAGGGATTTGAGAAGTTGGAAGACTTGGATATTTGAAGACCCATCAAGTATAGGATAATTCTGTAAGATGAATCCTTTGGGTACACTTAGGATTTAGATTTTTTTTCATACATTCATTCATACTTAGTTTTCATAAAAATGAAGTTAAATGCTTATAAATCTTTTGATTGAAAAAGGAAGTAATTTGGGCCATTTTAGGTCTAATTGTTCAAGGGTGTTCTAGTATCGGTTCAATTGGTTGTCTTTTCCCAGTTGAGGATTGGCCAAGGGACCAAATGACTTTCTCTTTCTTCTAGAAGACTTGTGTTCCCAGTTGAGGCATTGCCTTTCTTGGTTGAGCACCGGTTGAGGTCTAGTTAAGAGTCGGTTGAAGCTTAGAAAGGACCAACGACCACTTGCAATGCATTTAATGCCCAATGACTACTCAACCAATTAAATCGGAGTTTGACCAGTTGAGGCTTACTTTTGTAGTTTGGGGTGTTGGAGGTTAGTTTTCTATAAATTGAGAGCTCCAATATACTTATTAAGAAGAGAACACCCATATTGAATAGCCTAATTACTCTTTTCCCTCTTTCAAAGCTCTCAAACTCTAGTGCGTTGATTATTCCACTTGCAAATCTATCCTAGTGCACCCATTTGAGTTCATCCTTGCTTTTATTGTATTGAGCCTTTATTGAGTTAGGGTGAGTATTGTTAAACTTCCTATATTTGTGAAAGGTTGAGTGTTTGGAGTGTCAAGCTAGCATTGAGCTTGAAGAGACTTGTAAGTGCCTATTGGAGCCATTGAATCTAAGTGTAAAGTTTGAAGGCTTGGGATTGGAAGCCTTGATTTAGTGGAACACTCATTGAAAAAAGAGTTTGAGGAGAGTGGACGTAGGAGGGATTTTCCGAACTACTATAAAAAAGAGTTTGCGTCTCTCTTATCTTCTTTATTTACATTTATTGCTTTGTTAGTTGCTTAATTGAAGTGGTTTTCAAAAAAGTTTTAGTCACCCAATTCACCCCCTCTCTTGGGTGTTTTTTCTTAATCTAATTAGCCTTACTTCATAGTATATATTTTATAAGAGACTTAAGTTCAATATTCAATGGTTTTAATGAGTTGTGCTTTTGCGAGGTTTTGGTATGGATTTATAAGTTTTGTCTTGTGTCCAAGACTAGGGTTAAACCTTTTAGAAAGTAAGGGCTTAGTTGGCTACCGATTAACCTTTCAAATGGAAAGGAAAAGAAGATATTGAGAAGAAGAAATAAAGGAATTATTGACCACTATTGTGTTAAGTTCATGCATAATCATCATACTATTGATAGATAAAAGAAAAATATTATTGCAATTAATAGATGAGGAAGAATGTGTGTACATTGATATTGATGGAAAAGATAATAAAGCTATTGGATACAATTAAGACTCATTGAAGTATCCTACTAGGGATAGTGATGTGAGTTTTAAAGATTATTTATTGAAGCCATGTGAGAGAGTTGGATTTTAGAAGAGAGAGGAAGGAATTAAATTAAAAACTATTGATAATGACATACGATTAATTTGATTGTTATGAATTGCATGTTTTTCTTATTTATTTCATGAGATTTTATTATTAATATTATTATTATTTTATTTTTGAGATTTTTTATTTTCTTTTTTAAATTTATTTTATTTTATTTTTTGTTTAAGTTGAGGCTTATGCCTTTTCCCGCCTCAAGGCCTATACCTTGTTCTGCCTCGAGGCTTTTGCTTCCCCTCATTTGGGCAAAAGCCCTCTAGGCCACATTTAGCCTTTTAAAACATTGATTGGATTTTGTTACCACATAGCATGTTAGTTAACTAAAAGAATCAACCGTTGATGCAAAATAAAACTCTTAATCTTTTCTTTCTTTTCTAAGTTGGGTATGTCATCTTTCAAGTTTGAGTGTTTTTTTCTTTATCTTTCAATCGATCACTTAGATTTCAAAACAAAGGCAAAGCATGAAATATGAATATCCGTCATTGTTGAACTCTTTAGGATGGTCATGAAGAGGCCCAAGAAGAGTTGCCTAAGAAAGCAAAGTTGTTCTTCAGTACAGCGCTTCAAAATTGGGATGCAGAATTTTATGTGAAAGTTGATGACAAGATAGACCTTGATCTTGGTAGGGTTTTTGTTTTGATCTATTTATAAAGAATATTAGTTCTTGGTATTCTGTATTCTTTCCTTAGTAGATGATGTAGATCATTTGCTTTCTTTTTTGGTGTTTCAGATGGTTTAATTAGTCTTCTTGAAAGCCGCCGTGGTCAAGATAGTGCTTATATTGGATGCATGAAGTCAGGAGATGTGATAACAGAAGCGTAATTTATCTCTCAAATCTTAGTTCAGCTTATGCAAGATTGCATATCTAAATTTCATATAAGATCTTACTTTTAATGTTGCATCACCCTTGTATAGCACTCATAAATCTGAATTGAAGGTGTTAGAGCTTATCTTCTCAAGCTATGTGACACAATTGCATTAGTTTGATTTATGTTTCATGATCGTTTTTGGTTTATTGTCCTTATCCATCACTTGTACTTTTTGGAATTTTATCATAAAGGTATTTTTAGTTATCATTTTAAAGTTGCAAATACAAGTTTTGTAAAGGCAATCACCTGATTTAGCCTAGCAATTTAGTGAGGCAAAGCCAAGGCTTGTTGCCTTTTGAAGACACAAGTGAGGCATCTTCAAAAAGCTGATGCATAGGCAATGCCTTGGCCTAGGTGATCACTTTTGCTAAGGTGCTGAAGTGATTGAGGTGAGTGCCTCTTCGAAGAGGGGGCAAGATGTTGGGAAAAAAAGGACACAAAGATGATAATTGGAATTCCCTTGATGATTATGTCTCTACGATATTCACTCTCTTGTTTTTGTTTCATTTTGAATTATTTATTTAGTCATATATTTATTTTTGACGTTTGGTAAATTATAATATGGATTGTGGATAATATGAACTTTTTATCTAGACGAATTTGAAGCTTTGTATGATGTGGGATATAACATCTGATGTTTCAAACAATTATTATTATTGTTTTGTAAATTCTCCCAGACACCATAAGCTATGAAGATTTAATAGTGTTGATTATTGAATGACATCATTGTCATCATCCAAATGATGTGAAGATGATCCTTGTATTGTTCAAGTATGGCAGTAGCCATACACCTGTTTAGTATTGAATGACACCATCATGATTGTCATCATCAAAATGATGCAAAGGTGATCTTTGTATTGTTCAAGTAAGGCAGTGGCCATACGCTTGTTGATTATTGAACGGCATCATCATCATTGTTGTCATCAAAATGATGATGAAGATGATCTCTGTATTGTTCAAGTATCTCACACACACACACACACACACACACACACACACACACACACACACACACTTTATCACCGCCTCCTCATCATCAAAATGATGGTGAAGATGATTTTGTATTGTTCAAGTATGGCTGCTGGCACAAACTCACATGCACACATTTTGTCACCTTATTTTGCTCAGGCTATCACCTTGTTTTTCACCCTTTGCCTAAGACTAAATAGGGTCTTATTGCCTTTTTCCTTTGATAACATTAGCAATGGCACAAACATGCAACCTCTTTTATTTTTGTTTCTTAGTCGGCACCTTTCAAGTTGGACAAGCTTGTCTTGCTTTGCTCAGTCCATTGCCTTTTTTTTTTTTGCCTTCACCTAAGGCAAAACCAGATGCTATCGCTTGTTGCCTTTAATAACATTGACAATGACACAAAAATGCAACCTCTTTTGTTTTTGTTTCTTGGTTGACCATGATGTAATCTTGAGCAATCTTCAAGCTGGACATGCTTGATATCGCTTGCTCACCATTCAGAGCCAATGACATTGTCGTCGTTCTTGGTAGATATTTAAAATAGAGAACTTTATTTGTACTTGTCAACTTAATTACTGCCTTATTCATTGTCTTAGCCTAAAGATGAGTAGTTTGGTGGCCTTACCATATGTTATTATTCTTGGAATTAAATTTGAACACATATATGTTCAATATGATAAATTGAAAAACACATATATAGCTTTATCCTGTGTTTGTGTTTGGGGAAATGACTATGTTTTATACACCATGCTTGTATCTGCATATTATTTAATAGGGTTTAAGCTCTCCATAGAAGCATGTTATTTCAAAAGTAAATTTTAAATTCCTAATGTATTCACCTTTGATTTACTGTGAGATTAGACTTCTGCTTTTTAGCATTTAATATCTCTCTTTTTTTCTTGGTTAATTTTTCAGGGGAAGGCCGTGGTATGAACCTGAATGGTGGAAATTCGGGGATGAGAAATCGTAAGTGAACTTGCTTGTGTAGGAGAATAGTGTGTTATATACACCTAAATTATATTTGTCATACATTTTGAAAGTCTTATTTGCACTGTTGAGCGTGGGTCGCCTCTTTTCTTTCATTTTTAATATCTTAGTTATTTCTTTTTTTATTGTCAGTATCCTCTGATCCTAATTACATTCTCTTAAGGTCTGTTTGGTTGCGAATACAATAAAGGAAAGAAAAGGATATTTGGATTCCTACAATTGCTTTCCTCCTTTCATAGGCTACTATCCTGATTTCTCCCACAAATAACTAAATCTGTTGGCTGTCAATAAGGTGGAAGCAGGGTCATATCAGTGACAGTTATATTTGAATATGATGACATTGGAATTGATTTAAATAACTTGAAAACCTCACAAATGAAGAGCCCAACAGTGTTTTATGCTCTAGTATTTTATTTTATTTTATCAGAATCTAGAAATTTGTGCAGCCTGTATTTGAATAAATAAATAAATGAAAATTATCATATTTGTACACACCGCCTTTGTGAATTATTAGTACTTTGAGCACTACAAAGAGATTCTGACAGCATAGGTTTCTTAAGCACCACCAATGGTTAGGTGAATTAATATAATTTAGTGTTACATACTAGGATATGTGTTATTATTTATTATTATACATTAGTTTCTGTGTGGAAACAACTGTTGAATATTTACTTGAAGAGTGGGCGTGATGTTTGTCTTGTATTGGGGACTACTTGTTTAACTTTAAAGGTTATTTATGCAGGCATATAATAAAGATCCTTAATTATAAAGAGAAAATTCTGGTTGATATTGTTACTTTGCCATTCATTATTTTGGAGGTTATCTATCGAGGACAGAAACGACTAGTTCCCCCATATTATGTTCAGTTTTGCATCTAGAAGTTGCAAGAGAAACTAATGTTTGATGGAATGTTATATGCTATTTTTCCCTTGCAAACATATTAGCGAGGTAGGAATTCAGGAGCCATTCCATGTGGAGGTTCTGGAGTTTGGATGGAAAGTTACAAAATGTTACTAAATATTCTGGAAGCTGGGGTTAATAGCAAAAGTTAGATTTATTGGAAGCTGTTATTATTTATTTATTCAGAGTAAATTGGGCTTGTTTGCTATCTTCTGAAAAATTTACATATTCTTTTGTATTTTGTAAAATTGAATTAGGTTGGACATCGCGAGAAGGTTACATTGTTTGCATTTTTAAAATTTTTTAATAATTAGGTTAAAATGCTGAAAACCTCTATAGAGGCTTAAATTATTTTGCTTCTTGTTTAAAATTTATGCCAAAATATCTAGTTGTAATTTTGGTTCTTCAATCCCTTTCTTTTAGTTTGCTGGTGTTGTATTGTTGGTGAAGTGACTGGCAGAGAATGAAATCTCTTTTGAAGTGTAAATTTTTTGTTTATATCTTAATCCTGATTACAGCTCTGGCCACAATATAGAAATCTTATCAAATTTCTTTTTTTTCAGGTACTTCCGCCATGCAGGTGGTTCACTTATTATACTCTCCAAAAATTTGGTCCAGTATGTTAACATAAACAGGTTAGTTTAATGCCTCTGCTGGGGAAAGAAAAATTTAGTTTGGATATGAAGTTATCTTTTAAGTAGTGAAATTGATGGGTTTATTGGTGTTATGATTGAGAAGTAGCTGATTGTGTTTCACTATTTTGGCTGAAAAGAAGACACTACATTTTTGTGTTTGGTAGTGTGAAGCTGTAATTACAAAAATTATAAGGATATATAGTCCACAAATAACATGAACTTCAACTTCTTTGTACTATAATAAAGTGAGATGAACCTCAAGATTCAATTCACTGATGGAACTTTGGTAGAAGTAAATCATTTTCTGCAAATCATGAGCAGCTATGAGCTGAACCAGATGGTCAAGCAGTATCACTCCATGTATTTTGCTTCATTTTTCACTTTTCTTAGATTTAGAAGAAGCATTTCTATTCATTTTCATGACTTCCATTCAAATCTCAATTTGCTTGTTTTTGCAGTGCATCACTTATGACTTACGCTCATGATGATATATCTGTGGGGTCGTGGATGATGGGTATCCAGGCAACCTATATAGATGACAATCGTTTGTGCTGCAGTAGCTCCCGACAAGGTGAATTCACTCACTTGCTCTTCCTTTTTTCCTGACAAATGATTTTCTTTCCATTGCTATCCAACATCACTAGTCTTTCTGTGGCTCATGTGATATATCTTTGTTTTGGCATATCCAATATTTTCCCATGCTTGGAATAATAATTAGATACTCTGCGTTATATATGTAACAAATTTGCTCTATTTTCATTCAAACCTTTTTCTTTTGAGGGGTGGGAAAATGATTTAACTGGAAAGATTCAAACTGTTGCATTACCCTCCTAAGCCAAATAAGAAATTCTGGCCTCAATGGTGTGACTAGTCTTTTAACGATTGTGTTTAAACTTTAACTTTTGGTTTCAGATAAGGTATGCTCCGCGGCTTGATCAGAAGAAGCAGCTTCTCTCCGTCAGAACAAAGGCCTCCAACTTACTTGGTTGGTTCAGAAAATGTGGGCATTCTGGGAAATCTGGCACTGGGCAGAGTAGGACATGTCATAAAGAATATCCCTTTTAGATCAGGGAACGAGCAGCACACATTTTGTAGTACATACTATAGATGGTACAGCATAACCATGCCTGGAATCCCACAATGCTACTAACTAATGGATGGCAAGCAAAATTGTTAGTGTCAAAGTGGGATGATTTTGTATGCAAAACTATACCCAGCATTTTCAGTATTGTTGCATGACTGGAGAACATGTACTGCCCTGAGGTTATGCTAGTAAGGGGCTGTTTGAGAACCTATACAATTCAGAGCTGTCTGATCATGTTACCATTGAGAACCTTATACAATTTGTTGTTCCATTATGCTTTTGTGCTGTCAGTGGTCCTGTCTGTCTACTGAACCTTCACCTTTTTTTCTCCTTTTATCCAGATTTCAGAATGGTTTTTTTTTTAATCCATAATGAGTTACATTTCATGGTCAAGCCCTTTGTAAAAACAAAGGTTTCATGAGACTCAAAGGGATTCAGGTAGTGTCCATCACAATCACCACCAGGTAATCTAGAACTAGAAGCTTTATAAAAAAACATTTAATCAAAGAATTGTAATAAATATTTGAAAATGTGAAAGAAAATGGAAGACAAGTGCTCTCTTAATTTACTTTCAATTTAAAATTATAAAATTAATACATAAATATTTAAAAGTACTTATAGAGAATAAATAAATAAATGAATATTATTAATTATGTCAATATAATTTATTTTTTCCATATTTTATGAATGTTTAATTAATTGGAACATTGTCGTATGAACATTCTACTCGATCAATATGTTGAATATGATCGAAGTATGTAAAATGACTTATGTTTGTCATTAGAACTAAGGTTTAGCATCATGTTCTTGAGTGCACCGTAAAGATCATGAGTAAACCTAGGTTGTTAAAGTTAAGGTTTAACCCGACCCACATGCCCAATACCGAGTTCACTCAAACAGAACTGAGCACACACCGAGTGAGCGAGTAAACTCGCTCCTTTCAGATAACGCAGCTACGCTTTTAAGTTATAACCCCACGAAAAAGCCTAAAGAAAACAGCAATTGCCCCAATGGGTACTCTTCTCAAGTGCTACAAGCCCTTGTTCCCGCTGCGATTGATTCCGATTCCGAACTCAGTGCGGACGAGTCGTCTCCCAACTCACCACTCCCATGCCATCTTCTCCAACAGCAAGGTCTGTGGAGGTCGCTGCTTCAGTTCTATGAAGCAATATCAGCCATTGATTGATGAGAAAAATAGCGGTGGTGAAGGGGTTGAGAATCGGAGGGCAGAGCTGTGGCTGTACAACACTATGAGTAGGCAGAAGGAGGTGTTCAAGCCCAAAGTAGATGGGAGAGTAGGAATGTATGTGTGTGGTGTCACCGCATACGATCTCAGCCACATTGGCCATGCTCGTGTTTATGTATCCTTCGATGTTCTCTACAGGTCTCTCTTTTTCTCTCTATCTCTCCATCCTTACTTCTAGATAGCCTAGTTCTGTGTGGTTTCTTATTATTGTTTTGTTTTTAGTACTTTTTTTTTCCTTTTAAAAGTTTAAATTTTTATTGCGAGAAAGCTGAAGAATGGAAGAAAATTTTATGGGTTTGGGTTTGGAAGGAAAAAGGATGTGTTTTTTTTTCTTCTGCCTCTATTTGTTCTGCGAGAAAACTAAGGAAAAATGAGAAAAAGAAATATAATTTCAATTCCATGGGTTTTTTTTTTTTGATAAATTTTGGAATTGGAAAAGAAGGAATATTTGTTTGTTTCCCAAGACAACTGGGAAAAATAAACGAAGAAAATGAAAGAAAGTAGAAATTTCAAAATTTTCTATTCATCTATCTATTTTTTTTTCTTTTTAAAATTTGAAATTGGGAAAAAGAACCTCCTTTTCGAATACCTCTGTTCGTTTCCTGGAAACTCGGGAAAAAGTGAATGTAAATTAAGTTTGGGATTCTATGTTATCTTGGAATTAGACAAAGATATGGAGAACTCTTGGTTGGCTGGTAAAAAAATTTGAGTTTTTCTATTATATTTGAATTGGGAGGAAAAAGGAAACCACACTTCAAATAAGCCAAATTGTTGTGTTAAGATTAATAGAATAAACCCTTTTTTCCCCTCTTATCAAGGATTTAAAAAATTTAATATCTTTTCTGTTTCTACATTTTTCTTAGGAACCAAAGAAGGATTTTCCTTTTTGTTTGAGATCAGTTTTATGTGTTTACTTTTTGTTGTTTGTTGTAAGAAGTTTAGTTTTTGCAGTTTGATGTTTGGAGACTAATTTGATTCAATTTATGTATTGTTTTGGAATTAGGCAGATACCTGAGGCATTTGGAGTATGAAGTGAATTATGTTCGAAACTTCACTGATGTAGATGACAAGGTGAATATCTAAACTGCTGCTGAGATGGCATTGTAACTTAAATGTCATTTGCGAAAGAAATCAAATTAATATTTAAGTTTTAAATTGTATATGTTGTTTCAGTTTCAGTTGGATCCAATCTTAGTTCTGTCCTTGAAAATTAACTTCCAAGTTTCACTACTTGATTCTATGCATTGTAAATTGTGTTTCTTTATCATTTGCTGTAATCATGATTTCTAGGGTATGTTTGGTTCCTGGAAAATTTGAGAGAAAATGTAAAGGAAAGAAAATTAAGAGAAAAAGCAAAGAGGAAAAAAAGAAGTGAAGGAAAATAAAAAATAAATTGAAAGCTAATAAATTCTTATTTTATACTATCTCAAACTCATTTAATTTATTTTAACTCTTCTATATAAAGATTAAATGATTTAAAGATACATAAGTTTTCGACTAATTTTAATTATATTTTATTTTCTTTCTACCTATAAAAAAAATTATATTTGATTTTTTTTTGTATTTTTCATAATAAAATCTGAACGAGAAATTCATTTTCCCTAACATTTTTTTTTCTTTCCTTGGTACTTTGTTGAAACCAAATATAGCACTAATGTTTCAATGTTGAATTTTTAGTTCTCCAATTTGTTGATCTTATCATGCTGCACGACTTGGATGCCAAGTACCAACTGCTTTTTACATATGTATGACAGGAGAGCTGAGTCTGCAATTTTCGAATTCTGTAGATAATTGCTAGAGCAAATAAACTGGGGGAGGATCCAATAAATTTGAGCAGACGATACTGCCAAGAGTTCCATGTGGATATGACATATCTTCACTGCTTGCCTCCTTCGGTGGAGCCATGTGTCTCTGACCACATGCCCCAAATCATTGATATGATTAAGCAGGTACTTCACTAAAGTATGATTTTGCGGTGTTACTTCTTTCAAGAATTGCAAGGGCCTGTTCTTGTCCTTGCAACTTGGTTACATCAGTGGAAAGGCCGTGTTCCTCAACCCTGTCCTACTCTTTGTTGCAGAAACGCATGGAAAACCATTGATTTTTTTAGTTATAGTTGTTAAGTTGTATGTTTTTGTGTAAACTCATTCTGTTTTCTTAAGTTTTTGATTAATTAAAGATTTTTTTTAAACAATTATATAACTTCATCTCTGACTGGAAATTATTGCAAAACGGTGAATGTTGTCCTGTCCAATTTATCCCAATCACTTATTTCCTTTCAGTCACCATGGAAGAAAGCAGGGATAGCTGAAGCCATATTTGAGATTCAAAGGCAGGCTTTTTTCATTGTGGAAGAAATTCCTACTCAAAAGTAGAAATTGTTTAACCCTATGTTTGGTTTTTGGAAAATTTGAGGAAAAATACGGTGGAAAAAATGGAGAGGAAAAATAGAAGGAATGAACAAGTGAAGAAAAATAAAAAGTAGATTCAAAGTTAATAAATTATTTTTACATGCTGCTTCAAGCTTATTTCACTTATTTATTTATTTTTTTATATAAAGATAACTAATGTAAAAATGTATAATTTTTTTAACACATTTTAGTTATATTTAATTTTCTTTCCTATTTTCCATGGTATACTAAATATGAGAAAATAATTTGCTTAACATTTTTATTCCTTTCTTTAGCACTTTCCTAGAATCAAACATAGCATATAGGGATGGGGATTGAGATCGTTCACTAAGTTATTGAAAAAAAGAAGGAAAAAAAATAGGAATATGTTTAGTGGAGTGTCAAAACATTATGAAAATATAGATCAATTTTTATTAAAATATTGAGCCTATGGATGTGTGTTAAATGTGTTTGCAAAAAGTCATAATAGATTGCTGTTTTTGTGACAATAGTTTACAGTTGGTAACTTGGTATACAGTCTGATATTTGGATTAGAACAGGCTTAATGATTGTCATTCTTATTACCTACGTATGTATCTATACTAAAAAAAGAGTGATGTGCTCTAAAAAATGTTAATGGGGCAATCCTACTCTCACAGCTCATGACCATCAATGAGCTGCTTCTGAAGAGAGATACTTTTAGATGTTTATTTTTCTAATGTGGCTGGACAAAGGAAAAATTCTTTTCCAAAATATCAACCTTGATTAACTCTGGCTCATCAGTGTGTTGGAGGGAGAAAATGAACATGTAAAGATTGACTTCATTTGATTGATGCTGTGGAATTCAAATTTCATGGACCTTATTTATTTTTTATGCCATGAAACATGTGTTTTTTGGATATTGTTTTTGGTCTTGTTCAGGGGTTCAACATTTTTTCTTTCTTGTCCTCTTTCTATTCAACTATGCATGTACACTTTTTTTTTTATTTATGAATAAACATTATTGCTGAAAATGTGTTAATCTCTTTCTCTCTCTCTCTCTCTCTCACACACACACACACACACACACACACACTCACAGGACATCAGACATCGGATACATGTGTTTCCGTAGATTGGCTTATGACATGATGATGGCTTGCTTGGCAGATTATTGATAATGATTGTGCCTACAGAGTCGAGGGGGATGTGTACTTCTCGGTTGACAAATTCCCAGAATATGGCCGATTATCTGGGCGAAAAGTAGAAGATAATCGAGCAGGTGAACGGGTTGCTGTTGACTCTAGGAAGAAAAATCCTGCAGATTTTGCTTTATGGAAAGTAAGGCTTCAACAAAGAAATGTTTGTCATATTTATACAATGCATGTATATGCCCTATGTTACATAGGTTCGGGTATGGGGGGTCAGGTGCAGGTACGTGTCTAGGCATGGGATCCTTTGCATTCCAAAATCTTAGAATACAAGGATTCAGGTGAAAAGGGTCTCAACTATGGGTGTGGGTACTTGGATATGACATTAATGAAAAATAAATTAACACCAAACATATGCACAATGAAATTAGTTATGATACTATATGGTTAATTGTAATTAGAAAATATATTTATTATATCTTTTCCATTTGAACAAGATATTAAGCCTTATTTTACCTTAACCCTAACACTAATTGTACATGAAGAACTTATTTATTATTAGTCTTTTATTGTAATATAACACTGAGAGAAATATTTAAGAAAAATTATACCACATTATTAATAAACCTTTGTTTCAACCTATAAATTTCATCTATTATAATTTTAAGCACCATGTGCTGAACCCTCCTTTAGTTCATCCCCATCTGCATTCAAGTTCTATTCTTTTGACAGAAGATTGTGCTGCAAAGGTACGAATCTGATTTATTGTGTTAGGAATTTGCTCTGACATCCATTTTCCTTTGTGTTTGGAAGTAATCAGAGAATGAATAGGTCCAAACAAAAATTTCAAAACTGAGGTGGTGAGAGATGAGAGCAAGGGGTGGAGTTGGTGGATTAAGGGGAGGAAGAAGTAGTTTCGTGGTGGAGGCTAAATCTTTCGAAGTATTGATTGAGGAGTTGGGAGGCAAGCTGAAAGGTTGCATTTGGGAGAGAAGCAAAGGGGCCTCCTCTTGGATTAGATTCGGGGAGGTTAGCTTAAGACGGTTTCTAGATGGAGTGGAAGTCTGCTGTAGAGAGGCAAACATTAGTGAATGGGCTACTGGCTGGGAGGAGGAGAATAGAAGGTATAGGATGGAGCGCCGATCGAACGGGGCAGGTAGGTTCATCTTCTGCTCAGTCCGCGACATTGATTCTAAGAAGCATAGCATTATTGTCCCAGAGGGAAAGGGTCAGTCTTTTGGTTGGAACTCTTTGGCCGAGAGGCTGAGAGCTCTTGGTGTGATCCCCTTAGGTGGCTTGCAGGGTCATAAAGGGCCAGAGGAATTGCTGAGGGTGAAAGGGGGCTCGAAGGTCCAATGGAGGGAGAAAGGGGCGGAGCTGAAATCATATGCTGATGCTGTTAGGAAAAGCCCGGGAAGGGTAGGCCAGACTATTTGGATAGAGGTGGGGGAGGGAGAAGTGCGTGGAAGAATAGAACAAATGAGTCAGTGTCTGGTAGGCTGGTGGGGTCCTAGATCATCTGTTTGCCCCGAGATGGAGTTCGTTAGTAGCTGGGCACCAAAATATTGGGCTTTGAAGGGGAATCTGAGGGTGGCCATGCTAGGCAGAGGATTAATGCTTTTTGACTTCGAGTTCCCAGATGAGGCTGAGCGTGTTTTAGACAGAGGTCTAAGAATCTTCAAGGAGAATGTCCTAGTATTGGAGAGATGGAACCCTGAGGTGGGGTGTCTTCGCAAGGAACCAACGTCAAAAGATGTTTGGGTAAGGGTGATGGGTCTTCCTCTTCATTTAAGAAGCTCGGAGGTGCTTAAAAGAATTGGAGATGAATGTGGAGGATTCATATCCGAGGATAAATCTTCTTTGCATGAGTTGCAATGGGCTAGGCTACTGGTGAGGTGCGTGGACAGGGAGTTGCCCAGCACTGTCAATATTGTTGTGGGGTCGGGTTGTTTCTCCCTTCAGCTTTGGTGGGAGTCTTCTCCCTGGTTCACGAAGGTGGTGCCGGCGGGAAGATTCAGCGGGGAAGGTAGCTCAAGGGAAGGAGAAGAGGCTGGTGGGACTGTTGGTGACCTCAGGTGTGGAAGTCAAAGGGAGAAGGTGGAGCAGTTGAGGTCTCAGAAGGGTAAGAGTGTCGTGTCAGCCTGTGGAGGTGATTTTTCCCCATGTCCCGCTGTGCTCTATGAGGCAGGGGATGTAGTGGTGGGCAGAGTAGGGTCAGCTGATGGACAGGTTAGAGAGGGAGACGGCTGCTGTTTGAATAAGCTGGTAAGCCCAGCGTGTGGGCCTAGCTTCGGGCCAAAAGGGCCAGCCCGTGGAGAGCTGTTGGGACTCCCTCATTTAAGTGGGCTAAGGCAGGGGTCTTTTAAAGAAGCCCAGGAGAAGTTGGGCTGTGTCTTAAGGCCCAATGGCTCTTGCGGGGAGAAGGGAGATGGTGTTGGGCTTGTAGGGCCTGTTTCAGCGGAAGGTTGTTTTTTACATGGGGAAGGAATCGTGAGCCCTCGAGCTAGGGCACAATCACCAGGCGTGGAGAAAGGCTCTGGTGATGCCGTCTCTCTTCGTGGGGAAGCATCTCCGGGCTCTCGTCCTTCGGCTCAGATTTGCAGCTCGGAAAGTCAGATTTTTATAGTGGAGGACCCCATCGTCGACATTCTGAGAGTTGCGTCGCAGCCGGAAACCCTTGTGGTGCCGAAAATGGATCAAGTGCTGCGTGATGAAGCTTCCAGGTATGTCAGATTACCTTCGTCTTCTGTGGGGGGTCGGGAAATTTCTCCTTCTTCTCCTTTCTCTGGGTCCGATCGGGCGGGGACGAATGAGGGGGAAGCGTCGGGTTTGATCTCGGAGAGTGAGGGTGAGGAGCAGCTCCCCCTTAGCATTATTCCGGCAGATGGTTGCAATGGGGAGATGGGCCTTGAGGGAGAGAGACACTCGGGTGACGAAGGAAGGGGGGACGAGCTCGAGGTACTATTTCAAGAATTGGAAGGAAGAGGATGCCGATGGGATGATAGTTGCCTGGCGAGATTTAGCAAGTTCCTGGGCTTTTCGACGGAAGGATTTGAAGGAGAAATTCTGAACTTGCTCCTAAGGAATAAGAGAAGAAGGGAGCAGAACATTAAGAAAGACATTTCGGGGTCCACAAAGTTTGATCGTGAGTTGAAGAAATTAGAGTGGTCCATCAACTATAAAGGGGCGAGGAAGGAGAAATCTATGAGCAGAGATGGTGGGGACAGAACCTCGAACCTTAAATGAAGATAAAGATCATATCTTGGAATGTAAGAGGGGCCAACGATAGGGATAAAAGGAAAGTTATTAAGGCTTTGATCAGGTCACAAAGAGCAGATTTGGTGTGTCTTCAGGAGACCAAAATTGAAGACATGTCCAGAGGAATTGTTCACAGTCTTGGAGTGGGAAGATTCTTGGCCTGGGGTGCTTTGAGTGCAAGGGGGGCAGCCGGTGGGATAGTAGTGTTTTGGGATAACAGGGTCTTGGAGTTAATGGGTATGGAGGTGGGTCTATTTTCAGTCTCCTGTCGCTTTAAAAATTGTGAAGATGGCTTCTTGTGGACCTTCACGGGAGTATATGGACCCACCATGAAACGGCATAGAGAGTTGTTTTGGGAAGAGCTAGGAGCCATTCGAGGGCTGTGGTCTGACCCTTGGTGTATTGGTGGGGATTTTAACGTGGTCAGATTTCCTAATGAGCGTAGTAGAGAAGGTAGATTGACCGGGTCTATGAGAAGATTTTCGGAGGTGATTGAGGAGTTGGCTTTAAAAGATTTGCCTCTCCATGGGGGGCTATTCACGTGGAGTGGAGGGCTGAATGGTCTGTCTAGGTCCAGACTGGATCGTTTTCTGATTTCGGAGGATTGGGAGAATCACTTCAGTGGGGCGTCTCAGTGTTCTCTCCCAAGACCGGTTTCCGATCACTTCCCAATCCTGTTAGACGGGGGTGGGACGAGGAGAGGTCCAATTCCATTTCGGTTCGAGAATATGTGGTTGAAGGAGGAGGGGTTTAAGGAGTTGTTGAAGGGCTGGTGGCAAGGATTTAATTATAGTGGTTCCTATAGCTTCATTTTGACAGAGAAATTGAAGGCCCTGAAAATTAAGCTGAAGGAATGGAATTTGGAAGTCTTTGGCAAAGTGGGGGTGAACAAAGGGCTGGCCCTGGAGAAAGTATCCTACTGGGATAATCAGGAGCATCTCAGAATTTTAAATGAGCAGGAGCTAGAGGCGAGAAAGGAGGCTAGGGAGGAATTTAAGAAATGGGTTTTAATGGAGGAGACTTCATGGAGACAAAAATCGAGAGAAATTTGGCTGAAGGAAGGCGATAAGAACACGGGATTCTTCCATAAGATGGCAAATTCGAATAGAAGGAGGAACTGCTTGAAGAAGATAAAAATAAATGGCACCTGGATCTCAGATGAGCGCGACATTCAAAGAGGAGTGGTGAGGGCCTTCAAGGATCTTTTATCAGATCCTGGAGGATGGCGTCCTTGCTGCAACAATATTGAGTTTGACAGCATTGGGGATGAAGAGGCAGCCAGGCTGGAGGAGAGCTTTTCTGGAGATGAGGTGTTTTTGGCTCTTTCAGACCTGAATGGGGACAAGGCCCCTGGTCCGGACGGCTTTTCTCTAGCTTTTTGGCAATTCAGTTGGGATTTTGTCAAAGACGAGGTCTTGGGTTTCTTCAAGGAGTTTTATGAGAGGGGAAAATTCGTAAGAAGCTTGAATACCACTTTCTTAGTCTTAATCCCAAAGAAGAGTGGGGCTGAAGACTTGAGTGATTTCAGACCTATCAGTTTGGTGGGGGGTCTCTACAAGCTGCTCGCTAAGGTCTTAGCCAATAGATTGAAAAAGGTTGTGGGTAAAGTGGTGTCCTCCTCCCAAAACGCCTTTGTTGAAGGTAGGCAAATTCTTGATGCCTCATTAGTTGCTAATGAGGTCATAGATTCCGTGCTGAAAAGAAAGGAAAGTGGGATCTTGTGTAAATTGGACTTAGAGAAGGCCTATGATCGGATTAATTGGGATTTTCTGATATCGGTGATGCAAAGAATGGGTTTTGGGGAGAAATGGATTGGGTGGATTAGATGGTGCATATCTACTGCCTCGTTTTCGGTTCTGGTCAATGGTTCTCCTTCCGGTTTTTTCCGGAGTTCTAGGGGGTTAAGGCAAGGAGATCCTCTCTCTCCTTACCTTTTCGTCTTAGGAATGGAGGCATTAAGTAGTCTCATCAACAGAGCAGTGAGAGGGGGCTTTCTCTCAGGCTGCAGGGTAGGGGGAAGGGAAGGTGGCGGAATCCAAGTTACGCACCTGCTGTTTGCCGATGATACTTTGGTCTTCTGTGATGACTCTCAAGAGCAATTGGCCTTTCTAAGTTGGTTATTAATGTGGTTTGAAGCCACCTCCGGACTGCGCATTAATTTGAACAAAAGTGAGATTTTGCCGGTGGGTTGCGTGGAGAATGCTGAGTTGCTGGCAGCTGAACTGGGCTGCAAGGTGGGATCCCTCCCTTCCACCTATTTGGGTCTCCCTTTGGGAGCTTCACATAAGTCTGTGAAGGTTTGGGACGGAGTGGAAGAGCGGATGAGGAAGAAACTTGCCTTGTGGAAGAGGCAATTCATTTCTAAGGGAGGAAGACTCACCCTTATCCGGAGTACTTTGGCGGGCATGCCAACTTACCTTATGTCAATATTGCGCATGCCAAGAGTGGTTAAGCTAAGACTTGAGAAAATTCAAAGGGATTTTCTTTGGGGAGGGGGAGCGTTGGAGAAGAGGCCCCATCTTGTTAAGTGGGCTGTTGTTTGTACTCATAAAAAGATGGGTGGATTGGGGATTAGAAATCTGTCCAATCTTAATAGAGCCCTTTTGTGCAAATGGAGTTGGCGTTATGCGGTTGAAGGTGATTCATATTGGAAGATTATTATTAGTACGAAGTATGGGGTGGAAAGAGGAGGGTGGAGCACTTGTGGGGCTAGAGAGGGCCATGGGGTTGGGCTTTGGAAGGAAATCAGCAAGGAAGGGTTGCTTTTGCACAATAATGTATCTTTCTCGGTGGGGGATGGTAAAAGGGTGAGGTTTTGGAAAGATATTTGGTGTGGGAATACCCCCCTTTGTGAGGCTTTCCCCTCTTTGTTCGATTTAGCGGGGTCTAAAGATGCGTGGGTTGCGGACTATTGGGATCCAATGGGGGAAGTGGGAGGGTGGTCTCCACTTTTCCTTAGACCTTTCAACGATTGGGAGGTGGAGGAGGTGGAGAGACTCTTATCGTCCATTCAAGGGAAGAGGCTGGTGGCTGATGGGGAGGATAGGATGCAGTGGAGAGGGACGAAAAACGAGATTTACACTGTAAAATCGCTTTACAAGTCCCTTGATCATAGCGGTGCAGTCTCGTTTCCGGGTAATATCATTTGGAGTCCGTATGTTCCTTCAAAGGTGAGTTTTTTTGCTTGGGAAGCGTCTTGGGAGAAGGTCCTTACTCAAGATCAGCTTAAGAGGAGGGGCTGGATCTTAGCCAATAGATGTTGCTTGTGTTGCGTTGAAGAGGAATCGATAAACCATATTCTTGCTCACTGCCCTAAGACGAAGATTTTGTGGGACCTCTTGCTTTCTCTTTTTGGGGTCAATTGGGTGTTGCCGTTTTCGGTGAGAGACATTCTATTAAGTTGGCATGTCTCTTTTAAGGATAAGAATCATAGAAAGGTTTGGCGGGCAGCTCCTCTTTGTCTATTTTGGACAATTTGGAAGGAAAGAAATAGGATAGTCTTCGATAACGAGGCTTTGTCGACTCAAAGATTGAAAAACTCATTTGTTTGTAACCTCTTATCTTGGGCTAATTCTTCTATAGGTGTAGGCCCTTTATCTTTGTTTTCCTTTGTGGTTTGGGTGGGTTCTAGGTGAGGGCTGGTAAGTGTTTGTGTTTTTGTTGCTTGTTTTAGGTCTCTCTTGTATACTCCCTGTATACTTTGGGTTGCCTTTCAAGCTCCCTTTTTAATATATTTGTGCTTTTGCCTATCAAAAAAAAAATCTATTATAATTTTAAAGTAATTAAAAAGGATAAACCATTTCCTTACAAGATTTAGAAATTAATTTAAATAGTATTTATTTTTTTATTACAATTTAATTTACACTATTATCTAATAGATAAAGAACGGAATAATCTTATTTGACCCAATATATGCATAATTAAAAAAATTAAAGAAATAGATAAAATAGTCATGAGCTAAATAGCTGTATCCAATGAAATATAAGCATGTTTGACGTTGATCTCACACCCACGTCTGTGTCATATTGTGTTGACACGAGTATTTTGGCTGAAATTAACGTCTTTGTGTATCGCAACATATACCAAACCATTAGAGCTGTTAAAATCTGTTCTAGTCTGTAGTCTTGCATAAACCTTCTTGAGTTTTAGCAAGTTTTGGACGATTCCAATTGGTTATAGAGGGTAGGTACTTATGCATACACACGAGTCAGGATCAAATTATACCTATTGCAGAACTTATTCTTACATCCTTGATAAACTGTTGTTAGGTCAATGTTTTGCAAAGCCTACTGTTGGATAAGCTGTCCTCATGCTAGTCATAGTTGCCAAATACCAAGTCCTTTTTCTATGAAGTTAAAATAAAACTTTAATTTAAAACACTGTATGGATGATATGACAGTATTGGATCAGCTTATATTTTGTGAGCATGATGAGTTATGTTTTGGGGGCAAGGGACGGTGAGGTTTGGACATTGATCAAATGGTAGCTCTAAGTAATGAGGACCCACCAAGAGTTAGGGGGTGTAGAAGTAAGTTCTGTGCAATGATATTGAAAAGTTCTTATATGATTAGAGGAGAGAATACAAAATAGACTGCCTGAATTTGTCAGTCTTGTTGGTTATATTTGGGAATCATGTTTGCATCATCACTGTTGGGTTCGGAATTGACAATTATTTGCATTGATTTATAATCTTATTGATGTTTGCATGAGTCTTTGCTTAACTATTTTAAACAGATGCATTTAATTGTTATTAGTTGGATAGCAAATGTTATTTGTTATCATATTTCCAACTATATTTGTTTGCTATGAAGTACCTCTTGCTACAGAATCTATTGGTAATTTGCAGGCTGCAAAGAAGGGGGAACCCTTTTGGGACAGTCCATGGGGGCCTGGGAGACCTGGATGGCATATTGAGTGCAGTGCCATGAGTGCTGCTTATCTGGGTTACTCATTTGACATTCATGGTGGAGGGATGGACCTTGTGTTTCCCCACCATGAAAATGAAATTGCTCAGAGTTGTGCTGCCTGTAAACAGAGTAATATAAGCTATTGGATACACAATGGATTTGTCACCATTGATTCAGAGAAAATGTCAAAATCCCTTGGAAATTTCTTCACAATACGACAGGTTGGGGATTTGATGTGGTCTTATTTCTCTGCCTGTTATTGCAACTCAACTGACATCTTTGAGTTTGCTTTTCAAATGTCTCTACTTCATGATTGTATGCATTTGATCCTTTCTCAGGTTATAGACATTTACCATCCGCTAGCTTTGAGGCTTTTCTTGATAGGAACCCACTATCGTTCCCCGATCAACTACTCAGATGTGCAGCTTGAAAGTGCCTCTGACCGTGTTTTCTACATTTATCAGGTACATAATTTTTAATAACTCAGCTCAAGAATAAAATCTCTCTCTCTCTCTCACAGACACGCAGACACACACACACACACAGAAACCACCTGAGCTAACATTGGTTTTCTCATAATATAATTTGCTGTCCAAACCAATCTGTCTGGCTTACTGATCTGAATGTTCCTGTCTGGGACTGGACAAAAAAGATGCCTAAGTTTTACATGGCAACACTTGGAGAGTGAATTTAATAGTTTGTTACAGCTTTCTGTCTGAATTTAGCAACGACTTTATATCTGATCAATGACATGGTCCCTACTGTTGTTCATTGGTTGCAGACGCTACATGACTGTCAAAATGCGATGGACCAGGATGATGTGACAAAGAAGGATTCTGTCCCACCTCATATTTTGGATTGCATCAATAAATTTTACAATGATTTTCTGACTTCAATGTCAGACGATCTTCATACTCCTGTTGTTTTGGCTGCTTTATCTGACCCATTGAAAACCATCAATGATCTGCTACATACTCGTAAGGTATTTATCTATGGTTACATCTTATATTGATATGGGTATGTAAACTCATTATTACTGTTTATCTTAGTTAATGTAGATTGTATGGTTTGTGAGGAACACCAATGGCTAGGATGTGTTAGGGAGTTATCTCATGGGCTGTGACCTGCTTTGGTCTGACATTGAACCTTAACCAAAGGAGTAAGACCCTTCATGGATTTTAAATTGATATGTTCAGCATGAAAACCAAACTGATGCAGAACAGGGAGGGGATGGGGGGTGGTGAGGGTGTTGGCCTTGGTTTAGACACCTTGTGTACAGTGAATTCTAGTGTTCAGATTAGTATACAGTAAATTCTGTAGTGTTCAGATTAGTAGACAGTTGTAGGGATTCTTACATTGTTGATAAAGTGTACAGTATAGAATTCTTACTGTATTGATTCTCCACACAACCCATCAGTACCATTTACACAAATCTATGTCTAATTAATGTTATTGATCCTACCCATTTTTTGGTCCTTTTTGCGTTATTTATGACACAACTCTCTCTTTTCTGTTTTTTGGGGATAAATAAACAATTTGTGGGAATTCTTACATAGTTGATTAAAAATATACAGTTTGGAATTCTTATTGCAGTAATTCTTACATTCCCATATGAATCTATTTGTAATAATTGTTATCGATCCTATTTTATTTTATTTTGTCATTTTTGTGTTATTTATAACGGAATGATCTGTACAGGGAAAGAAGCAAGAACTGCGACTAGAATCACTGGCAGCTCTTGAAAAGGTTATCAGAGATGTTCTTACCATTTTAGGATTGATGCCTGCAAGTTACTCTGAGGTATGCAAATGCATTATGACAAAACCTGTGAGTTTTCTAAGAAATTCCATTTCTTAACCAAGCATTTTAAGTAGGAGCACATGACCCAGTTTTAGCATGTATAATAATTTGCAAATTGTTTTTGAATATTGTGCGCAATTTCCAAATATTCATGATTTAGTTTCCTCCAAAATATTCATGATTTAGTTTCCTCCCATAAAACTATCCGTCTATCTATCTATCAGTCCATATATATATACATATTAAAACTCTTGTTGGATTTTGGTGTCTCCATCGGACTCACATGTCTTCATTTTCCTGACTAATTTCTGTCCTGTGAATGTCTGGAATTCAATAATCCATCTACTATACCTGTTAATCTATTTTTTAATGTCCCAATAACCATTTCATGTGCCAGGCTTTGCTGCAGCTGAGAGAAAAGGCATTGAAGCGCTCCAAGTTAACAGAAGATCAAATTTTGCAAAAAATTGAAGAAAGGACCATGGCAAGGAAGAACAAAGAGTATGAAAAATCAGATGCAATTAGGAAAGATTTGGCTGCTGTAGGAATTGCTCTCATGGATAGCCCGGATGGGACAACTTGGAGACCAGCTATTCCCCTTGCACTGCAAGAGCAGGTTGCTGCAACTTGAGTGTCTACAGCATCAACACTATCTTTCTATCATTGTGGCCAAAATTCAGATTTTCTGAAATTAGTTTCTCCTCCAAAACAAAATTAAGGTGAGTTTTGGAATTTTGAAATGGGGTATGCATGTGTGCTGAGGATGAATTATTTATTCTTTGTTGTGGGTGGACATATGATCACTGTTAGGAAGAAAATTTATTTATCATGGAGGCAGGAGTATTGTTTCATTAATGACGGATGTTTTTCATTTAAAATAAGCAATATATTTGTAGCTAAATAATGATAGTTGGTTATTCTTATTCTTAGTGTCAAATGAGGCCTCTTCTTTATTTTTTGTTGTCTTTGTGTTTGAAACCACCGGAAAAAAATTATGGGATTTGAGGAAATAAAAGACATTAAAATATACTTGATTTTTTCCTCATAAGTTATAGAAGAGGAGAAGAAACAAAGCTAAAAAGATGGAGAAAAAGAAAATGGTAAAGCATCTGAAGTTGTCTTTTTAATTGAATAGTTTTTGGTTTATTCATCTATATCTTCAATATTTTAAATGATTTTTGAAGTTGTATATGTTGTTATTTCTGTGATTTATTCATGCTAGTCATCTGACCCCACATGGGATTCTAGAATTATTTGAAATTTGAGATGGAGTTGGAGAAAACATTGGCATGACTTAGAGCCATTTCAGAGTAATTCTGGTTATAAACCAAAAAAGTGCTTTGATGATGTGTTTGATAATGTCTTCTATAACAAAAAGGTGATTTTTGAAAGAATCACTTAAAAGTGATTGTCTATGAATCACTTAAAGTGATTCTCTATATTTTTAAAAGTAATTTTCAAAAGTTTGCCAAAGATCTATTTTTATGAAGAAACGCTTCCAAGCATTTGGAAGAGCTTCTAGTCCTCTTGAAGTCACACTCTCAAACGGGCTCTTAATAGAACCCAAGAAAGAGTGTAATAGAGAGAAAAGTAATGCACATGGTACAAAAGGGCATGGATTGGATTTCTTTGTGACATTATGCCATGTGACATGAGAAGTAACCAAACTGTACTGTTTGATAGATAATATTGTTATTTATTAGATAAATGGTACGAAAAATGGTTATCTTACAACACAACCTGATTGAATTATCCCACAGAATAACCATTGTAGCTTATATGCCCTTTGATTCATTATCTTTATGTAGACTTTGACATTTTGCATGTCTTTCATCTTCAGAAAAATATGCAAATAATTGGCAGTAGTATTCCAAATAGTAGTAGCTCAATCAACAAATAAAATTTATACATTTCCATCTGGCTACTTCTACTTACAGGCAGGGTAATTGATATTAGGGAAGCGAACAAACACAATAGAGAAAGGAGCAACAATTACAGGATCCATTGAGCTTACCCTTATAGGTTCCAAGGGAGGGACAATCCCAGATGAATTTATGGTCACTACTTTCCCATTTAGAAGCAGTGTTTGGCTGTGTAAATCCCCATCCTTGGCTGTCAAATGATATTCTTCTCTCATGCTTGCATCAATTTTAGAAACTCGAGGCATCCTAGAAAAATTTGATCTTTGAGTTTTGTCTTTATGTTGTAAAGTTGAAGTCCTGTTGCCAGCATTTTCGGTTGAAACTTGGACTTGAACTGTAGTGTTACCATCTAGGTTGATCAATAGCAATGTGATTCCTGGCTGCAGTGATGAAAACCAGACATGATAACTCTGAAGAGTATTTATCTTCTGCTGGTGAATTTAAATGTAGATTTTACTTACAGATTGTTTGGAACAGTGAGCGTAAGCACGTATTTTCCTTGTCCCATAGAAGCTGGTTGATAGAACATTTCTTCCCATTAAACGGTGCCAAAGAAGTGCACTGCAAGATGACAACATCAACAATAATGGCTGGGATTACTATGTTCAGTCTTAATTTAGAATTAAAAAATAACCTGTAATAATCAGGATTTGGGACAAAGGTTGTAGTGTTGAGTAGGCCATAGTTTCCTCCAATCAAGGTTTGCCTACAATATGTCTTGGTACCATAAGATGATGCCATTCCAAGCTGATCCAGGTACCTGTTTGGTTAGTGAGAAAACTAGATCATTGTTGGAAAGGAAGTATCCAAAAGTCAGAGAGAACTTTCCATCTCAAAACATCAGTACTAAGTTACTAACTTACCAGAAACTGAAAGCAAATGCATTAGTGACAAGATTATGGCCACTGTTGTAAGCCCCTCCAGCTTCACCAACCCAAGCAGTTGCTGAAGTTGCAGAAGTCTGTAGAATGCTTTGGAGGTCTTGGAATGGCTTGGAACCACCATCAAGATAGGACGGATCAAGAATTTTATCAATGAGGTGATCATCAACCCCTATATACCAGAAATGGAAAAAAGGTTAACTCTCATTCTCAGGATAGAAGCTTCTGTAGATTACACACAGAAACACACTAGACTGAAGGCAAAAAACTGAGAGAAAGGAGAGGACAAAAAGTGACAATATACCTGGACCGAGGTTATATATATGATGGGTGACTACTTGAAGAGATTTGAGTGTTTTATCTATGAATTCTGTGTACCAACTTGCATCAAAGAACCCTCCTGGCCCTAGGACTAGTGGCTTAACTTCAAAACCTGCATAAATCTTTTGCACCATGCTTTGGAGAGTGTTTATGTCAGATGCATATTGATCTGCTGCAATTCCTGCTCCAACTCCATTTCCAGTCAGCTCATTTCCTGAGATGCAACAAGAAGTTTTAGAACCTGAAATTCTGTTTAAGAAAGTGGAAGAAGAGTGGAGGAAAATTTTGTCGGCCTTGGCAGTTTAGACTCTAGATCAACACAAAGAAGCCTAGGTTCTTCCAAGCTCCACTGTCTAGTTCATCTATCATCTTGATCATTTCAAGCAGTTTTAACTGTTTCAAGTGCTTAACAAAGAAATAGGTACCACGTTTCTTAAAAATTTAGCGAACATCTTTGTTATCTTATGTGAAAATGAAAATATAAGAGCCCTTACCAAGTTCCCAACCATGAATGGTGTAGCCCTTGTTTGCACTATACCGAATAAGGGATTCTGCATCACTGGAGTTCCAAGCTCCTGCAGCCAAACCATCCAGGCCTATAGTCCTTCCACTTAGTGCATTCAACCCAAAAATCACGACGGCCCTATTGTTATTGAACTTTGTGAGAATAAATAGTGAGTTTAGCTGTGATTCATTTATAACATAAATTTGTTTGGAAGGAAAGAAAATGCTTGGTAAGACATTGCTTTTCGTTTGAACTGCTGACATATGATAGGAAAATACTACCCTGCCTCTCTGAAGAACAGGTTCAGCTCATCCCATCTCGACATAGGTAAGCAACCTTCTGAGAAACCAAACATTTCTGAGCTATTTTTAACAAACTGAGCACAGGGATTTTGGTCACTGGTCCTTTGGTATATGACTTTATCCTGTAAGGTGCCACCCATCCTAACTTTCAGGGGAGAAAAAGCTGCATTCTCATCAAATTAGAGTTAGAACTCAAGCTGCTAGAAGATACTTATGGAATTTGCAAGGTTAATAAGGTTCATGGAAAATCTTCATTACCCTTGACAGCATTCAACAAAATTTTGTTGCTAAGATCCTACAAAAAGAAATGCATCCATTAGAAAATGATTAAAAAAAAAGCAGCTTAAGAGTATCAATCTTCCCATGACTTCAGCTATCAAATTTTCCATTGGAATTCTTTGATAGTTGACATATATTTTCTATGTAACTTTGGTGTCGTTTGAATTGCTTTTCCAACAGTGAGAAAATCAGTTGAATGAAGCTGAAAGTAGTTTAGCTTACCAGATTGAGAAGAGAAGCTCTACCCCAACTGCAAGTTCCATAGTCACATTTATCAGGAGGCCACCAATCCAAGGTGGCACATATAAAATCATCATCTGTGCTTCCAATTGCAACTCTTCCATTAATAAAAACACTGCCTTCTTCAACATTTCCAGATCCTCCACTCCTCTGCGAAGCCACTGGGATTGAGCTCTGACTCATCAAACACACCCATAAACACAACCCCACAAAAGTCAAAACACAACCCATCTCACCCACAATGCTTTTTGGCAGAATTCAAGCTCTATCTCACACTCTTGTAGGGAACCCATCTCATTTTTCTAAGAATAAAATAAAGCAAAACAGTTTTTTAAACATAATTTCTGATTTCTATCTACTAACAAATCTGTTTAATAACCAAGGAGAGATACATTTCTAGCAAACCTGCCCACCAAGATGATAAAGAAAAACGTAACTCCAACAAACCCACTAAACAAATCACTCCAGTTATGTCATCACCAGTTATTGCTTGGTTCCTCACTTTAGTTGTTGCCTTTAAGAGGCCACTGAAAATCAACATTAAATTATCCGAGATGCATGTTTGGAAGATAATGTCATAGGATTAAGAAAAACACTTCATATTTTCAAAATCCAATATAAAATTGAACTCAATAGTCAACAGCAAACGAAAGCACTAGAAAAACAAAACCCCAAATAAAATTGGAAACATGAAAAGCTTCACCATATCTACCTTTCCCGATTTGATCCTGTACTTAGTTTTGTTTGCTCATTTCAAATGCAAGAAGACACGCATGTGCTTCCAAATTATGAGGATTCTTCTTCTTCTTCTTATTTTTATATTTATATTTATTTTTATTGTTTTTTAAAATTTTATTTTTATTTTTATTTTTATTTTTTTTATTAATGCATTTTGCACCAAAACGACAAGGTGCAAAATGACAATGTTTCTTAAGGGATCCCTTTTGTGATCAAGCCCAATAAGCTTTTAGTTTTACAAATGAATGATTCTTGTATGCCTTTTATACCCCACAATCCCTACATATTTTTTTTTACCCATTTTCGAAGTGGGATTAGTTAATGAGAAGAAAAATATTCTGCAAGCTAGAGAGTTTGAGCTAAGACCTTTAGGTGTAAAAGTTGACAACAGATTTAAGTTTCTTAGGTTCTTTTAAAAAATATTTAATTTATAATTTTGATTCTAGGACTATCTTATTATTTATTTATTTATTTATTTTTGTAAAGATAGGATGTCACGATTGCACCATTAAAGAGGATATGGGAATCTTGAAAAAGATAGGAGAATGTGAGACTTCCTCGAATATAAAGATATGACTAGGGAGTAGGGACTTAAATCCAACCTATAGTCTTAGCTCTATCTTTGATAGTCTTTCGTGCCTATACATTCATCGGGACGGTAAGATAAGAATAAAAAAGTATATAAAAATCTTGAGTAAAAATCTAATAATTATTTTTTATATCGGAAAACAAGTACTTCAATTAAAAAAAGTAATTTTCTTTTGTTATTTGTTATGAATAAAAAACAATATTTTATTTTTCTTCATTTTTTATATAATCTATAATATTTTTAATCACCAAATTTCTTTCTATTTGCATTATTTTAAATTTTATAAGTCATGCATATTTGTAACAATATCATAGTAGTAATTAAAATATATGAGAGATATAACTTTTAAATTTTTTATGTTCGATCTATGACTGGAATTTTTCATGTTGAATAATATATTTTTAATTAATATAATAATTGATGATCTCAATATAAATTTAGAAGTAAAATATTAATAAAGTTCATCATACACCTTCATGAAGTAGAATATTAAAAGAATATTAAATTTTAAATGACCCTATCACTCAAATTTAGATAATCCTAGGAAAATAGGTATACGTATTGAAAAATAAAAGCAATTTTTTATGGGACCTCTTATTCAAAACAAATGTAGATATTTTTCTTAAAGATATATTTATTTTTCTTAAGAATATAGGTATTTTTCTAAAAGATGCCCCTATGGCTTCACTATGCATAATGGGGTATGGTAATGCCTCAAATTCATTTTGGGTCTTCCATAAGCGAATATTTAGACCCAAATAAGGCTTAGTAGAGTCACTGTTTATTTAAAAAATGTGTGTGCATTTTTCTAAACAATCTATGCATTTTTGTTAAATTGTACATATTTTTTAAGGTTAAGTGGAACCCTATTAGTCTGTATTAGTGTTTAAATATTCATTTGGAGAACATTAGGAATTGATTTGAGGCCTTCCCCCTCCCCGAATTCCAATTTGAAATCCCATGTACATTTTAAAGAAAAATATGTATATTTTTAAGAAAAATACGTGGATTCTTTACAAAAAAAACATATATATTTAAAAAAAAAGGCCAAATGAGAGCCATTAGGCCTTATTATGTCTTTAATATTCATTTTAGAAACATCAAGAATGGATTTAAAGCCTTCCCCTACCCTAAAATCCAATTTAGAACCTCACATACATCTTTAAGAAAAATACGTACAATCTTAAGAAAATTATGTACTTTCTTTACAAAAATATGTACATTTTTTTTAAAGAATTAGGGTCTAAGTATTTATTTGAGGAATATTGGGAATGGATTTGAGGTCTCTCCCCACTTCGAAAATCCAATTGGGAACCCTACATACATCCTTTAGAAAAATATGCTTCTTCTTCTTAAGGTAAATACATATATTTTTTTTAAAGGCTAATCGGGACCTATGATGCCTTATTATATCTTAAATATTTATTTGGGGAACCTTGGGAAGTGATTTGAAGTCTTGTCCCAATTTGAACATCCAATGGGAACCTTATGTACATCCTAAAACATACGTACATTAACAAAAATACATACATTCTTCCCAAAAATATGTTCAATTTTTTAAGGCCAAACATGATCCATTAGGCTTTATCAAGGTCTAAATATTCATTTGGGGAACATCGAGAATGGATTTGAGGCTTTCCCCTACTCTGAAAATCTAATTGGGAACCTCACATATATTTTTAAGAAAAATACGTACATTCTTAAGAAATATATGTAAATTCTTAAGAAAAATACGTACATTCTTCACAAAAATATGTATATTTTTTTTAAGGCCAAATGACCATATTAGGCCTTATTCTGTTTTAAATATTCATTTGGAGAACTTCAAGAATGGATTTGAGGCATTCCTCCACCCTGAAATCCATTTGGGAACCCCACATACATTGTTAAGAAAAATACGTGCAATCTTAAGAAAATTATTTACATTCTTCACAAAAATACGAACATTCTTTACAAAAACATACACATTTTTTTAAAGGCAAATGGGTCCAAATGTTCCCTAAATGAATATTAATTTAAGACATATTAAGGCCTAATGGAGTCCCGTTTGGCTTTTAAAAAATTATATATATTTTTATGAAGAATGTACATATTTTTCTTAAAAAAAAAATACATATTTTTATGAAGAATATACATATTTTTATATTTTTCCCTTACAATACTTTTCATAGATATGTTGTTTGAGTGTTTGAAGGTTACAAGTTGTATGCAGAGAGTGATTCAAGAAGAGAGAATTTACAAGTGCATTATGGTTAAGACTTGTACAATGTATAGGATCAATGAACTTGCTTTTAAAAAGTTATGGGACTTCCAATTGTTGGAAATCAAGCCCACGTCGCCTTCCATCCTGTGCGTTCCTCCCCATATTTAGCACCCTCTGTTTACTTCCCTAAATTAGTGTAATATACAGCCTTTATTATAATTGATTTAGGAGTAATTCTAGCAAGGTAGTTTATTCACTTTCCATGTAAGAGTTTATTCTCTTTCCATGTAAGGGAAATTCCGTCCGGTGATAGTGTACCAGTCCGGAATTGTCTCATATCTGTAGGCTATTTATTTATGCTTTCTTTCATTGTAAACGGAGTATCATAGAATGAATTGAGTCTATGTTCCTCCATAGTTAGTCTTCAAATTCTTCATGGTATTAGAGCGGGTTTAATCCTGTCTCATCGTCTTCATCTTTAGTCAGTTTTTTTTTCTACTCAATTCTATTCTTCTAGGTTATGCCTAAATACGGTCCAGCCTTTGGAATGGCTACCAACTCATCATCCTCTACTTCTGATATCATCATCTCATCATCTTCATCCTCTCATCAGATGGAAACCTCTCATCTGCCAATCACAGCCCATAAACTGAATGGGCAAAATTATTTGCAGTGGTCTCAATCCATATTAATGTTTATACGGGGAAAGGAGAAAGATGACTACATCACCGGAGCTTCGGCGACACCAGAAACCACAGCATCAACCTACAAGAAGTGGATAGCAGAAAATAATATGGTCATGTCCTGGCTAGTCAACTCTATGACCCCTGACATTGGTGAAAATTTTCTGTCATTTGATACTGCCAAAGAAATCTGGGACATTGCAAAAGAAACTTTCTCAAACAAGGAAAACACATCTGAAATCATCCAGATTGAAGGCATCTTCCACGATTTGCGTCAAGGAAACCTTACGGTAACTGAATATTTCAATACTCTTACTCGTCTATGGCGTCAACTTGATACGTTTGAGGTTCATAACTGGAATTGTGTTACAGATGGTTTGTTGTATAAAAAGATTGTCGAAGGGAAACGTGTGTTTAAATTTTTGTTAGGTTTGAACAAAAATCTTGATGAAATCAGAGGAAGAATCATGGGAGTAAAACCTCTACCTAGCCTCAGAGAGGCATTCTCTGAAGTGCGTCGCGAAGAAAGTCGGAAAAATCTCATGATGGGATCCCATCAACAACTGAATATGGAAGAAAGCTCGGCTCTTAAGACTCAATTCGCTCCTTTTGACAACCGTCAAAAAATTAAAGGAGGTAGACCTTGGTGTGATCATTGCAGAAAGTCGGGACACTCAAGAGAAACTTGCTGGAAGATTCATGGAAAGCCAGTAGATTGGAAGCCACGTCAACCACTTGAGAAAGAAGGACGAGGCAATCATGTGGCTACCGATGAACAATCGCCACAACCTGAAGCTAGCCCTTTTAATAAGGAGCAAATGGAGATGCTTCAGAAACTACTGTCTCCTCTTTTGTCAGTACAGTCACAAACTGGCTCATCTTCCAACCAGCTCATTGGTTCCGGAACCTTAGCTCACAAAGGTAATTTTTTGAGTGCCTTTACTGTTGGTAAGAAACGTAAAAAACCTTGGATCGTGGACTCAGGAGCATCTGATCATATGACGGGAGATGCGACAATTTTTGATACATATAGCTCATGTCCAAATAATTTAACAGTCCGAATAGCAGATGGTTCACTATCAAAGGTTGCCGGAACAGGTTCAGTTGTGCTATCAAGGGATCTTACTCTCAACTCTGTTCTCCTTGTTCCTAACTTGGACTGTAATCTATTGTCAATTAGTAAACTCACTAAGGAAAAGAGGTGTATTACTAATTTTTCCTCCACTCACTGTGAATTTCAGGATTTGGATTCGGGGAAGACGATTGGCAATGCTGAGGAATGCTCTGGACTCTACATCCTTAAGGAGCTCCATGATCCACAAGAACAACCTCAAATGGCAGTTGGTAGTAATTCTTTTTCGGTTTCATGTCAAAATAATGATAGTGCAATTATGTTGTGGCACTATCGCTTAGGTCATCCAAATGTTATGTATCTCAAGCATTTATTTCCTTCATTATTTCATAAAAATCCAAAATCCCTTGAGTGCGAAATCTGTCAATTATCAAAGCAAGTCCGGTCTCATTTTCCCATTCAACCCTATAAAGAGTCTAGTCCATTCTCAATGATTCATAGCGATATCTGGGGTCCGTCAAGAATAAAAGACGTAACTGGTACTAGGTGGTTTGTCTCATTCATAGATGATCACACTAGATTAACTTGGGTATTCCTCATGAAAGAAAAATCTGAAACGAGTCAAATTTTCAAAAATTTTAAAAATATGATTCAGACCCAATTCCAGTCAAAAATACAAATTCTAAAGTCTGATAATGCTAGGGATTATTTCAACTCCATTCTAGGAGAATTTCTAGCACAAGAAGGGATAGTTCACTTAAGTTCATGTGTTGATACCTCACAACAAAACGGAATCGCTGAAAGGAAAAATAGGCATTTGTTAGAGGTGGCTAGATCACTAATGTTCTCCATGAATGTTCCAAAATTATTCTGGGGGCAAGCTGTCCTTACGGCAGCCTACCTCATCAATAGGATGCCGTCTAGGGTACTAAAATTCCAAACACCTTGTCAAACACTCCTAAAATCCTTTCCGACTACTCGTCTCATCTCCACCGTCCCACCCAAAATTTTCGGGTGCTCTGTTTTTGTTCATATCAATCGACAACATCGAAGTAAACTTGATCCTAGGTCACTCAAGTGCATCTTTCTTGGGTATTCTTCAAATAAAAAAGGGTATAAGTGTTACTCTCCGGTCACAAGAAAATTCTACAATTCAATGGATGTCACATTTTTTGAAACCCAGCCTTACTATCCCAAAAACGATATTCAGGGGGAGAATTCAACTCAGGAATATCAATTTTGGGATCTTGAGTCATTCAGTGAGTCACCCATCATCACTGAAAATCACATTCCTCCAGAGTCATTTAATCAGCCCGAGTCCATTGTTGACTTGTGGGATAAGGAGCACATCCAAGAGGAAACGGAGGAAGGAGCACTTTCTCAACAAACCCATGAGGCTGAACCGGGTCCTAATCCAAGCAAACTTCCAGGTAACAACGCTCCTAATGGTATTGTTGATTCCGAGTTAGAAAATGATATTCTTAATATGCCCATAGCTTGGAGGAAAGGAATTCGATCATGCACTCAGCATCCCATTGGAAATTTTATTTCTTATGATAAGCTATCACCTACGTTTCGTGCATTCACTTCTAGCATCACAGAGATACAAGTTCCTCGGAATATTCAGGAAGCTTTCAAGTATCCTAAGTGGAAGGCGGCAGTCGATGAGGAAGTTCGGGCGCTGGAAAAGAATGGTACGTGGGAAATTACTGACCTCCCAAGAGGTAAGAAACCAGTTGGGTGTAAGTGGATTTTCACAGTAAAGTACAAGGCAGATGGTAATGTGGACAGGTATAAGGCTCGGTTGGTTGCCAAAGGATTCACCCAATCCTATGGCATTGACTATCAAGAAACTTTTGCTCCAGTTGCCAAGCTCAATACTGTTCGTGTACTTTTATCCTTGGCAGTTAATCTCGATTGGTCGCTTCACCAACTTGATGTGAAGAATGCCTTCCTCAATGGTGACTTAGAGGAAGAAGTTTACATGGACATTCCTGCTGGACTTGAGACGACATCAAACTTCAACAAGGTTTGCAAACTCCGAAAATCCTTGTATGGTCTCAAACAATCTCCCAGGGCCTGGTTTGAACGGTTCACTAAGGTAGTGAAAGGGTACGGATTCGTTCAATGTCAATCCGATCACACATTATTTGTGAAACACTTCCCAGAAGGGAAGCTGGCAATTATCATTGTATATGTGGACGACATAATTTTGACAGGTGATCGTGAAGAGAAAATTGACTTACTTAAAAAATTACTGACAAAGGAATTTGAGATCAAGGATCTTGGAAACCTCAAGTACTTTCTCGGAATGGAGATTGCTAGGTCAAAGAAAGGTATAGCAGTCTCACAACGCAAATACGTTCTGGACTTATTGAATGAAACAGGAATGCTAGGATGCAAGCCGGCAGAAACACCTATGGATACAACTGTCAAACTGGAAGAAAGTGATGGAAGTACGCCAGTTGATAAAGGAAGATATCAACGTCTTGTGGGGAAACTCATCTATCTTTCTCATACAAGGCCAGACATCAGCTTCTCCGTTAGTGTGGTAAGTCAATTCATGAATAATCCAACCGAAAAACACATGACTGCTGTGATCAGAATATTGAGGTACCTCAAGATGACACCAGGAAAGGGTCTCTTTTTTCAAAGAACAACAAAGAAAGAGATTGAGATTTTTTCAGATGCAGATTGGGCAGGTTCAGTGACTGATCGGAGATCAACTTCAGGCTATTGTTCATTTGTCTGGGGGAACTTGGTTACATGGCGAAGCAAGAAACAGTCAGTGGTAGCCCGTAGCAGTGCTGGGGCAGAATTTCGTGCTATGGCACAAGGTATCTGTGAGGGAATCTGGTTGAACAGGCTGTTAGAAGAATTACGGGTTCCATTGAAGCATCCCATGATGTTATACTGCGACAATCAAGCTGCCATCAGTATCGCTAAGAATCCGGTTCATCATGATCGAACTAAGCACGTGGAGATAGATCGACACTTTATCAAGGAAAAGTTTGAAGAAGGAGTTTTCAAAGTCAGCTACACTTCGACAAACTGTCAAACGGCTGACATTCTCACAAAAGCTCTTGCTCGAGTTAACTTCGAAGATCTGACAGGAAAACTTGGAATGATCAACATCTACAACGCGGCTTGAGGGGGAGTGTTGGAAATCAAGCCCATGTCACCTTCCATCCTGTGCGTTCCTCCCCATATTTAGCACCCTTTGTTTACTTCCCTAAATTAGTGTAATATATAGCCTTTATTATAATTGATTTAGGAGTAATTCTAGCAAGGTAGTTTATTCACTTTCCATGTAAGAGTTTATTCTCTTTCCATGTGATAGTTTATTCACTTTCCATGTAAGAGTTTATTCTCTTTCCATGTAAGGGAAATTCCGTCCGGTGATAGTGTACCAGTCCGGAATTGTCTCATATCTGTAGGCTATTTATTTATGCTTTCTTTCATTGTAAACGGAGTATCATAGAATGAATTGAGTCTATGTTCCTCCATAGTTAGTCTTCAAATTCTTCACCAATAATATTAGTTTTCCCATCAAATAGCAAAAGGGGGAGATTGCTAGTGCTCTATTTTTGGTGGTTGACAATTTTGTTCCATTTATATAATGGTTTGGACATATCTTATGGTCTTAGGTCTTAATTGCCTTTATTAAGTTCAAGCTACTCAAACATCAGTTTTGATTAAGGTAAATATGTGTTTGGAGTAGTATGATATTACATTGGGTATTTAAAATTAAATAGGAAATTTGAAAAGAAAATGTCTTGAAAATATAAAAAAAAATGTACTAGAGATTGAACATTTAAATGTCCCTCATGGAGTGTTCAAATGTCCCATGAATGTTCAAATATAGCTTAAAAAGATGTTCAAATGTCTCTATGGAGTTCAACACCCTCTTTAGGTAGTTTGAATGTTTGGTCATGTTTTCACCCTATTTTAGAATTGTTATGTTTTAAAATGTACTTTTTTTTTTCTTCTGGAAATTCACCTTTCCTAAACTTCGAATAATTAAACCATCGAGGATTTTTCTATCAAAACCTAGTCTTTGCACTTTGATGGCGTTGATGCACAAATTGCTAAGATGGTCATAGCTCTTCCTTAAAACTTCATAACTCTCAAACCTTTCAAGAATTTGTCTTGAAAGTCCTTCCAATAGAAAAGATAGCAATGCATTGATTTGCCAACCTCAATACAAGGTTAAGGTGATATACTAAGGAATGTAAGATGCTATATTATAGACTTGAAAAAATAAATAATGATCGATATAAGATCTTTGGAGTAAATACATCCGAATCAAATAAAATTGTACCTTTTTATATTTACAAAGTTTAAGGAGATTGAATAGATAGTTTTTCCATGTATATCTAAAGTTCGTTGTATTGATTGATTTTATAATATGCTTAATTGAATTAATTGATAACTAAGAAAATACAAATAAATGTTAAAAATTAGGATAAGAAAATCAAAATAAATTTTTTAAAATTAGGATACATATATTTGGATTACTTATTCACCCTTAATTTCTAGACAATTATGCGGACGATGGACAAGCTTTCAAATATTTAATAAAGAGGAAAGTGATGAACATAATAATACAAAAGGACATGGCTTGGATTCCATTTTGACATCATGCCATGTCACATGAGAAGCAACATCATAGCCTGATTGAATCATCTCATAGAATAAACATCATGGCCTCTATACCCCTTCATTCATTATCTTTATGTAGACTTTGACATGTTTCAAGCATGTCTTCATCTTCAGAAAAATATGCAAATAATTGGCTGTAGTACTCCAAATAGTAGTAGCTCAATCAACAAACCAAATTTATCCATTTCCATTTGGGTACTCCTACTACAGGCAGGGTAATTGACATGAGGGAAGCGAGCAAACACAACAGAGAAAGGAGCAACAGTTATAGGATCCAACGAGCTTACACTTATAGGTTCCAAGGGAGGGATACTGCCCGATGAATTTACAGTCAGAACTTTCCCGTTTAGAAGCAGTGTTTGGCTGTGTAAATTCCCATCTTTGGCTGTCAAATGATATTCTTCTCTTGTGCTTGAAAAATTTGATCTTTGAGTTTGGTTATTACGTTGTAAAGTCGAAGTCCTGTTGTTACCATCATTTTCAGTTGAAACTTGGACTCGAAGTGTAGTGTTACCGTCTAGGTTGATCAATAGCAATGTGATTCCTGGCTGCAGTGATGAAAACCAGATGAATTAACGCTGAAGAGTATTTATCTTCTGCTGATGAATTTGAATGTAGATTTTACTTACGGATTGTTTGGAACAGTGAGCGTAAGCGCGTATTTTCTTTGTACCATTGAAGCTGGTTGATAGAACATTTCTTCCCATTAAACGGTGCCAAAGAAGAGCGCTGCAAGAGGATAACATCAACAAGAATATGTTTGTGATACTATGTTTAGTCTTAATTTAGAATTAAAAAGTAACCTGTAATAATCAGGATTTGGGACAAAGGTTGTAGTGTTGAGTAGGCCATAGTTTCCTCCAATCAAGGTTTGCCTACAATATGTCTTTGTACCATAAGATGATGCCATTCCAAGCTGATCCAGGTACCTGTTTGGTTAGTGAGAAAACTAGATCAATGTTGAAAAGGAAGTATCCAAAAGTCAGAACTTTCCATCTCAAAACATCAGTACTAACTTACCAGAAACTGAAAGCAAATGCATTAGTGACAAGATTATGGCCACTGTTGTAAGCCCCTCCAGCTTCACCAACCCAAGCAGTTGCTGAAGTTGCAGAATTCTGTAGAATGCTTTGGAGGTCTTGGAATGGTTTGGAACCACCATCAAGATAGGATGGATCAAGAATTTTATCAATAAGGTGATCATCAACCCCTATATACCAGAAATGGAAAAAAGGTTAACCCTCATTCTCAGGATAGAAGCTGCTGCACAGTATGAATATAAGCGCTCTAGACTTACAGTGAAAAATTGTGTAACGAGATGACAAGAACTGACAACATACCTGGACCGAGATTATATATGTGATGGGTAACTACTTGAAGAGATTTGAGTGTTTTATCTATGAATTCTGTGTACCAACTTGCATCAAAGAACCCTCCTGGCCCAATGACCAGTGGCTTAGCTTCATAACTTGCATAAATCTTTTGCACCATGCTTTGGAGAGTGTTTATGTCAGATGCATATTGATCTGCTGGAACTCCTGCTCCAACTCCATTTCCAGTCAGCTCATTTCCTGAGATGAAACAAGAAGTTTCAGAACCCAAAACTCTATTTAAGAAACTGGAGGAAAATTTTATAAACCATAGTATTCTAGACCAAACTCCATTGTCTTCTCGTTCGCCTTTCCTTTGTTTTTTTTCATTTTTTTTTGCTTTTTAAGTGAATATCAAAAGTTCTAGTTCATCTATTGTCTTGATTATTTCAAGCAGTTTTGTTATTCAAGTGTTTTGTAAAAGAAATAGGTACTGCCTTTCTCAGAAATTAAGTGAAAATCTTTGTTATCTGTTGTGAACGACAATATAAGAGCTCTTACCTAGTTCCCAACCATGAATGGTGTAGCCCTTGTTGACAGTATACTGAATAAGGGATTCTGCATCACTGGAATTCCAAGCTCCTGTAGCCAAACCATCCAAGCCTATACTCCTCCCACTTAGTGCATTCAATCCAAAAATCACGACAGCCCTATATTTATCAAACTTGGTGAGAATAGTGTGTTGTTATGTTTCATTTATAAACAGAAACTTGTTCAGAGAAGGAAAGAAATGCATTCGATAAGACATTGCTTTTTGTTTGGACTGCGGACATATGGTGGGAAAATTTTACCCAGCGTCTCTGAAGAACTGGTTTAACTCATCCCATCGCGACATAGGTAAGCAACCTTCTGAGAAACCAAACATTTCAGAGCTATTTTTAACAAACTGAGCACAGGGTTGTTGGTCACCGGTTCTTTGGTATATTACTTTATCCTGTAAGGTGCCACCCATCCTAATTTTTAAGGAAGAAAAAGCTGCAATACATATCATCCAGTTAAGAGTTGTAACTTGAGCCACTAAAAGATACAAATTAAGCAATTTGAAGGGTTAATGAGTTCTATGGAAAATCTTGGTCACCTTTGATGGCATTGAACAAAATTTTGTTGGTAAGGTCCTACAAAAAGAAATTCATCAATTAGAAAAATGAAAAAATAGTCCCCTAGCTACCAGGTTATGGATCAATCATGCTTTCTACGTAACTCTGGTATTGTTTGAATTTCTTTTCGACCTAATCAGTAGCATACCAAGTAGTTAAAAAAAAGCGGTCGAATGAAAATGGAAGTAGCTTAACTTACCAGATTGAGAAGAGAAGCTCTACCCCAACTGCAAGTTCCATAGTCACATTTAGCAGGAGGCCACCAATCCAAAGTGGCGCATACAAAATCATCATCTGTGCTTCCAATTGCAACTCTTCCATTAATAAAAACTCTGCCTTCTTCAACATTTCCAGATCCTCCACTTCTCTGCGAAGCCACTGGGATTGAGCTCTGACTCATCAAGCACACCCATAAACAGAACCCTACAAGAGTCAACACACAACCCATATCTCATCCACAATGTCTTTTTTTATTTTTATTTTTATTTTTTGTAGAAGTCATGTTCATCTCACACTCTTGTAGAGACCCATCTCATTTTTGTAAGAATAAAATAAAGTTTAACAGTTTTTTAAACATAATTTCTGATTTCTATCTGATAACAAATGTGTTAATCAGAACCTACTTACCTAGATGATAAAGCTCCAGTTATGTCATTACCAGTTATTGCATATCTCCTAAGTTTTGTCGTTGCCATTTGAGGCCAGTCAGAATCAATTTAGGATTTGCAATGTCAAAGAAAGCTTATGGGGTTTAAGACCAGCATAATTGTTGATTTTTTAAAGGTGCAATTATGTCGGAAGTTATGTTTAAGATTTGCAATTATGCCATTACCGGTTATAGGATTTACAATTATGTTTAAGACCAACATAAATGTTGATTTTTTAAAGGTGCAATTAAGCTATAACTGAATATGGTCGGAAGAAACAAAATTGATGATTTTTTTTTTTTTTCATTTTTTAAGACCAAAAAAAAAAAAAAAAAAAATTATAAGATCATCTTCATTTCCACTTCCAAACAGTTTAGAATTTACACTATTTTGCTTATTTATTTATTTATTTGTTAATGTCTTGGAGTAGGCCAAATCCATGTCCTGAAAAATAAAATAAAATAATCTAAGATGCATCTTTGGATCGGAGGAAAGTGACAGATAATCAAGAAAATGTCAACTTTCATAATCTAATATAATGTTGAATTCAACATCAACGAAACATGAAAAGCTTCACCATATCAACCCTTCCCCAGTAGCTCCTCGATCCGGCTACGTTTGTTAATTTGGCTCATTAATGGCTTAGTCCCCTCACTAAGAAGACATGTGCTACCAAACTACTAGGTTTCTTCTGTTTGACTTCAATATAGATTGGAACAGCGCTTATTCTTCCATTTTTCTATTGGAAAAGAACTTACACTCTTATTAGAAAAATGGGTCATGTTGAAAATATTAATCCAACTTAAAATTAAATTAGAAGAACTTTAGGAATTTGAGAAGTGTTAAGAGTTGTTATTTATCTAGACTTCTTATGTTATTTACAAGTCTTAGTTAATTATGAATTTGAGTTATATTTCAAATATGATAAGTTATTATAAATATATGTTGGGTATTAATTAGTTGATTAATGACTTGAATGAGACAAAATATTTTTTAGTAAAATTATTATCAATATATAACCAAAGAATGTGCATTCTTTTACATGGTGTGAGAGCTAGAAGATCATGGAAGAGCTAGAAAACATAGTGATTATCATATTTGTAATTCCATTCATAGCTTAGGGGCAAAAAAATTGGTCAATGAAACAACTAATCGAGATTCTTGGATATCTCAGAAATCTTGTTGTACTCACAAACTTCGTAAAGTCCTACAAAATTAGTAAAATAATAGGGAAAATAATGAAAATATTTTTTTTAAAAATTAAATAATTGTGGGGAAAAATCTCAATGTTGATATTATTTACAAATGAATATTCTTCCCTTTGATTCTTTTGCTTTGATCACAATCCAACAAACGATGATGAAAATGTTTTCTTTGTCTTTAAAGTCAATCAAAGACCAAGAATGACTTTGTCAAAAGGAGAGGAACACGTGATTAGTTCTTCTGCAATTTCTCGAATTTGTAGGTAGATTTTGTGAAGTCTTTTATTTTTATTTTTTGTGAAACTTTTTTTTTTCTTGTGCAGAGTCATTTTGTCAATCGATCTTCTTCATTAAAGGAAGTCACCATTATTTATAGGCGAAATTAAAGAATTAAATTTGGAATCCCTAAAGATTTAATTACTTAATTCAAAAAATTTGGTTCCTTGATTTTAGCAACTCTTCTCATTTATTAAGGAAATTTGCCAATAAGAGAATATTTATTTATTTTAATTCTTTTTAACTTCAATTGAAAAATTTGTTTCCTTAAGAAATTCACTAACCAAAGAATATTTATTTTTAATTCTCTTTTGACTTTAATTGAAAGATTTGATTTTATTTTCAGGACTAAATTTTATAGTCTTTCAAAATTCACCATGACCAATCACTTGTGGAGCCCAAATTTTGTTGAATTAGGAAGCCACAATTTTTGAATACCAATTTAGTGATAATTTAATTCACTAAAAATTTTGATGTCTACAAATGCCCCCACTTCAAGACACATCATGTACATGCCTTATTATGTGTACGATGTGGGTCTTAAAGTTAGCCTTCTATGAAAAGTCTTGTTTCATTTTTCTTTTTGGAGCATGGAGTATGGAGTTGCATGGTACATTGACCCCTAAAGACACTTGGAGCATAGAGCTATGGAGGTGCATAAAGCATTGATATGTGGCTGCTATATATATATATATACAAACACACACACACACACGAGTTTATTTTATTTTATTTTATTTTTTTCAAGTTTCAAACTTTTTGTTTTTTTTTTCTTTTTGACTCTTTTTTTTTTCAAGGTAGAAAAAGGCTCACTGTTCCTAAATGTGTTGATCTTCATTGTTTGAAGAGATGAATTTTCTTTCAACACTTAAGATGAATTTTTAACAAACTTAAATATCTATAAAAGAAAATTCTGAATACTTAAAATTTGACCCTGATATGATCAAGTTATGACCTTGATGCAGAGTGATGTTGCATTTTTGGCACTTAACTACTAAAGTCTTCACCCATGCAAATTGGCTTGACTTGGATATATGGTGATGTCCAAATTTTAACACTTAATTAAAATTGAAACTACACTTAGCACCTATATAGAGAAACCATAACCTTGACACTATGTGGTGTTGTACTTTCAACACTTGATGCGGTTTAAGTGCTAAAGTCTTCACTCATGCTAATTGACTTGACTTGGATGCATATATAGTGACATTCAAACTTTAACATTTAATTAAAATTGAAATTACACTTAACACTTAAGTAGACAAGTTATAACCTTGATGTTATGCGGTGTTGTACTTTTGACACTTGGTACAACCTAAGTGCTAAGGTTCTCACTCATGTGAATTGGCTTGACTTGGGTGCATAACGATGTTCAAACTTTAATATTTAATTAAAATTGGAACTATACTTAACACCTATGTAGACAAGTCATAACCTTGATGTTATGTGGTATTGTACTTTCAACACTTGCATAAGTGCTAAGGTCTCCATTCATGCAAATTGGCTTGACTTAGGTGCATAGTGATGTTCAAACTTTGACATTTAATTAAAATTAGAACTACACTCAACACTTATATAGACAAGTCATACATTGATGCTATGTGGTATTGTACTTTCAGCATTCAATATGATTTAATGCTAAAGTCCTTACTCATATGAATGAGCTTAGCTTGGATGCATAGTGGTATCCAACTTCGCAATACTTGATTAAATTTTAGAACCATATTTAACACCCATGTATTTCCTTTCATATTTATCTGTTTGATTTTAGAATGGTGTTCATCAAGCATTTCAAGGGAAATATTGTGACTACTCTTGAGGAGGATAGTGAAGACTTTGATGAGGGAACTACTATGCTAGCACATAAATCATTTTTCGACCCCCAAACCCTGTTACTACTAGTGATAAATGATCTATTACACATCTCTTTTTGGTCCTGAGTAGTCACTTGCGAGATTAAAAATATTAGTAATACAAAATTCAACAAAGTAAAACTTGTTTATGACATCCAATTATTAAATTCTTCTCACCTAACTACCATTGAAATTTATGATTAATTCAAAATTTTGAGCTCTCATATATGTGATGAAAATGTAGAATATGAAGGTTCCTTATAGAAGGATATTGAGAATAGGTAAAGGAGGTGTTAGGTTGACATGATGGATTTCTTAAGAGATGCAAGCTTTATGAAGCTATCTTTGCATTCTTATTCAACTACGACTGTCTCGCTTATGTTATAAAAGCTTTCCGTGAACGTTTGTGTCTTTATACTAACACTTTACATACTTCCATTGGAGAGGTTTCTCGTTTCTTTTAGGATTTATATTGAAACGTTGGGCTACCCATTATTGGATTTTTTTATGATGAGGAGGTATCGAGTACAAAAACGCTATTTAATGACATAGAAAAGTCCTTACTCCTACCAAGTTATTAACACTTGTTCCTTGCATATTATTGGAATTGCTTTGAGACAAAGGAAGAGTCTTTGGTTAAGAGATTTGAAAGCCTTTGCCATTAGGAAACCCTTGGGATGTGAGGTAGTCCATGTATGGAGGTGATGACCACTTTACATGGATGTACCCTGTCTCTTTGGAGGCATGTAAGAGGTTGTGTACTATTGAAGGGTATGATTGCTTATGTTAGGGACCCTTTTTGGTTTGCCCTATTCTTTTTAGAGCCACCTTGACCTTGTAGGTTGAGCTTATATCCTTTTATTAGGAATTATATCCCTAAATGTGGGTGTATTTGAGAGCCCTTTGGTGCTGCTTTAGTGCTAAAGTCCTCACTCATATGAATTAGCTTGTTTTGGATGCATGGTGATGTCAAAACTTTATCATTTAATTAAAATTGGAACTATAGTTAACATTTATGTAGATAAGTTATAACCTTGATGCTACATGGTGTTGTACTATCAACACTTGATGTGGCTTAAGTGTTAAAGTTCCTTTTGATGCGAATTGGCTTCATTTGGGTGCATACTAATGTTCAAACTTTAACATTTAATTAAAATTGGAACTACACATAACACCTATATAGATAAGTCATAACCTTGACATTTCGCAGTGTTGCACTTTCGACACTTGATGCGACTTAAATGCTAAATTTCTTCCTCATACGTACTAGCTTGATTGGGATGCATAGTGATATTCAAACTTTAATATTTAATAAAATTAGAACTACAGTTAATGCTTATGTAGACAAGTCATAACCTTGACACTACACAGTGTTGTATTTTCAACACTTGATGCGACTTAAGTGTTAAAGTCCTCACTCATGAGAATTGACTTGACTTGAGTGCATAGTAATGTTCAAACTTTGACATTTAATTAAAATTGGAACTACACTTAACACCTATGTAGACAAGTCATAACCTTGATGCTACGCGGTGTTGTACTTTCAACACTTAAAGTGGCTTAATGCTAAAGTCCCCCACTCATACGAATGGGCTTCACTTGAATACATAGTGGTATCCAATTTCTCAACACTTAATTAAATTTATAACCATATTTAACACCCATGTATTCCTTTTCATATTTACTTTTTATTTTTATTTTTAGAATGGTGTTCTTCAAGTGTTTCAAGGAAAATACCGTGATTATTCTTAAGAAGTATAGTGAAGACTTTGAGAAGGGAACTACTTTGCTAGTGTAGAAATCACTTATTAGCCCCTAAACCTTGTTGATTCAAGTGATAGAAGTCCGTTACATATCTCTTCTTAGTTTGGAGTAGCATCTTGTGAGCTTACAAATATTAGTAATTCAAAATTCAACAAAGTAAAACTTGTTTCTAACTTCTTGCTGTTGAATTCTTCTTACCCAACTACCATTGAAACTCATGATGAATTATAATTGTTGAGTTTTGGCATACGTGATGGAAATATGGAATGAGGAGGTTCTCTCAAGGTGGTTAGGGAATCTTTTCTTTATTGAAGGATATTGGGAATGGGTAGAGGAGGTGTTGGATTGACATGATGGATTTCTTAAGAGACGCAAGCTTTATAAAGTTATCTTTGCATCCTTATTCAGTTGCGCCTATCACACTTCCATTATAAAAGTTTTCTGTGAGTGTTGGTATCCTAATATTAACATCTTACATACTTCCATTGCAGAGGTTTCCATCTCCCTTTGGGATTTATATCCATTGCTAGACTACCCATTACTGAATCTTTTTACGACAAGGTATTACCAAGTACAGAAGAGCTATCTAATGATACAAAAAGTCCTTACTTTCACCAAGTTGTCTACACTTGTTCCATGTATAAGATCAAATTTGCTCTAAAACAAAGGGGAAGTATTCGGTTAAAATCACCTTATAGGTGTCATTTTGATATAAAGGCTTCATAAAATATGCAAAGCCCCTGAATATATTGTACAAGGAACAACACATAGAGGCCCAAAAAGACTTATAATCCTTCTAGAGATATTAATCCCGTTGCACCCCGTACTTAGTTAGAGATGAAGGTATTCAGTGACCTTAGTATGGCTGAGGGAGCTATTAGAGAGACTTATTTGGCTGTTTAACTTGCATGCTAGTTATGCAAGTTTGTTCTTTTTGGGAAGGGTGTTACTTTGATTTGCCTTAAAATCTTCAAGGTAGCTAGTAAAATGACTCAAGACCAGTTGTTTAGCCTTGCTATTTTGGTATTAACAAGCATTTACAATGGCTTGAATGAAATTGTTTGTTCTTTGAAGCATGAGGTTAATGCCTCCATTTTCCCCTTTATATGGATGGTTAGATGAATATTTTGATACCTATTTCATTTCTCTATATTGGGACCACTCCCTGTGGATGATTCATTATGTTGGTGAGTTTTCTACTAAGTGTTTCGAAGATTTGCAATCACAGGGTTGGATAATGTCTTGCAACCACGTAATGTTAAACTATCTAGCACTACCTTGAAATGAGTGTGTGAACTTAGTTGATGATGAATCTATTACTGCTATGAAAGTTTCTTATCTCATAAGTTTCGCTCTAGTTATTCATCTTTGCAATATGACAAACACCGGGTAATGCAAGTGTATTATCCTTATCGATTTTTTCGACAATTTGGGTGTCCTCAAGATGTTCCTGAAGGTTTGCTAGAGGTTTTTTTTTTTTGCTCTGGAGCTTTGGAGGAGGTGTATCGACATTGGGAGTCTTGCACCAAGCTTGGTACCCACTCAAGAGTCACTATACTAAATTGCCATAACCTTAGAGAGTTTTCAATCACCAAAGATTATGCAAATTGGTGGTTTAGAGTGTGGAACTCTTAGAAGGAAACTCTCACTATTTGTATAGAGAATCTTCTTGGTTCCATTCAACAAATAGCCTTAAAGTCTTTAAAGAGTAGAACATACAAGATTGGGTTAAATGTCCTTACAAAGAGGAGTGGGGCAACGCTGAGGAAGAGTTATGATAATATACTCGATGACTTAGTAGTTTCTTCAAATCATTCAATGGGTGACCATTGAGCTAATTCCTTCACACACTTGGAGCATGATGGAATTATACTTAGTAATGGTAATGGTTATTGCTACCAAGCTTTTGAGCAAGATGACAATGCAAATATCCCTAACATATCAACTAATAACTCTAAAGATACAACTAAATGTCACTTTAAACGTTAAAATACTAGACCCAACCCTATGTACTATGAGGAGGCTAACTATCATTTGCCTTTAGGCTTGCTTAATCGGTTGAACTCCATGTTTCATTATGAGTTGATGCACTGCAACTTTTAGATTAAGACCTAGCATTTTGTTGCATACCCATGCAAAGCCATCTTTATATTTGAGTAACAATTCAAGATAAATTCTCTTTAGAAGGACTTAAAAGCATACTAACATAGATTGGCCTTGGGTATTCATATATAACCAAGTTGAGTTTTTTCACTCATTTTTAATAGCTTGCCTCCTATTGTCCTCAAATGCTTGAGGAGCTTTCTCTGGTTCACCTTCTGAAGATTTTGAATTAGACTCGAATTTTACCATAACATGGTAGCTAACATATGTCGAACTTTCCTTAACATCATTTGAGCATCCCTCCTCTAACTTCTTAATGACTATAATGGTATGTCGTTTTACTTTTTATTGAATCATTAGTACAGATTTCCCAAGTTAAGTGGCACTTCATCCATGATAGGATTAAACTCCTTGTTTCTATATCTTCTTTTAGTTTGATACATCGCTTCTTTCTTGTGATGTTGTGGCCATGACTTTTGGGGTAGAGACCCAATCATTGTTGTGTTGATATTGATGGAATATGTGTTAAATTGTTTTTCACTAGGTTAAAATTGCTTAACCTAGTGAATGCTAAAGCTCGGGTAGTTGGAGTGCCAATTCGATCAAACACTGAAGTTCAAGAAGGAGAGTTGGACCCATTACTCTCTTCAATGTTTTCCACGGTGATTTGTTATGTACTTGCCTTAGTTCTTTTAGTCTTAGCTAAAATCTTGATAGCTTAGAAGTTACAAACCCTAGACTTGTGGGGGATTTGATTGTATACCCTTGTTGCCTTAATTTTTATTTTTATTTTTTATTTTTATAGTTTTGTTAAGACCATGATATCTTTTCACTTGCAGTCTTAAGGCTAAGTTCTCGTAGTTGTGATGATGAAGTGAAGTCATAAGGGCCTTGGCTAATAACTTGTAAGCCTTAGGGTCAAACCCCACATATGTTCTTTTGTTAAGAAAAAACCCTTACGTTGTTTGATCTCCTGAGGGTTTGACGGATTTTTGTATCTCATCCCTAGAGAAAAGTGGCAATTTTAGAAGAAGAATGATTTATCTTATTTCAAGACCTGAAAATCCCCATTGTCTAACCTTAATTTGAGGTTATACTTCACTTTTGTCTTCTATAAAAGTTGATTGATCCTCATTTTGTCAAAATCTTTGAACATACCTAAAAATTGCGGGAGTTGTAGCATTTTTCAAGTCTGATGCTGATCCTTTTAAGGATTTTCTCTTTTACTTCGATTCGAGTCATCAATGGTGTAAAATTTCTCCTACTAATGTTGGCTCACATTGTTTTTTTTTTTTTTTTTTAAGTTTAGCTTTTCCGGTGGAAGGAATTATTGTAGGGGGAACTTCTTACATAGCATCATCTTCTATGTTTGATTAAAATCCCAATTATTTGTGAGATTCATTTACATTCAAGTTACAATTTTAAAATTTGTTTTTAAATTGATAATATTTATGATATAACGTTAATTAATTTTTTTATGTATATATGTCTACTTAATAATAATAATTTTTGTTTTATCAATTGTTTGCAGGAGTTTTCTAAATTCTAAAAATTATATGTTAATATATTAGATTAGGTTAGTAATTTTGTTCAATTATTACATTGAGTCTAATATATCATATTTTTAAGGGTATTACCTATTATAATTGATGTATATATATATACATTTGATGTATTAAAGTATGAGAAATGACTTATACATGTTCTCCTTCAACCTCTCCATATCTACTATCCAAAACTTTAACCATATTTCTATTTTTTTTCCATTCTTTTATTTTTTGTTCATTTCCTTCCCTTCCCCTATATCTTCTCCTTTTTTTTTTTTTTTTTTTTTGAGTATTGAACAAAAAGAAAAGAGAATGAAAGAAAGAAAAAGTAGAATGTGACGCCAAGGAAGAAAAGGAAAATGAAAATGGAGAAGAAATATGGTTAAGGTTTTGGATGGTAGATGTGGAGAGATTGATTAAAAAGGTATTTTGGTCATTTCACATATAAATTTTGTTTTACTTTTTTTTTTTTAAATAAATGGATGTATAAGAAAAGATTGGATGCATTTAATAATTCTCAAATGTTAAAAAACTTTCACATTTTCTTTCTTAAATAAAAATAAAAGTAAAAGAGCAAATTTTCCATCTTTTATCAGTGTCCAAAACCTATTCCTTCTTTTTTTTCTTATGGAAAAAGAGATAGAGAGAGCTGTGGCAAATTAATTTTTGCCTTTTTATTTAATTGAAAAAAATAGCCACAATGGCAGTGCACACTATTTTTCTTTTATTTCTTCAATTTTTTATTTTTATTTTTTTGTTTCCTTAGAAAAAAAGAAAAGAAAAGGAAAGGTTGAAATAAGAAGACAAAGAGGAAGATAAGCAAAGGAAGGATTTTAGGTGGGACATTTAACATTCGTCTTTTGAGTAAGGTATATAGTCATCCTATTTTCGTTATTTATTATTGCTCAATCAAATTACTTCTTTCATAAAAATTAAGAAATTATTTGTAGGGACAATTGTGTTTTGGACCTAGTTAGGCCCAAAAATTAAGTTTTGGTCCATATAAGTTGACCATTTAAGTCCAAGACTTAGAGGAAGTGTGAAAATTGAGAAGAAGGATGTGAATTTTTTATCTTTTCAAAAATGATCTTTATTGACTATGAAAAAAAAGAGAATAGAAAAACATTAATTTAAATTTTATTCCTTTTGTAAACCTCAATAAAATTTAATTTAATTTATTGATTTGGAAAAAATACACCATTTTCCAAAGAAATAAAAATAAATTATTATTATTATTATTATTTAAAAATCAAACATCTTGGAAAATATATATATTTAAAATTATGTATGAAAAAAATAACTAAAAATATGTGAAAATTATTTTTTTAAAATGACATATTTTTAGAATATATTTTTTTAAAAAAATTAGTTTTCTAAAAATAATAAATTTTCATAATAATTATTAAAAAAAAATTTAAGATTAAAAAGTTTGTCAAACATTGTGGTAGAAAATACTCAAAATAGTTTTGAAGGGTATATTAATCTCTTCACATTTTATATCATTCCCATCAATTATGCAACTTTTATGGACCAAGTCTTAATTTTAAAGCCCAACTGAGTCCAAAACACAATTGTCCCTTATTTATATATGACAATTAAGATACCTTACTCAATCAAATATAATTATTTATTAAGGAATGAATCATATCATTTCTGCAATCTTAATGAACCCTACCAAAACATCTTTTATCCATTATTTTAGATCATACCATTGAAGGCGAATTGATTAAAGATTTTTCGGGATGTTCTTTATTAGTAACAAATTCTGATTTTTTTACCTTACTTATCAAGATTATACTCTTGCTTTATAAGCAGGGCAAATGACCAGCCTTTCTCCACTCTTGGGAAGAGGGAAAATAATTTCTATGGCTTCTACCGTGTTCTTTGTGGGTCTAATTTTCTTCCTTAGTCTGGTTGGCAAAGGTGAAATCTCATCTACAAATGCTTTTAAATATACAACTTGCAAATGCATGGGTATTGTCTATTGATATAACTTGTGTTAACATTAATTTTCTTTAATTTTTATTGTTTGAAATTACAGGAGTTGGCCAACAATGTACGTTGAACAGCATTTCGTATATCCAATCACTGACAGGATCAGTTATACAAGGGAAAGCCGAGTGGGAAATTAAAATTATAAACAACTGCACATGCACCCAATCCAACTTGAAATTGAAATGTGATGGGTTTCAGTCAGTGGAGAGGGTAGACCCGAAGGCCATGGTCAAAACTGGTGATGTCTGTCTCATCAAAAATGGCTTGCCATTTCCTGGTTTTTCTTCATTCAGCTTTGTATATGCTTGGACCCAGACATACCCATTCAGACTTCTTTCTTCCGAAATTACTTGTCCTTAATGGAAGCTGTTAGTTTTAAGCAAGTATTACATCAATAAAATCTGATATTATGTTATGAGATATGGTCAAATCCACAATATCAACTCCCTTTATGGCAATGATATATCCATTCAGCATGTGATCTCACTTTCATTTTATAATACTTTCATAATTTTTTTTTTAAAATATTTGGAAAATTTGATACTTTACAAAAGTAATTGTAGAATGTAATTTGTGCAATGTATATTACCATATTATAATATTATTTTTTTAAAGGATAGTTTTGGAGGTTATGATGACTATGGTTTAAATTTTGATTAAGTTTGTAAGTCATTAAGTTGATTTATCAAACTCATTTTTAATTTTAAATTATTTTATCAAATATATTTAATATGCTTTATAACTTGGATTAAGTCATTGAATTGATTTATCAAACAAATTATTTTTTATTTAAAAATACTATGTGTGATCAAAATCCCAATTATTTGTGAGTTTCATTAAAATTTCTATTTTACATTTTACTTTTAAATTAATAATGAGTATGATATAAAAATTAATTTAGGTTATGTTTGGTTTTTGAAATATATTTAAGGAAAATGATTTTCTTATATTTGGTTTTATTATGCAAAATATGAAAAAAAAAGTCAAATAAAATTAAAATTAGTTAAGAATTTAGAAATATTTGGTTAAAAGAGATGAAATAGTTTTCAAATTGTAATATAATATTTCTCATGTTTTTTTTTTTGGAAAAAAACAAATTTTTGACATATATAGTTTATCATTTTAAATATTTACATTTAGGTTTTCAAACAAAATGTTATTTTTACAAGAAAATAACAAGGATAATTTTCTCAAAATGAAGAAAAAAAGGGACAAAATGTTAAATTTCAAAATTTGAGTTTTCACTTACCATTTTAATCAAATAACCCAAGAATTTACATATTTTTAAATTATTTAATTTTTATATAGAAGAGTTAAATAAATGAAATGAGAATAATTTTCCTTAAACTATAAGAGCATCTGCATATGTTGATAGTACATGTTTTAGCTTATTTTATTTTGAGGAAAAAAAAATAAATTTGTACATGATTGTACATGCAGTCGATCCAACTTGAAATTGGAATGTGATGGGTTTGAGAGGGTGGAGAATGTAGACCCAAAGGCCATGACCAATACTGGTGGTGTATGTCTCATAAAAAATGGCTTGCCATTTCTTGCTTTGTCTCCATTCAGCTTTGTCTAAGCTTGGGATAATTCATTCCCATTCAAGCTTCTCTCTTCCCAACTTACATGTCCTTGATAGAAAATGTTAGTTTTAAGCCAAGTATTTCATATGGGTTATGGTCACACCCACATCATCGATTCCCTTTTGGCAATGACTTAAGTAAATTCTTAAATTTTAAGTCCTCTTCAAAAGATATTTCCTATTTTAATACTTGTAATAAAGTTGTGCCTTAATAACTGCTATACAATTGTTACCAATTATTTGTGAGTTTCATTTACATTAAAGTTATTATTTAATTTTTTTAAAAGTTAATTACAATTATGATATAAAATTAATTATTATTATTTTTTTAATGCATACACATGCACTTAATAATAGTTTTCATTTATAACTTTTTTGGAAGAGTTTTCTAAATTCTAAAAGTAATGTGTTGATATATTAGATTAAATTGATGATTTTGTTTCATTATTACCTCGAGCTCCTTTAAAATCAATTCATATTTTAGGTATGTATGGAGCTTCATAAATGAATCATATATGACAATTTGTTGTGGTAGCAAATAGAGCATTTCCTGAGTGTCTTAATTTGATGGCAATTGCAGCGACATGAATATGTTGGATGGTCAATTGCTAAAAAATTTATAAAAGAGAGCAAAAAATCCATGCATGCCTAGACTTTTAGCAATACACCTTTCTCCAATTATCATGCAACGATATTCACCTATTCATAAAAGTCTTTATTCCCACTGGCAAAATTAGTTATACTAATAAAAAAAATTCACTAAGAAAATGTCGACTTATTTTCAAAATATTAAAAGAATGTATTAATAATTGTAGGCCGTGTAGCAAGCTTTCTTTTCTCATTTTTTTTCTTTCTACATTGGAGTTAAGTAGATTAAAGGAAAAAGAAAAAGAAAAAGAAAATCTTCGTGCCTATTAAAAGTAAACTCTATGAAATTAATGAAATCCAAATTCCATGAAATTACACTATTTATTTTAAGAAAGTGAAAACTTTAAAAGTCTTCCATGTAATGTTTTGTTTGGTTTGGAAGATTTTTTCTAATTTTCATTTTTAAAAATAGGTTTTATTTTATACTTTTTTTTTCTTGAAAGTTTTTATTTATTAAAATAAGTAAAATTTGTCTTTAAAAATTGAAATTTGTAAAATCTTACTTGATTTTGAGTTTTATGAAATGGTGAAAAAAATAATAGAAATTTTTATAATACATAGGATATGACATGGCATGAGATATGTTATTATATATGGTAATATAACATTTTCCCATTTTTGAGCTCAATTTCTAGAAAATTAAGATAGAAAAATACCACCATAACATGTTTTTGACTCACTCATTTCCATTTTCTTTCAAATTAAAATAGGAAATAGTCTAAACATACCTTATTTTTTATCAATGTCCTCAATTACAACTTGCCAATTTAAGCATAAATATCCCTCCATTCCAATCATTGCTTAAAATAATAATAATTATTTTTCAGAAAATTTGAGAAATGGATTATGGATTTAATGGGGTTCAACATTTGTAGATTTTCTTTTCCTTTAAAAAGAAATATAAATATAGTTAAATATTTTGTCCATGTTTATCTAAACTTCTCTTTTAAGTAGCCAAATAGACAACCATTTTTCTTGTCGGAGGAGACGAAGAAGAATATCCAGCAAGTCTGTTTAATTTAATGGCTCCTACCATGAAATTCGTCTGCCTAATTTTCTTCCTTAGTCTGATTGGCAAAGGTGAAATCTCGCCTGCAAATGATTTTAAATATTATATTTTTTTTTTCCCTAAGAAATTGTTTTGTTAATTTTATAAAACATAGAAAACAATTTGAACTCAATTTAATTTCAAAAACATAGAAAACATGAGTAATTATTTCCACTGCTTATATTATTGATTGTCCAAATGATAGGCATGTGCCAATGTCCAAGCAACAATGTGGAGATAAATCAAGGTCCAACGGGGAATAAGGTAGAAGGAAAACCAGAGTGGAAGGTGACATTATCCACTAACTGCAGTTGTTCTCAAACAGATGTGCATTTAGCTTGTGCTGGATTTCAGACTGTAGAAGATCTGCCCTCTTACATCATCACCCACGAGGGTGACACTTGTTCCTTGCACCAACCTGTTCACGATTATAAACCAGTTAGCTTTATATATGCTTGGGATACTTCTTTCGGTTTCAAGCTCATTTCCTCCACTGTTGCATGTTCTTAAGCTAGGGTTTGAGCGGCTCTAACATTTTCAGTAAGCTCTACTTTTGGAAAAGTTTAGCGGCTATATTTTACTGTTTTTGTACTTGGGTTATCTGAGAAATAGTAAGAGCTTCTAGTATGTTTCTGGTCCATGCCCTGCTGTTTTGAGATTGTGAGTTGAGTGTTTCTTATTGTATTTTGGCAAAAAAAAAAAAAAAAAAAAAAAAAAAAAAAAAAAAAAAAGAGAGGAAGGAGAAGGCCTTTTTAACTGTTGTGAAAATAAAGTTGGTTTTATTTATTTATTTCAATCATTACAAATTCATCTATGAGTGGAAGTAAATATCCAAAAAAGGGAAAAAAAAAAGAAAAAGGAAAATCCAATTAAGATGTAGGGTAACCATTTTCCAAATATGCAGAGTTTGACATTATGATTTACAAAACTAAAGGGAGAATTACTATGGGCTAGATGTGATAATTACTGAGAAGTTTCACTTATCTCAAAAATATATAAAAGACAATTTTACTCTTAAATATGTTTTCTATATTATCTATGAATAAATTAGAGATTATCAATAATGTGAGATCTACGCATTGATGATAAGTACAGTTAACCCATAGTATGTATCTTATGTTCTAAAAAAATTGTTTTTCACTTTTAAACAATCAACGAGCCATTTAACAAAGTTTTACTTATAAAAGTTAAGAATGAAAATAACTTTATTATTTACTTGAATGGATTTCATAAAAATAACTAATAAATTGTGCATTAGTAATATAGTTTATTATTTTGTATTAATCATAAATTATTTTATATTATCACATCAATATGGTATATTAAATAAATTTGTCATTTTTTTTACTCCTTTAATTACGTGGGGTTGAATAAAAATGAAAAAGTGAAAAAGAAAAGGAATATATATATATATATATATATATATATATAAAATAAGAAATTGTACAATGAGTATGATAATAAGTTGAGTCAAATAATAATAAATTTAAATTTAATATTAAAAATTATAAGGTACAAATAAATAACGAAAAGATAAAATCTATGAGAAAAAAATTTATTTTTTAGAGATAGTTTAATAATTTGACTACAGGAGGAAACATTGACAAAGATTTCCCTCACTCGGCCTATAATGAAAATAAGAGAAATAAAATATGTTAATAGTAAAGTAAAAAAAAAAAATTATATTTAACTCAATTTAATACTTAATCCACCCTCACCCCCAAACCTAACAAAAATAAGAGAAATAAAATGTGTTAATAACAAAGTCCAAATATATATATATAATTCAAGTTAATACTTAATCCCAAGTTTGAGTATAAATTTTAAATCATGAGTTAATTTAATAGAATATTCATATCACAAGGTTTCTTAGAAAGGTATTATAAATTGGCTTGCTTCATATGGTTTTTAATAAATTTTATATGAGATTTTAGACTTAGATAATGAGAAAATTTTAAAATAATACATATGTTACTCACATAAATTCCATATATTAATAATAATGGTCAAAATAAATTTAATATCAATGATTATAATAAATAGTAATGAGTAAATTTATTTGATATTAGTGATTATAATACTAATAAGATGTTACAATTTTAAAATAACTTAATAAGTAATTTTTTTAACCTTATCATTATCAACTAATAAAAATGGGATAGAAGTAAAATAAAATTGGGAAAAAAAGGGTCATTAAATTCATTTATTTATTTTTTTATTTTATAAATCATAATAAATATAATAGCAATTTTTTTTTTTAGAAAGTCATTAAAATCATTCATTTTCATTACTTTGTAAGTCACAAAAGACCATATCAATTTAATAGATATCTCACATTTTTCTTTATAACCAACCAACATACAAAATCATTTTTTCATATGAAATAATAAATAATTAAAAAAATGACATACATCCAAAGAAAAATAAATAAATAATTAGGATAAGTATCAATTCAATATTTCAATAGTTAGAATAAGAGTAAAAGTTAAATGGGTTTGTGATACTAAATAAATGGCTGTTACACAAATAGTAGTGTAGATGGAAGGGTTTTCCGGTATTAAATAAATGGATGTTACACAAATAAATTTGATATTAATAATTGTAATAAATAATAAGAGGAAGTTACATTTGAATAATAAAAATAATTTAGAAACTTATAAAATTGAGGAAAGAGAAAAATAAATGATATAATAGGGGTGTTTTAGGAAGGAAAAAAGTGTAAAACATATTGTATTTTTATAGATAGTATAGATGTAAGTATAGTTTTCTCTTGCATTATGACCCATTTTGGTAGATTTTGATTAGAACTAACAATTTTGGTACAATCTTATTAGTTCAAGCTTATTTAAAGTTTATCCTGATGGTAACCAATAAATAGATTATCATTGTATCAAATTTTTATTAGAGGTTTCAAAAATCACAAAGTAAGGCTAACTGTAAGGCAATACTATAGAACATTAGAATAAGACATAGTGGAATATCTTGTATTGAACTAATTAAAAGATTTCTTGAGGATAGGGTTATTTCTTGAAAAGAAATTTTTTTGATTGTATATGGAAAATTTGAGGGGAAAAACCAATTATTATCAACGTTTTGGGTGAAAGGGTACAAGGTTGATGAAGAACTTAAAATCCTTTTCAAAACGTCTTTAGTGTAAATCAGGTTAACTTAAAAGGAATTTAGTGTCAATTACTTGGTGCTTTCTTTTGGTTACAAAATATTTAAGTTATGTTTGGTTCATGTAAAATTTAAGGGAAAATGATAAGGAAAAAAAATAGATAAGAAAAATAGAATAAAAGAAAAAGTGAAGGAAAATAAAAACTAGATTCAAAATCAATAAATTATTTCTAAATATTTTTTCAAACCAATTTCACTTATTTTTCTCCATTATATAAAAATTAAATAATTTTAAAATATACAAAATTTTAATTAATTTTAATTATATTTGATTTTCTTTTATATTTTCTATAATGAAACTAAACATTACAAAACTATTTTTTTTAGCATTTTTTCTTTCCTAAAACCAAACATAGCCATAATTTTTAAAAATTTAATTTCCATTTTATTTAGTTTCTAAATGTACAACTAATTTACCATTAAAGTTTTTTTGAAGGGTTGACAATTGATTGATCGTGATATGTTCTAAAGGTACAAATCATAAAATTATTTTCAGACAATGGAAATAAATATTGGATGTTCTTTAGTAAAACTTTGAAACTTTTCCTTAAAAAAATAATATATATATTAAAATATTTTAATTTGTCATATTTATCTAAAAACAAACTTGGTAGGGTTGGTCAAACCTTTAATGATCATGTCATTCCTTGTGTTAACACTAAGTTTATTTCCTAGAAAGTTCAAGAAAAATTAAAAAAAAAAATATAAATATAAATATAGTAAAACTTTATTAGTAAAACTTTGAAACTTCCCTAAAAAAATATTAATATGAATATATATAAATATAGAAAAATATTTTAACTTGCCATATTTATCTAAAAACTTCTCTATAACTAGCCAAAAAAAACAGCCATTTTTCTAATCTCCAGATAGCAAACAGAATATCCAGTGACTTCGTTTGTTACAATGGTTTCTACCGTCAACTTTGTCTGTCTAATTTTCTTCCTTACTGTAATGGGGAAAGGTAAAATCTCATCTCCATATGATTTCACACACTACTTTTGAAATATGTATCACTTTGACATATTTTTTTGTTTTGTTTTTAGATTTTCAAACACAGAAAACAGTTTGTTTGTTTCTGGTGCTGTTTCTGTTTTAGTGTTTTTAATTTTTAAAACACAGAAAACCGCTAATTACATCGGGTGCTTATATGGTCGGTCATTGAAATGATAGGTATGCTGTGCATCCGGCTGTGTCCAGACAACAGAGTGAGTGTAAAGAATAGTGCAACAGGGCATACTGTAGAAGGGAAACCAGAGTGGAAGTTGGCATTAACCACTGATTGCCCTTGTTCTCAAATGGATTTGAAGTTAAGTTGTGCTGGATTTGAACCTATACAAGGGCCCGACCTTAGCATCTTCAACAAGTATGCTGATATTTGTTCCGTAACCATTTCTGTTGACGCATTTTCACCAATTACTCTCACGTATGTCGCGGATACCATGTATGATTTCCACCTCATTTCCTCTAAGAGTGCATGTTAATCTTAATCTAGAGTTTTAACAACTCCCAAGACTTTCTGTCTTCAGCTATATTTTAAGCAAAGTTTATTGTAACTCCAAAAAATAATAAGAGCTTCTGAATATGTTTCTAGTCCCCGTGTGATCTTGTTGTATGATTATGATGAGTTACAATGTTTTCTTATAGGCTATGTTTGGTTCCTAGGAAAATGTGAGGGAAAGAAAATAGAGAGAAAAAGTAGAAGGAAATAAAAAATGAAGAAAAATAAAAAATGGATTTAAAGTTAATACATTATTTTTATATATTGTTTCAAACTTTTTTCGCAGATTTAATTTTTCCATATATAGATTAAATAATTTAAAAATATATAAATTTATTAATAATTTTAATTATATTTAACTTTCTTTCAAATATGAAAAAATAGTTTTCCTTATCATTTTTTTTCTTTCCCTAATACTTTTTGAGATTTTGGTTTGGTTTGTTTGCTATAGATCTGATTGATATTTTAAAAGTTATGAAAAATGGAATTATTTTGAGTTTAAAAAGAAGTCATTACAATAATCCAATTAAGAAGGATGTATTTTGATTCCCTTAGTATAAGAAATGATATATAACATCTTAATTTTTATTTAACAAGTAAATATTATTTTCTTAATCTTATTATTTATCTAAAATAAAACTCTTAACAAATGGTGTTTTTTTTTTTAAAATTAAAATTATTTTAAATTACGTGAAAAGATATTATTGTAATTTTTTTACCAAACATTTAAATGAAAATAAATAATCATTCCAACCTTATATTCCTATATGCATCCAAACACAATAATTGAAATCATCAAATTCATTCCTATTCAAGAAGAAATGAAATAGGAACAAAAATAAAATATTGAGAAAACCAAAAAACATAAGATTGAATGGATTGACACATACAAAATAATAAGTTACAATTTTTGCTTTCAGCCTTTTGGGTCAAAGGGTACAATTTATTGTTACCTTCGCTGTGCTTTCTTTTGGCCACAAAATAATTGATTTCAAAGATTCTTAATTTCCATTTTATTATCTCAAACCTTATATGTGATATATTATACTTAAGGTAATTGAATATGGTTTTTGAATTGTAAACTTTTGTTAAGGGTGATGTTTGTTTGTTTGGTTTATTTTGTTTTTTGTTTTAACTTAAATTAAATAGAACTTAAAGCTAAATAGTGCTTAATAATGTTAAGTATTAAATTGTTTTTTGTTTTAATGTTTTATTTTTATTAAGTATTAAAAAGTAAAAAAAAAAACCAATATATTACTTTTAGTATTAAAAAAAAATCAAATATTTTGATATTTTATATTCAGTTAAAAAAAATTAAGAATTAAGTAATAAGTCAAAATGTGAAAAAACAAACAATTTGAAATGTGAAATCAAATTCGTTTAAGCAAAAAGCTTAAAAAAAAAAAAACGTCACCTAAATGTTGAACTAATTCATCATTCAAGTTTCATAAGGGGTGACAATTGAGTCATGTTATGTGTAAAAGATAAAAGTCATACAATTAATCAACATAAAACTATTTCTAATATTAATCATCTAGATTTTCTTCACACAAACACATCTCCTTTGTTATATATGTAATAAGCCATTTAATTAATTGGTTGAATTGAGGTTTGTTTTTACATTAAATAAAAAATCAAACTGATATGAATAAGCCATTTACGTGAATATTACTCAAGCACAATGATGACACACTCGATATATATAATTTGACTTATTTAACTTAGTAAAGACTTTAAATTTATATGAATTATAAATTAAATAATTTATCAAAATATTCTAAATTAATGTACTTTATTAATAAGACTATTTTTAAAAAATTATGACCCAATTTGGAAGATTTTGATTAGAACTTACAATTTTGGCACTCTCTTGTTAGTTCATGATTATTTAAAGTTATATCCTCTTAATAATAAAATAAATACATTATCATTGGATCAAATTTTTTTAGAGGTTTCACAAGTCACAAAGTAACACTTAAAGGTTGATTATGATGGAGTGGAGGAGTTTGTAGTTTAGGGTGTAGATACAAGGAGTGAAGAAATATTGGATGTTTTGAGAACTCAATAGTTGTATCTGAATTTTGTCTTCTATAATATTATGCATGGTATAGTGGAATGATTCTCTCTCATTCATGAGATTATACTAATAATAAAAATTGGTATTAGACTCTTGGTTGAAAAAGTAAAGAGAACATAACACAAAAGATAATGATAAAAGAAATTTTAATTGAATGTGGAGTCAATTGTCCTTTGTCATCTTTCATTCTTTCCCTTAATATATTCCCTCAAGTTTAAGAGGGAATGAATATGGACGTTTAACTTACCTCAAAACATGGTGAAGACATCCTTTAACAAAAACTTGATAAAAATATTAAATTCTTCTTAAAAAAATAATAATTATAACATGTAGGAACTGTGAAGCACTCTTCCCCTCAAATTGAAAATTGTCTCCTCAACCATCCTAACCATGATTGTATCATTGTCCAAATAAAAATTTGTGCATACTCTAGGAACATTTTCGCTTCTCCTTTTTGATTGTGAGATAGCTTATATCCTTAAAGAGCTAATATGAATCGGCTAAAAGAACATATATAGTAAGTGCAAAAAATAAAAAAAAATAAAAAATTCATACCTTTATCTTAAGCCATATGCGGAATGACAAACTTTGTCGTGGTCTGGCTTTTGTTTCCAACAAGATTGTGCGATATATTTTTAAAGTCTCTTAAATATTCTTTAAGAGATCATGACCCTTTCTTCTTTAAGTCATCAACATATTTTTCAGATTTTTTTTCTTTGTTCATTGTTACTCAGAACAATTACTCTTTAAGAGAATTTTATACCTCATATACCGTATCAACACCAAAGATCATGCTAAAAATATCTTCTTTGATGGTTCCAAGTACTCGTGAAATAACATATTTGTCATTGTGGATCCATAACTGATATTGCAAGATAGGACTTTTGTTTTCTTCATCATCCTTAATTTTTTTCAGCTGATTTTTTTCCACCTAAGAGATAGTGGAAAACATGGATGCCATGAGCTAAGGGGATGATTTGATTGCACCATAGTATAAAATATGTGGTATTAGCTTGATTGAAATCAAAATAGAACACAAATGAAAGGGTTAGTTATCAAAGGTTTTTTTTTTTCTTATTCATTTATTTATTTTTGAAGAGGAAGACATGGCTTGTTAGGGCAAGTCAACCCTTTTAGGTAAAATCTCATCTCCAAATGTTTTTAAACACTACTTTTGAAATGTTAGAGCAATAACCAGATATAGCTTGTTTTATTTGTATCTATCTTATTGTTGTAACTATCATCCTTTAATCATGTAAGTAGTTAGCTGATTTTTTGTTATTTCAAACTCTGTAATTCAGCTATATAAAGCTGCTCTTGTATTCATTATTAACACATTAATATAATACAAACATTCATTCTCATATTATCTTTACATGGTATCAGAGCCCCTATTCTAATTTTCTGATCAATCATGACTTCTTCTCAAATGATCCTTTCAAATTCAATATCTTCTTCTGCTCATCATACATTCTCTGTCAAGCTTACTCCAAGGAATTATCTTGCTTGGAAAACTCAATTTAATCATCTTCTTAATTACCAAAATCTGACTGGGTTTGTTGATGGTTCAACTGTTGCTCCATCGAAAACAATTAAAGATTCTTCTACTCCTCCTACTGAGATTCCAAATCCAGAATATGAAACATGGTATAAAAAGGATCAGATGCTTCATTCTTGGATCCTTTCTTCTCTTTCAGAAGAGATATTTCCTTATGTTATTGGGTTATCTTCATCTTATGAAGTATGACAGGCTCTCTCTCAAGATTTTGGTTCAGTTTCTCAAAACTGACAGCTACAATTGCACATTGAACTCCAAGAATTGAAGAAAAACGATATCTCTGTCTTAGCATATTTGCAACGTGCTAAAGCTCTAGCTGATGAGCTAAATGCGGCAGGTTGTCCTCTTGCCCCAATAGAATTCAATGCAATAATTTATCGCAATATTGGCAGTGACTATCATGCCATTATCACTGCCTTAAATCTTCGTTCTGAACCAGTGTCATTTCATGAACTTCATGGTCAACTTATTGCTCATGAAATTTTACTTAAAAGCTCTACTGATCTTCCTCAAGAAAACATGGTGACTTGTCAGTCTAATTCTGCTCCATTGCTTCTCACTCCATCTCAGAATAATAATCACAAGAAATCTTCGAATTGGAATGGAAATCGACCCCGTGGTCCTTGCCAAATTTGTGGCAATAGAAAACATACCGCTGATCGTTGTCATCGTCGATATTCTCGTTACAACTCTCACAACCAAAATGCAACTCCTCATGCTAATTACTCTTCGACTGGTCATTCTCAAAATAATTGTGTAAGTTCTCAAGTTCCTGTTGCCAACTACACTCATGGAGGTTCCACTATGCCATGGTATCTTGACACAACAGCGAACTATCACATCACCCCTGATTTAGCCAATCTCAGCATTGCTCATGACTATAACGGACATGACCAGCTCCATGTTGGTAATGGACAAGGTTTGCAAATAACTCATACTGGTATCACATCTCTTCCTTCATCTTCTGGTTCTCTCTCTTTAAAAAATGTTCTCTGTGAATGAAGCATTTGATCCTTTTTATACCATGTTTCATATTCTGGATTTGGAATCTCAGCAGGAAGAGTAGAAGAATCTTTAATTATTTTCGATGGAGCAACAGTTGAACCGGCCATCAACAAACCCAGTCAGATTTTGGTAATTAAGAAGATGATTGAATTGAGTTTTCCAAGCAAGATAATTTCTTGGAGTAAGCTTGATAGAGAAGGTATGATGAGCAGAAGAAGAGATTGAATTTGAAGGGATCATTTGAGAAGAAGTCATGATTGATCAGAAAATTAGAATGAGGGCTTTGATACCATGTAAAGATAATATGAGAATAAATGTTTGTATTATATTGTCGTGTTAATAATGAATACAAGAGCAACTTTATATAGCTGAATTACAGAGTTTGAAATAACATAAAATCAGCTAACTACTTACATGATTAAAGGATGATAGTTGCAACAATAAGATATATACAAATAAAACAAACTATATCTGGGGAGGGGAATACCAAAAACTAAACACCTATTTTAAACAAGTCGGCATTGTTCACAGACTTGCATGTCCTCATACTCATGAACAAAACGGTGTCACAGAACGGAAAATTCGCCATTTTGTTGATACTAGTCTTGCACTTCTTGCTCATGCTAATTTACCACTACGGTATTGGAATTATACATTTGAAATGAGTTGTTCTTCTATTAATAATTTGCCCACTCTAGTTCTTAATAATTCTTCCCCATACTTTGTTTTATTTCACAAACATCCTGATTATTCTACTCAAAAGCCTTTTGGGTGCACTATTTTTCCTCTATTACGTCCATATAATAACCATAAGTTTGCATTTTGGAGCATTCCTTGTGTCTATCTTGGTCCAAGCCTCTCTCACTCGGGTAGTTGCTATCTTAATTTATCAAATGATAGGGTCTATATTGCTAGGCATGTTGTTTTTAATCCTAGCCTCTTTTTGTATTGTTCTCATATTACAGCATCTCAAGCTCCAAATGACTCTTCAAAATTCCCTTGGCTTCACATTAAAAGTGTACCTCCATCATCCACGGGTTATGTTGGAAATTCAGGTCAAACCTCTACTCCCTCTAATATTCCTTTCTTTTCTACCACTAATCAATTTTCAAATAATTCCTTATTGTCAGCTTAGTCCCCACCTTTGACCACGCCACCCTCTTCTCACTCTCCTATCCCACAACAATCACCTTCATCAGATTCAACCATTGATCCTCCACAATCTCTTATTGTTGATCTCACCCATTATCCAGCTCAACTGAATGCTACGTCTTCTTCCTCAACCTCTCCTCTTCGAATTCACCCCACGTAGCTTTGTTCTTCCACCATGCAAAAATGACATGCTTGTCTTTCCACCAAAGCTAAAAATTACCTTATCATAGAACCACAAACCTTCACTCAAGCCAAACCATATGCTGAATGGCGTGATGCAATGCAAAGTGAAATTAATGCATTGCTTTAGAATCACACATGGGTTCTTGTTCCTCGACCTCCAACTACCAATATCATTGGCAGTAAATGGGTTTATCGAATTAAAATGAAAGCTAATGGGGAAATATATCGATTTAAGGCTTGGCTCGTTGCGAAGGGTTACTCGTAGCAGCCTATAATTGACTACTCTGAGACCTTTACTCTTATGGTTAAAGCTACTACAATTCGGACTATGTTATGAATTGCTACTTCTTCACATTGGCCAATCCGCCAACTTGATATCTCAAATGCGTTTTTACATGGTTTTATTGATTCAGATATTTATATGGAGCGGCCCATTGGCTTTCAAGACTCTTCACATCTAGAATATGTGTGTAAGTTGTCTAAGTCGTTGTATGGTTTCAAACAGGCCCCTCGGACCTAGTTTCACAGACTCACTTCCTTTCTATAGGACCTTGGTTTTCAAGCTTCAAAGGCTGATTCTTCTTTGTTTAGTCTTCATCAAGGTGCTCTTAAATTCTATGTTCTAATTTATGTGGATGATATCCTCCTTACTTGCTTTGATTCTACAAAACTGGATTGGTTTTTAAGTAAGATCAAATCTGTTGACGAAGATTGGATACAATGGAGAAAAGAAATACTCTCAACACTCACTTTGATACAATAAAACTCTCAAAGTTGCAAAATAAGAACAAGAAGAAGAAGAACACAAGAAAGGCTCAAACAAGTTCTTGGAACTTTGTCCAAAGACTCTATTTCCTCCCACTTCTAGAAATCTTTAGGGAACTAATGGAAATAGTCTTGGGATTGATCAAACCTTTTCACTTTTCTGCATAAGATTTCAAAAGAAGAAAAGTCATATATATAGCACTCTTAGGGTTGAAAAAAGGTTACAAGGATGAGAAAAAACCCATTGTCTTCCTCAATCTCTTCATCTTTATAACATTCAAAAATTAAATCATATGTTTAATTCACACATTAAACATAATTTAATCTCAAATGTGTAACTCTCTTACACTTAACCTCTTAAGCTTTGTAAAGTTACAAAGATGAGAAGACTCATTGTCTTCCTTAACCTTTCAAGTTTTGTAACATTTCAAAACTTAATCATATGTGTAAATACCTCTTAAGTTTTGTAAAGTTACAAAGATGAGAAGACTCATTGTTTTCCTTAACCTTTCAAGTTTTGTAACATTTCAAAACTTAATCATGTGTTTAATTCACACTTTAAAAGTGTAACCCTTCTTACACTTTATTTTCAAAGGTTATTTTTCAAAAGTGTAACTCTTCTTACACTTTATTTTTAACCAACAATATATATATATATATATATATATATTTATATAAATATAACAATCCCCCACTTGGTTAAAAATAAACATCAACCCTTATAACCTTAACAGTGAAAATGCATAAAATAAAATATCTTTCGATTTGAATTTTACCTTAGTGTAATTGTCACAAAGCTCCGTTGAAATCCCAGGTTGCTTGTAGCATTGAACCAGTTATTCCTTGTAACGAAACCGGTAACAACACACACACTTCCACTAACCACACGAGTGCCCATTATTTTCTTGCTTAGCACTTTTATGGCCATGTGCTCAATCCATTCATGAACTTTCTTGAAAGAAACTCTAACTCTTATGAGAGGCGGCACCACCCCTAAGTTCACATAGGTGAAATTCTTCCAGCATCCTTGTTACCTTTAAGATGCTTGTCACACATAGACTGAATTTCATTAAAAGCTTTAAGCTTAACCCTCCAACGGTAACAACCAGCATTAATCATCACGGATGGAACTCACATGTTCTAATGCTGCCACAACCCACTTATCAATGACTTGTTTTTTACCCATTGAACTTAAGACTAGTCATTTCTTAGTATTAAGTTGGGTTACCATCATTGGTGAGTTTTATTTAAGGAGTTTTAGTCCCATCCCTCTAGATGTTATTCTTACTAAATCTCTTGTAAGAGGTTTAGTAAAAGGATCCGCCAAGTTTCCACTTGACCTCACAAATGAGATTGAGATGATTCCATTTTGAATCAATTGTCTCACATAATCATGTCTAATGCTTATATGTCTAGACTTCCCATTGTACACTCCACTGTACGCACGAGCTAGAGTGGCTTGACCATCACAATGTATCGACACTGTTGACACATTATTTGCAGTAAAAGGGATGTCCATCATGAGATCCCTAAGCCACTCAGCTTCTTTTCCAGTTGCAGCTAGAGCTATAAACTCTGCCTCCATGGTTGAGTGTGATATACAAGTCTGTTTCTTGGATCCCCAAGAGACAGCCCCATCACCAAGTGTAAACACCCAACCTGTGGTAGATAAATTATCTCCCACACTCGATATCCAGCTTGCATCTGAATACCCTTCAAGTATAGCAGGAAACTTTGAATATTGGAGGCTTAGTTCTTTGGTATTCTTTAGGTAACCAAGAACTCTACCAATAGCTTTCCAATGTTCCATGCTTGGATTGCTAGTAAACCTACTTAGTTTACTAACTGCAAATGAAATGTCAGCCTTAGTACACTGAGCAGCATACATAAGACTTCCAATTGCACTTGCATACTCAAGTTGAGCCACCGATCTACCATCATTCTTTTCAAGTTTTATACTTGAATCAAATGGAGTATTAGCATCTTTAATCTTGAGATGACTAAATTTGCTAACTACTTTCTCAATATAGTGGGTTTGGTTCAAAGCATAACCCCCACTATTTCTTTTCACTTTGATACCCAATATAGTATCAACTTCTCCAAGATCTTTCATCTTGAAGGTTGAGGATAGAAACCTTTTCGTTTCTATTATTCCTTTCATGTCATCACTCAAGATTAACATGTCATCCACATATAGACACACTATGACCATATAGTCATCACAAGTCTTAGAATATAAGCACTTGTCCGCATTATTGTGTCTAAATCCATCCGAAAGAATAGCATGATCAAATTTTTCATGCCATTGTTTGGGAGCTTGTTTTAAACCATATAATGATTGGACAAGCTTACACACTTTGTTTTCATTCCCCAGTAGAACAAAACCTTCCGGTTGTTCCATGTAGACCTCCTCATTGAGATCCCCATTCAAGAATGCCGTTTTGACATCCATTTGATGAACAAATAGATTATGAATTGATGCCAAAGCAAACAATATCCTAATCGATGTTGTTCTAGCCACCGGCGCATAGGTATCAAAATAATCAATACCTTCTCTTTGTTTAAACCCCTTAGCTACTAATCTAGCCTTAAAGGTTTGAATCATACCATCGGTGTGATATTTCCTTCGAAATACCCACTTGCACCCTATTGGTTTAGATCCTGGTGGAAGGTCTACCAATTCCCATGTTTGGTTGGACATAATTGAATCCATTTCATCATTGATAGCCTCTTTCCAAAAAGCAACATCTCTAGAAGCCATAGCTTCTTTGTATGTTTTGGGATCCTCCTCTATTTGAAGTACTATAGGAATTTTTCTTATAATATTTCTCTATTTCCTTCTACTAAGTAAAAGGAAATTCTTTGAGAATCAATCTCATCCGATCCCAACACTTTCTCTTTTCTAGCTCTTTGGCTTTTCCGAGGCACAATGGGTTGCTCAACAACCTTTGAAGGTGTCTCCTCTTGAGACTCTCCAACACTAGTAGGCACTTGAGAATTGCTATCACTCAACAAATTATCAAAGAACTCTACTTCTCTTGATTCAATTATCACATTAGACTCCAAGTCTAATAGCCTATAAGCTTTGCTATTTGAGGCATAGCCTACAAATGCACACTTAATGGCTCTTGGACCCAATTTTGTTTTATTTGGATTCGTTTTCTTGCAATAAGCAAGACACCCCCACACTTTGAAGTAACCTATATTAGGCTTCCTTCCTTTCCATAACTCATATGGAGATATCTCATTTTTCTTCATAGGAATTCTATTCAAAATATGGCAAGCAGTCAACAAAGCTTCACCCCACAAATTGAAATTCAATTTAGCATGCAATAACATAGCATTCACCATTTCCAAGAATGTTCTATTCTTTCTCTCCGCTATGCCATTGTGTTGAGGTGTATAGGGTGCGGTGCACTCATGTATTATGCCATATTCTTCACAAAAAGAATTGAATTCACTAGAGAAATATTCACCACCTCTATCACTTCTAAGCACCTTAATATTTTTTCCTAGTTGATTTTCAACTTCGACTTTGTAAATTTTAAAGGCATTGAAAGTTTCACTTTTGTTTTTCAACAAAAACACATAGGTAAATCTAGAACAATCATCTATGAATGTAAGAAAATACCTATTTCCACCTCTTGTTAACATGCCATTAAGTTCACAAAGATCACTATGTATTAAATCAAGCAAATTAGATGATCTCTCAACACTATGAAAAGGCTTTTTAATCATCTTTGATTTAACACATATTTCACACTTTTCAAATTTCTTGGTATCACAAGCAATCAAACCACATTTCACAATCCTTTTAATAGTGCTTAAACCAACATGTGCAAGCCTATTATGCCACAAAAATAAAGAATTTGAATCACACATATAAGCGGAAGTAGAAGCCATTTTATAGGTATTGTCATTGGTACAAAGTTTGATCATCCCATCACAAGAATACCCCTTTCCCACAAAGTTCCCCGATTTGGATAAAATTAGCTTACCGGATTCAAACACCGCTTTGATACCCGGTTTGCCAAGCAAATCCCCACTAACCAAATTTTTATTCATATCGGGGACATACAATACATTTGTAAGGGTAACCTTTTTGCCGGAGGTAAAAACAACTTCAATAGTGCCCTTGCCAAGCACCTTGGATCTTCCTTCATTGCCCATTTGAACCTCTTGATCTCCCTTTGCATCTTCAAAGGTCTTGAAAAGAGATTTGTCATAGGTAACATGAATTGTGGCACAAGTATCATACCACCATCCTTGCACCTTTCCTTGGACAACGCACACTTCGCTTAGTGTTGCAATGATCTCCTCATCAATTGCATTCACCACAGCCCCTTTTTGGTTATTTCGGAACCTACACTCCCTAGCATAATGCCCGGGTTTTCCACACACAAAACAAGGACCTTTCTTGCCCTTAAATTGCTCTTGATTTTTCTTAGGGCTCATATAATTTCCGGAATTCCTTTTGACGTTGTTATTTTTACCTCTAGGATGATTGGCCTTTGAAATCGCATTGGCTTTGTTAATCCCACCATTGGACTCTTCCACCATTTTGTCTCTTGATCTCGATTCTTCCTCAATGCGAAGATGTTTTTGAATCTCTTCCAATGAGTAATCTTCACTCTTGTGGAGAATCCTCTTCCGGTAACCTTTCCAACTTGATGGTAATTTAGCCACAATAGCACCAACTTGGAAGGCCTCTGGAAGTTCAATTTTGAGAACTTTCAACTTATTCACAATTACTTGCAACTCATGAATTTGTGGTAAGAGAGGCTTTTCATCAAAAAATTTGAAATCTATGTATTGAGAAATAAGAAACTTTTTGGTACCTTCTTCCTCGGCTTTGTACTTGTTTTCAAGAGCCTCCCAAATCTCCTTCGCGGAATTGGTGTTGGTGTAGAGATCATATAGCCTATTGGATAAGGCGTTCAAAATATGACCCCTACATATGAGCTCATCCTCCTCCCTCTTCTTCCTTGCCGCCACCACTTAAGGTGTGTCATTTTCCTTTGGTTCCGGTAACGGTGCCAAGGTAGGATCAAGGATGTAGAAAATCTTGAGTGCTGTGAGAAGGAATCTCACATTGTCTTGCCACCTAGTGAAGTTGGAACCATCAAAACGATCCAACCTCACAAGGTCTTGGTTCATAATCTTGATAGTCTCTCCTTCCATTGTGAATAGAGTCTTTGATTGTTGACAAAGATTGGATACAATGGAGAAAAGAAATACTCTCAACACTCACTTTGATACAATAAAAATCTCAAAGTTGCAAAATAAGAACAAGAAGAAGAAGAACACAAGAAAGGCTCAAACAAGTTCTTGGAACTTTGTCCAAAGACTCTATTTCCTCCCACTTCTAGAAATCTTTAGGGAACTAATGGAAATAGTCTTGGGATTGATCAAGCCTTTTCACTTTTCTGCATAAGATTTCAAAAGAAGAAAAGTCATATATATAGCACTCTTAGGGTTGAAAAAAAGTTACAAGGATGAGAAAAAACCCATTGTCTTCCTCAATCTCTTCATCTTTGTAACATTCAAAAATTAAATCATATGTTTAATTCACACATTAAACATAATTTAATCTCAAATGTGTAACTCTCTTACACTTAACCTCTTAAGCTTTGTAAAGTTACAAAGATGAGAAGACTCATTGTCTTCCTTAACCTTTCAAGTTTTGTAACATTTCAAAACTTAATCATGTGTTTAATTCACACTTTAAAAGTGTAACCCTTCTTACACTTTATTTTCAAAGGTTATTTTTCAAAAGTGTAACTCTTCTTACACTTTATTTTTAACCAACAATATATATATATATATATATATATATAAATATAACAAAATCAACCTTTCCAGTTCGAGACCTTGGATCCCTTCATTTCTTCTTGGGTATTGAGGCACCGTTTTCGACTGATGGTCTTCTCATCACCCAACGAAGGTACATTACTGATCTGCTGGTGGGAAAATTATTAATAGAAGAACAACTCATTTCAAATGCATAATTCCAATACCATAGTGGTAAGTTAGCATGAGCAAGAAGTGCAAGACTAGTATCAACAAGATGGCGAATTTTCTGTTCTGCGACACCGTTTTGTTCATGAGTATGAGGACATGCAAGTCTATGAACAATGCTGACTTGTTTAAAATAGGTTTTTAGTTTTCGGTATTCCCCTCCCCAGTCCGAATGGAATGCCAAAATTTTCTGATTAAATTGACGATGAATGAATTGCTCAAATTGAAGAAAGACATAATAAACATCACGTTTATTTTTAATCAAATAAACCCATGTGTAACGAGAATAATCATCAACGAAAATAAGAGCATAGCGATGGCCAAGACTGGACAACAAAGGAGTAGGGCCCCAAACATTAGAGTAAATAAGTTGAAAGGGAGCAGTACTTTTATGTTGAACTGATCCTAAAGATAGTTTAGCATGTTTGCCCAAAATGCAAGAAGAACAAAGAGAACTAGAATTATTGGAACAAGGTAAATGAAATTGCTTGATTAAACTAGACACGATACGTCGTTGAGGATATCCCAAAGCGGCATGCCATTCATCCATGGTTGGTGCTTCAGTTGTAAATGCTTGCTTGACATTGGGTGAAAAGTGTACACTCCATCTTCACTTGGGCCCTACAGGAGGATTTTTTTGGACACCTGATCCTTGACAAGAAAATAAGAGTGCCAAAATTCAAAGAATCAGGAATTATCAATGGCAAATTTTTGAACTAAAAGTAAGTTTTTGACGATTTGAGGAACACAAAGAACATTTTTTAAAGAGAGAGAACCAGAAGATGAAGGAAGGGATGTGATACCAGTATGAGTTATTTCCAAACCTTGTCCATTACCAACATGGAGCTGGTCATGTCCGTTATAGTCACGAGCAATGCTGAGATTGGCTAAATCAAGGGTGATGGCATAGTTCGTTGCCGGTGCTTATACGGTTGGTTATTTAAATGATAGGTATGTTGTGCTTGAAGCTCTGTCAAGATAACGAAGTGGTTATAAATCAAATTGCAACAGGGAATACTGTACAAGGGAAACCAGAGTGGAAGTTGACATTATCCACTGATTGCCCTTGTCCTCAAACAGATGTGAAGTTTACTTGTGCTGGATTTCAACCTGTACAAAATCCCGACCCTTCCATCTTCATCAAGAATGGTGATACTTGTTCCATAACCCCTTCTGTTCTCCCATTTGAACCAGTTAGCGTCACATATGCCGTCGATACCGGTTTTGATTTCCACCTTGTTTCCTCTAAGGCTTCATGTTAATCTTAATCTAGAATTTTAACAGCTCCAACACTTTCTGTCTTAAGCTATATTTTCAGCAAAGTTCAGTGTAACTCCACAAAACAATAAGAGCTCCTGAATCAGTTTCTAGTCCTCATGTGATTTTTTGTATGATTGTGATGAGTTGAGTGTTTCATATTGTATTTTGATTTATTAGCTATATATCTGATTCATATTTAAAAAGTTTATGAAAATTGAATTATATTAAGTTTAAAAAGAAGTCATTACAATTTTCAATTTCGTTTACATGCATGAAAGTCATAAACATCCACAAAAAAGAAAAAGAAAAATAATCCAATTAAGAATGATGTATTTTGATTCCTTTGTTAGCTTTTTTCCTATAATGTGTGGCCATATAAAATTATATTTGTATGAATATTATTTAAGGGTATCAATTGATTGGGCATCCAAGAGTCTTATGTATGGAAGACTCAAATTTATAAATGGGGAGTTAGAAAATTTAACTAATATGAATGTGGTGTTACAACTTTTGTAACCCCATCATTATGAAATTTATTTGTACATTATGTTTATGAGTAATGGAGGAAAATGGAAAAGTATAACCTATGCAATTATATAGATGAATTCAAGTTCATAACCCACCATTACCTATTAATTTGTACATAATGGGTGTAAATAATGAGTATAACTCCCATATAATCTTTGATGAGAAGACTAAGAGATGTATAATTTTTTTATAAGTTGAGGTCCCAAGCCACACTCTCATTCTTATGTCATTGTTGTTTATTTTTAACAACATACACCACACAAGTGACTCATCCACTATATAAGAGTAGTGAGTTGAAGACCTTGACAATACAATTCACAAGGTGACTCAATCATGGATCAAGGTAAGAATATGAGTATTATTTTAGTATTTACATTTATTTTGTTTTATGCATCCAAAATTGTTTTTTAAAATAATTATTTCCGCATAAAGTTTATAAAAGTTTGGTTAACATCCTTTACTATAAGAAATGATATATAACATCTTAAAATTACTATTTTACCCCCTATAAGATTTTTATGACTTTCTATGACTAATTTTTATTTATCAAGTAAATATTGTTTTCTTAATCTTATTATTTAGCCAAAAAAACTTTTATTAGATGATTTTTTTTTAAATAAAAATAAAAATTTAAAATTATTTTAAACTATGTGTAAAGATATTATTACTTTTTTTTTTTCCGATCATATTCTCATTGTTATCAAACATTTAAATGGAAACAAATAATCATTATAATCTTATATTCCTATGTGTCTCCAAATGCAAGAATTGAAATAATCAAATTCATTATTCTTATTTAAGGAAGATAAAATATTAAAAAAATTAAATAATATAAGATTAAATGAATTGGCACATATACAAAATGATAAGTTATAATTAATTTGTGTTATCAACCTTTTGGGTTAAAGGGCAATTTATTGTTACCTTCATAGTGCTTTCTTTTGGCCACAAAATATTTAATTTTCAAAGATAATTTCCATTTCATTATGCCAAACCTTATCATTGTATGTTAGACTTAACGTAATTGCATGTGGTTCTTGAATTAAACTTTTGTTGAAATAAGACTACGTGGGTGTTTGGAAAACTAACTTAATAACTTGAAATGACTTAATAACTTAATTTAGGTCATTAGGCAAATAAAGTATATTTGGTAAAATAACTTAATGATAGGACTTAAAGTAAAAAATAACTTTAAGTAATAAGTAAAAATAATTAACTTATTTTTAAGTCCACATGTTTATTTTACCTTTTTATCCTCATTTGTCCTAATTACCTCCACAATCTCTTTTGCTACTCCACGACCTTCATTGTTACTCAACCTCTTTTGCCCTAATTATAATTTATGAGGATAAATATGTTAATTTGATGATTTAGATTACATTTTAAGTTAATTTTATCAAACAACCTTAATAATTAAAGTAAGAATTAAATAATAAATTTTAAGTTAACAACTTAAGTGTAATTTAATTTAAAGTCAACTTAAGTCATTAAGTAATAAGTATTAAGTTTTATCAAACACCCCCTAAATGTTGAACTAATTAATCATTCAAGTTTTCGAAGGGGTGACAATTGATTCATCTTATGTGTAAAAGATATATAAAGTCATAAAATTACTCAATCAAACTAAAACTATTTATATATGTACCATTTAATTAATAGGCCTAATTGAGCTTGGTTGAGTTACATTAAATTAACATCAAACTGATATGAATAAGCCATTTACATGTATATTGCTCAAGTATAATCATGACTCACTCAATATATATAATTTGACTTATTCAACTTATTAAAGACTTAATGAATTATAAATTAAATCATTTAAAATAAATATCAAAATATAATAAAATTAATGAACTTTATTAATAAAACTAGTTTTTTTTTTTTTAATAAAAATTATCTAGCTCTATAACTATGCAAATAAGTGGGCTATATTTAAGTATTGAATGATGATAATCTCATTTATATATGGGTTGTAGATAGGTCGAGTTATATTCATGTCAAATGATTTGACTAATTAAACTTGTCAAAATGGTTAAAAGCTTTCTTACTTAAACACTACTCATTTAAAAAATTGAATCAAATCTTTTGCAATTCAAGCATAGCTTAACTTGAATGTATTGAACAAAGAGGGTTGTTTTATTTATTTATTTATTTTTAACTTGTTTTAAGACATAAGACATTTTAACAACTATTTTTTTTTTTTTAACTTATCACTTTTTAAGAAAGTTTTGTCTTGATGGAAAAAGTCAAAATTTTAATTTTTATCTTAATGAGAAAATAATTTTGTTCTTCTTTCTTTTTATCATCATTTAAGTTTGTTATGATAGTTAAACCAAATTTCTCATACAAAAATATAATCAAATTTAATTTTGGAAATTTTGTATAATTCTTACCTTGAAAATTGAAGCGCAACCTGTGAGTTTCCTTTTAGCTAGTCACTTTCAACTATCCAAGGATTAGTTGCCCGAATTGAAAAGAGCGGGTTTACATGGCCAAAGTGTCTTATGCCTCTACTATTGGCAGTCTTATGTATGTCATGGTTTGCACTAAACCGGATATAACACATGCAGTGGGAGTTGTGAGCAAATATATGAGTAATCCAGGAAAACAATATTGGCAAGCAGTGAAGTGGATTCTCAAGTACTTGACTGGCAGTGTAGAGTCGATTTTGTGTTTTAGGAAGTCAAATTTAGGCTTGTAGGGGTATATAAACACTAATATGGCTAGTAATATAAACGACAGAAAGAGTACTACAAGATATGTTTATACTCTGGGTGGTACCATAGTCAATTGGATGTTAAAGTTGGAGAGGATAGTTACAATTTCTACTACTGAAGTACAATATGTTGTAGTAATAGAGGCTAGAAAAGAGATGATGTGGTCATGTAGTCTTTCTTGGAAGAATTGGGTCACAAGTATGAGTAAAGTGTGTTACATTGTGATAGTCCAAGTGTCATTTATCTAACAAAAAATCTTGTTTATCATGCTAGGACAAAGTACATACAGGTTTGGTATCACTTCATAAGATCAACTTTGAAAGATGGAGTATTAACACTTGGGACGATTCAATGGAATCGAAATCTAGTTAATATGTTGACAACTGGAGTTGTGCACAACTTCAGTAAGACTTCTTTGTTGAGGATTGAGAAATTGTAGTTGTTGCAGGTGGAGACAGTTGATGTGGAGCTTAATTATTATTTTGACGATGTTCGCCTTGGCACAAATTGACCCTATGCAGAGACAACACAAGGATTGCACAAAGATTACACACAGATTGACGAAATTTTGTAAGGGTATTTTTTGTTAAGGTATTTTAGGGATTTTACACATGTAATTTGGTTACCCTAATTTTGTTATGTCTAGGATAGACGACTTGGATAGATTGGGTGCAATTGAGAGAGAAAGAAAAAACATAGAGAGAAAAAAGCTAGAGGGTGAGATGTTTGTGATTCTCTTGTAATCTTTATTTCATCATAGTGAAAATTTGCATCGATTGCAAGTGAATGTAGCTTTCACATTGAGGGTGAACCAATCTTGTATGTTTTTGTGCTTTAATTTTTTGTATTCGTTAATTGTCACTTTTAGAAAATTAGGATTAGGATGTTTTAATCCTAACAAATGGGAGTATTATTATTATTATTGTATAACATTTTAGAAATGGGTGTATTATTATCATTATTATTATTATTATTGGTGAGCTGAACTAGATAGATAGTAGTGAATCATCAATCATTCTTAAGCTACAAATGAAGAACAAGGAAATATGTCTCAAAAAATAGTTTTTGAGAACAATTTTTAAAAGTAGTTACTTGATATTTTCTAGAACAAAAACCTATTTAGAAACTTGGAATGTTTTCAATGTATTTTCTATGTTTTACAATATTCTCTAAAAATAAATTTTATCTATAATAATTATTTTTACAATTATTTTTAAAATTGTTCCAAGAAAACAAGGAAAAACAATTAAAAGCAATTTAAATATGTTCTTAAAATGAGAGCAAAATGGATTAGAGATTTTAAGGATGTTTATTATTAGTAAAACTTTGTAATTTTTCCTTTTAAAAGATATTTATATATAGTTAAATATTTTTTTTCCCGTATTGGTATTTAGTTTTTAATTTCTAATTTTATAGTATAACTTATATTTTACAAGTTTTAAGATAACTATTTTGTTTGATAACTTATATAAACCTATGGTAGTAACCTATGGAAACCTAATTGTCCATAGGCTTGATGTGGGTTGGAAATTCTCAACCTAACCTCGAGTTGGGTTTGGTGCAGGTTGGACATTGACTGTGGATTTGACATAGGTTAACCCTCTAACCCATCCAGGTTGCAACCCTAATGGAAACAAAATTGATCGGAGATTTAAGAATCGTCCACACTATTAGCAAAATTTTGTAAATTTTCCTTTAAAAAGAATATCTATAAATAGATATTTTTCCCATAATTATCTAAAAGCTCCATCCTCATAACTAGCCAACCAAACCGTCATTTTTCTTGTCTCAGGAGACAAAAAAGGATAACTAGTGACTTTGTTTGTTTCAATGGTTTCTACCATGAAATTTGTTTGTCTAATTTTCTTCCTTGCTCTAATTGGAGAAGGTAAAATTTCATCCACAAAGTGATCTTAACTAATACTTTTAAAATACATATTACTTGCATTATGTTTTTCTAATTTTTAAAACATAGAAAACAAATTTTGTCCAAAACCTATCTAGAAGAAACATATTAATTATTAACACATTTCTCTTCTTGTGCAATGTTTGTTTTTATGTTTTTAACTTTTTAAAACACAGAAAACAGTTACCATTTCCTGTTCTAATATACTGTTGGCTATTGAAATAATAGGGATGTGCCTGAAATGCCCAAACAATGACGTGGAGATAGATCAAAGAGCCACGGGGACTTATATACAAGGGGTATCGGAGTGGAAGGTGACAATATCCACTAAATGCTTTTGTTCTCAGGCAAATGTGAAATTACGTTGTGCTGGATTTAAAACTGTACAAGATCCTAACCCTTCCATCTTTACCAAGAACGGTGACACTTGTTCAATAAGCCCTTCTGTTTCCCTATTTGGACCGGTTAGCTTTACATATTCTGGGGAAACTTATTTTCATTTCGACCTCATTTCCTCTTATGCTCAATGTTAATCTTTCACTGGAGTTTTAACAGCTCTAAAAGTACTTTCAATTAGCTCTATTTTCACTTTGAATAAATAGTGAAAATATAAATTTTCCCTATCATGTACTTGGGCTATATATCCCTAAAATAATAGACCATCTGAATATGTTTCTAGTCCATTGATCGCTCGGATTTTGTCGTTTATTGGATCAAAACAAAATTTATAACCTAATTCACTCTTCTATAGCAATTTGTACCCGATCAAAAAGTGGTTTTAGTACAAACTACTGTAGTATAGTGGTTTTTAGGTATCGTCCACAAGGATGGATTATTCTTGGTAATTAAGGCTTGAACGAGATGATAAGAAATGATGGTGATCAAGTGAAATTTACTTGAAATTGCATGATGAAATCTCAAGATAGCAATGTATTCAAATTGAAATCAAAATGAAGTGTAAAAGAGAAGAAAATTAATAAGATGTGAGATTCTCGGAGTTAAGATTTTCTAGAGAGCAATTTCCATGGTGAATAGGTGTTGAGATCTAATTTTCATCAAGTTAGATTGAAAACCTAAATTTTCATCTAAACCGATTTTTGATTTAGCTTTAGATCTAAATCTAATTTCTCTTAAAATTAGGTAATCTAATCCAAGAGATCAATTTGAATCATAAATTCAATTCATCTTAAACTATCTTCCAATGATTCACACAATGCAACTATTCAATTTCATCAAATCTAGCATTAAGAATTTGATGAATCTACCTAGCTTGTATTGTAGTAATCATCCAAGACAATTTGAAGAGAAAAATCCCCAAATTTCCATTAATCAATCAATTGAATCTAATTACCTTTACAATTCAGGCTCAATTCTCTAATTCACCATAGATCTTGCCTCTAGATCCTCTTTCCTCCGAGAAAAACGAGATTTAGCCACTCATGCTTGGAGGTTTGATCTCACAAGACATGTTTGGCTACCGAGAAAGTAAGAGAAACTGAAGGAAAATGGAGAATTATATAAAGAGAAGAAGTATGAAAAGTTCTACAATTAGAAAATGTATCAAAAGTCCTTAAATGAGTTAATCCGTTTCTATTTATAGGCCAAGGTAAAAATGACACTTGGCAACATTCTAGAGGTCTTCCGGATGCTTCTTCATCAAGGAAGCTGGAGAAAATGAATTTTCGCACGAGCCCTAGCAATCTCGCATGATGGTGCGAAGTGGAGAATGCAACAGCTACCTTTTCGTTCTTCTGGAGCGTTTCGCATGACTGTGCGAAAATTTCGCATGGTCATGCGAAATTACTTCCTCAAAATTTCCTCTTATGCTGCAGCCACCTCCCTTCTGTCTCATTTCGCATGACTGTGCGAAAATTTCGCATGGTCATGCGAAACCGACAATTATGCTATTCCGGCTCCTCTTACAACTTCTCTCATTTCTTCATGTTTAATCCATCTCCACCACCTTCAATTAAGCTTCAAAGCTTGGTTCAAGTGCATTTCCTCTTCCTCATGACCACATTATGTACCCTCCTCCATTCATTTTCCATTTGTCACTCCATGCTTCAAAAATCACCTTAAAATATCTCCAAAACTCAACAAAAACCATTAGTATCACTTGTAAGGGTAGTAATGTATTACTTGGGCAAATTAGGCATAATTACTACTCAAAAAGGTGTAAAACACATGAAAGTTAGTATCTAAAATATGTGGTTTTGAGTAGTAATCATTCCCCCCAACCAACACATTGCTAGTCCCTTAGCAATGGTATAACAAAAGGGAAGAAAAACGATACCAAACAAAAGAAATCATAAGTCACATAAGCAAATCATTTGAAAAAATATATTTGAAATTTCCATAGCATAAATGGTTGATAAACAAGCACACCATACTATCCATAGGTATCAACAAAATCCCAACTTATTTACTATCTCTAATAGAAAGAATATCATGTAAGTCAGGTATCAAAAACATATCCATCTTCATTTCCCAAACAATTTTCCAAACAAGTCTTGAGTGTAATTAAGCTATCCCCCAAATATAGTACTCAAAACTAATCCTCCCCCAACCTAGCTCAAATTATCTCAAACAACAAAAATCACTCTCTCATAGGTCAAGAACGCACCTATCTTTATTTTATTATTATTATTTTTTTTCAAATGACTTATTGTAGGAGTGCAATGCTAAAGGTATCTCCAAGTATATGGTCCATGTAGCGGGGATTCATCGATGACTCCCAACCATAAGGCATAGGGCACCAAGTTTATAGGACTATTTAACTAGCCACTAACTTCTCGGACTTCACCCCGGACTCCTCAAATTAGGATCCAATACCTTAGCACCTACAATTGAGCTCATACTCCACCTATCCACCCATGTAACGAGCATTGAGGTCGGTGGCTCCCAACCAAAATGGCTTAGGGCACCAGGCTTTAAAGACCTTTGGGCCATATACCCCTCGGACCTTGCTCAGGTTTCAAGGCAAGCATAACTCAACCTTTTTACTCATCAACTTTTTTTTTTTTTTTTTAATTGGGCACATTGGCCTCTTTTTAAGGTGTCTCAACTCAATTCAAGAGTAATCAATGTTATAAAATAATTAAGTCCAAGTCTTAAGGTTAGAATAGTTTTTCATCTTATATCCGGGGTCTAGAGTGCACAGTATGTGTCAAGACTCAAATAGAAATGACCCTTTGGAAAATGAAGACTTCAAAGTCAAATCAACTTTAATTCACATAACAAATATTCTAAGATCAAGCAAATAAGCTAGTATTCTAAATCAACCTTTTTTTCAAGTTAGGTTTGCTCATTCCTCAATCACAAATGCTATAGTCATCTCAAAAAAAAATCTCACCAAATAAGTCACAAATGTGATTTATGAAAAAAAAAAATTTATATAGAAAAACTAATAACATATTTCCTTCTCTTCATTTTTAACCCTCCCCCCAACCTAACTTGTACATTGTCCTCAATGTGTAATGAAAATATACAAAGAAAGGAAGGGAAGATACCTCAATCTCTCATGAATTTCAGCTTCAATAGCTAAAACAAAAATAAAACCACACATGAGAATTGTTGGATATGAATGACATAAGAGAAGAAAATATGAAAACAAATCTATTAAAAAAAAAACTATGTTAGAGACACAATGTATGGAGTAAAATCAAGGTATAGATGATGACAATGTCCAAAGAAAACATGATTTCAATGATAAGTCAATGATCTCATGGAGTTTTTGAAAATTTCACACAAATGTGCAAACTAGACAAGAAGGTGAAGTGTGTTGCAACCACTTTCTTCTTTTGAAATAATTTGGCACAATCATGCGGAAATTTGCATGTACATGCGAATTGGTCAAGAGAGTTTTATCTTATTATAGCCTTCAACATAATTTTCACATAGTCATGCGAAAATTCGCATGCTGATGCGAAATGGTCAGATGCATGAAATTTCTGCAGTCATCCACATTAGTTTCGCACAGTCATGCAAAAATTTCGCATGAGTGTGCGAAGTGGTCCAGATGGCTCATTTTACTGCAGTCTTTAAGATGGATTTCGCATAGTCATGCAAATGTTCGCATGGTCATGCGAAATGGTCCAGATGGTTAAAATTGTTTGCACTACCCTTATCAGTTTCGCACAATCATGCGAGAATTTCGCATGATCATGCCAACTGGGACAGAGACTCGTTTTGCACATTTATGAAGTTTTGCAGAACTCCCCTGTTTTGCAGATGCTATTGCAGACCTCCCTATTTTGGCATGACATGCAAAATGGTGTGGGTCATTAAAACTCCTTTTCCTTTGCTTCATGCATTCCATCCATCCGGAAAGTCCTCAAAACACAAATCAAAGAATTGAGATGGATTTATTTAATGGAAACTAAAGAAAAAAAAAATCAAAATTCAAAGGAAAGTAGAGAAATGAGAAACCATTGGGCTAGCTAGCCATTGACATGACTAAGCCCATTATCTTTCATCAATACTCAATTTGGATATGGCTTGCAAACAATGAATGGACCAACTCCTTGGTACTTAAGCTTTCCCGGAAAAATATGTGGCTGAAATAGCCTTCTTTGACTTGTTCTTTTGAATAAGTTGGTCATGCCATTCCTTGAGCTTCTTTTTCATGGTCTTTGAATTATTGTGCATACCATGCTTCATGGTTTTCACTTTCTTGAACTTGAAAGACCATTTCATTAACTTCAAAGGTTGAATTTCTTCATTGATCCTCCAAACTTCAATCCGTTCATTGGAAATTGTTTCACCAAGTTTTGAAAAATTTTCTTCAACCTTTTCTTTTACTAGCTCTTCCATAGGCAATTCAATCGAATAAGCCTCCTTAAGTTCCTCCTCCTCTTTGGTACCATGCTTCTTACATGAATGAAAAATGTTCAGCTCAATTGTCATGTTACCAAAGGTAAGTTGCATCACCCCACTTCGACAATTAATCAATGCATTTGCTGTGGCGAGGAAAGGTCGGCCAAGTATAATAGGAACATGGTTGAGTCCACTAGTTCCTTTTTCCGTATCAAGCACTACAAAATCAACCGGATAATAGAAGTTATCGATTTGGATCAACACATCTTCAATAATTCCTCTTGGAAACTTAACCGATCTATCCGCCAATGAAAGTGTGATGGAAGTAGACTTTAGTTCTCCAAGCCCCAATTGCTTATATACCGAGTAGGGAAGAAGATTTACACTTGCCCCCAAGTCTAAAAGTGCTCTTTTCACAAAAGTGTTGCCAATATTCACCGAGATAGTTGGACATCCCGGATCCTTGTACTTGATTGGGGTTTTGCATTGGATGATTGCACTAACTTGTTCAGTCAAGAAAGCTTTCTTTTTCAAATGCATCCCTCTCTTTATGGTACACAAATCCTTAAGAAACTTGGCATAGGTTGGAACTTGTCTTATCATGTCAAGGAGTGGTATATTGACTTTACTTGCTTGAGAACTTCAAAAATTTCTGGAGCATTATTTACCACTTTCTTGGATTGAAGAGCCATGGGAAAAGGTGGAGCTAAGAACATATCTTTCTTCTTAACCTCTTCTTTAACAATCTCATCTTTCTTTGATCTATCATCATCATTCACATTTTTTCCTTTTTCTTGTTCTTTCACATTTTCCTTTTGTTTTCCTCCTTCATTCTCTTTTGGTTTTGGCATAGGTTGATCAACTTGCTTACCACCTCTTAAGGTAATGACTGCTTTGACTTCATCCTTCTCAATAGAACTTTCACTTGTCTCTCCAATTTCATGGACTCCACTTGGATTTTGTTGGGGTTGTGAAGAGAATTTTCCTTTTTCTTGCACCGTATGCATGCTTGTGAGTTTAGAAATAACAAGCTGCATATTATCAATCTTTTGTGTGAGATTGGTTTGCAAGCTATCAAATTTCTGATTGAAAGATGTCTCCACATGATCTATCATTTGTTTACTTGAGTATTGATATTCTTTTGATCACCAATAAAATCTCCAAAATTTTACTCAAGTTTACAATAGCTTGCTCAACCAAAGAAACTTGTTGTGAAGAGTCTTCCATGAATTGTTGGCTTTGTGAGTATTGCCTTGAAGAAAATTGATATTGTCCACAATTCCATGACATGTTCGGATGATTCTCAACAAGTCTTTCCCCCATAGTTGGTATTATAGGACAACCACTCACTTCATGTTCTATAGATTGACAATTAGAACATTGCTCCATGTAAATTGGATTATCATATATTGCATTCACCTCATGAAATCCCTTAGCTTCAAGTTCCTCTAGCCTTTTTGTCAAAGCTATCATTTTAGCTTGTAGATCAACATCTTCATTCAACATATACATTCCTCCTTTTAAATTGCTTTGAGACTTAGACTTGTGTAAATCCCTTTCATGTGGTTCATCCCATGACCTTGATATTTCAGCCACATAATTCAAAAATTCAAAAGCTTCATCGGGACTTTTGCTCATAAAGTCACCTCCACACATGGTTTCTAGCAATTGCTTCATAGTTGGTGACATGCCCTCATAGAAGTAACTCACCAACATCCATGTGTCAAAACCATGATGAGGACAAGCATTGACTACTTCCATATATCTTTCCCAACAAGCATAAAATTTTTCATTGTCCAATGCCACAAAGTTGGTAATTTGCCTCTTCAAGCCACTTGTGCGATGTATGGGGAAAAATTTCTTCAAGAAGGTTGTTTGTAGTTCCAACCATGACCTTATGCTTTGGGGCCTCAATGAGTTTAACCACAACTTAGCCTTATCCTTCAATGTGAATGGAAAAAGCTTCAATCTCATAAGCTCTATGGATGCAGTCCCTTCTTGAAAAGTATGACAAACTTCTTCAAAATCCTTGATGTGAGTATAAGGATTCTCATTCTCCATTCCATGAAATTGAGGTAGAAGGGGTACCAAGTGAGTTTTTATCACAATAGGCTTATTAGGAAGAACTATACATGATCCCATGCCTATCCTTTGAGGATGCATATATTCTCTCATTGATCTAGACATGTGAGAATTGCCATTGTTTGGTCCTTGTTGAGTTTGTTGATTTTCCTCTTGATTTTCCATTTCCTCAACAATTGGATCACAAACCAAAAATGATTAGCAATATAAGTCGTTTTCAATCTCTCCCTTGAGTTTTATTCTCAATGTAGCATGCAATGGAGAGCCTACAAAACAAGCTAAGAAAAACCAAAACAAAACAAAAATGACAAAAAAAAGAAAAAAAATAATAAAAAAAATGAAATCTGGAAAAAAATAAATAAAATGAAAGCAGAGAATCGGTAAAGAGAACTTCACCAATCTTGTGATGTGGATCACAAGGGTTAATCCTCACCAAAGAAAATGCCTCAATCACCTTGGCACCATCCCCGGCAACGGCGCCATTTTTGATCGCTCGGATTTTGTCGTTTATTGGATCAAAACAAAATTTATAACCTAATTCACTCTTCTATAGCAATTTGTACCCGATCAAAAAGTGGTTTTAGTACAAACTACTGTAGTATAGTGGTTTTTAGGTATCGTCCACAAGGATGGATTATTCTTGGTAATTAAGGCTTGAACGAGATGATAAGAAATGATGGTGATCAAGTGAAATTTACTTGAAATTGCATGATGAAATCTCAAGATAGCAATGTATTCAAATTGAAATCAAAATGAAGTGTAAAAGAGAAGAAAATTAATAAGATGTGAGATTCTCGGAGTTAAGATTTTCTAAAGAGCAATTTCCATGGTGAATAGGTGTTGAGATCTAATTTTCATCAAGTTAGATTGAAAACCTAAATTTTCATCTAAACCGATTTTTGATTTAGCTTTAGATCTAGATCTAATTTCTCTTAAAATTAGGTAATCTAATCCAAGAGATCAATTTGAATCATAAATTCAATTCATCTTAAACTATCTTCCAATGATCCACACAATGCAACTATTCAATTTCATCAAATCTAGCATTAAGAATTTGATGAATCTACCTAGCTTGTATTGTAATAATCATCCAAGACAATTTGAAGAGAAAAATCCCCAAATTTCCATTAATCAATCAATTGAATCTAATTACCTTTACAATTCAGGCTCAATTCTCTAATTCACCATAGATCTTGCCTCTAGATCCTCTCTCCTCCGAGAAAAACGAGATTTAGCCACTCATGCTTGGAGATTTGATCTCACAAGACATGTTTGGCTACCGAGAAAGTAAGAGAAACTGAAGGAAAATGGAGAATTATATAAAGAGAAGAAGTATGAAAAGTTCTACAATTAGAAAATGTATCCAAAGTCTTTAAATGAGTTAATCCCGTTTCTATTTATAGGCCAAGGTAAAAATGACACTTGGCAACATTCTAGAGGTCTTCCGGATGCTTCTTCATCAAGGAAGCTGGAGAAAATGAATTTTCGCACGAGCCCTAGCAATCTCGCATGATGGTGCGAAGTGGAGAATGCAACAACTTCCTTTTCGTTCTTCTGGAGCGTTTCGCATGACTGTGCGAAAATTTCGCATGGTCATGCGAAATTACTTCCTCAAAATTTCCTCTTATGCTGCAGCCACCTCCCTTCTGTCTCATTTCGCATGACTGTGCGAAAATTTCGCATGACTGTGCGAAAATTTCGCATGGTCATGCGAAACCGACAATTATGCTATTCCGGCTCCTCTTTACAACTTCTCTCATTTCTTCATGTTTAATCCATCTCCACCACCTTCAATTAAGCTTCAAAGCTTGGTTCAAGTGCATTTCCTCTTCCTCATGCCACATTATGTACCCTCCTCCATTCATTTTCCATTTGTCACTCCATGCTTCAAAAATCACCTTAAAATATCTCCAAAACTCAACAAAAACCATTAGTATCACTTGTAAGGGTAGTAATGTATTACTTGGGCAAATTAGACATAATTACTACTCAAAAAGGTGTAAAACACATGAAAGTTAGTATCTAAAATATGTGGTTTTTGAGTAGTAATCAACCAGCAACGAAGCAAAGACGAAAAATGTACACTCCAGCAGTGGTGGATTTAGGGTTAAGTAAGTTATTTATCAACCGAGGCTCTTTTTAAAGGCTTTAGAAAGGGTCACGGGTTTGTTTCAAATTTTCACTGGTTTGTTTCAAATTTTCACAGGTTTTCTTTTGTAGATGAATCTCTGATTTCTCTAAAAATTTGATTCTTGTTGTGATGGGTTTCTTTTGTAGGAAATCTGTTGATTAACTTTTTTTTTTTTTTTTTTTTTTCGAGTTAACTAAGTTAACTCAAAATATCGGTCGAGTCACCCGAGTCCAATCGATTCAAGGCTATGTCTATATATAAATTTTATCTGGTATTGGACTCATTGCGGTCGGAGTCGAGGCAAATACGACTCAGCCAAGTCGTACCGGACTCAATCGATTTTTTGAACCCTACCACGAAACCAATCTACAACCTTGCTATCTTCTTGCCCAACACACCACGAAGACCACGATGCACGATCTACAGCCTCTAAGACTATCGGACCTTGCCACTACTACCATACAACCACGATCTACTACCTTCCCACCAGCAGCGAACCAAAGACAAAAATTCTACACTCCGGTAATGGTGGATTTAGGGTTAAGTAAGTCATTCTTCAACCAAGGCTCTTTTTAAAGGCTTTTGAAAAGATCACGGGTTTGTTTCAAATTTTCACAGGTTTCTTTTGTAGAGGAATCTCTGATTTCTCTAAAAATTCAATTCTTGTTGTGATGGGTTTCTTTTGTAGGGATCTATTGATTAGTTTTTTTTTTTTTTCAAGTTTACTGATTAACTCGAAATATTAGTCGAGTCACCCGAGTCCGACCGATTGAAGGTTGAGTCTAGGTTTAAATTGTATCCAATATTGGACTCGTTGTGATCGACGTCAAGGAAGATATGATTCAGCCGAGTCGTACCAACCTCGGTCGATTTTTTAAACCCTTCCACGAAGACCGATCTGCAACCTTGCTATCGTCTCCCCAACACACCACGAAGACCACGATGCATGATTTGCAGCCTCTCAGACTATCGGACCTTCCCACTGCTACCATACAACCATGATCTGCTGTCTTCCGACTAGCAATGAACTAAAGACGAAAAATCTACACTCCGGCAATGGTGGATTTAAGGTCAAGTAAGTTATTCTTCAACCGAGGCTCTTTTTGAAGGCTTTTGAAAGGGTCACGGGTTTGTTTAAAATTTTCACTAGTTTGTTTAAAATTTTCACGAGTTTTCTTTTGAAGAGGAATCTCTGATTTTTCTGAAAATTTGATTCTTGTTGTAATGGGTTTCTTTTGTTGGGAATCTATTTATTAGTTTTTTTTTCTGACTTAACTGAGTTAACCCGAAGTATCAGTCGAGTCAGCCGAGTCCAACCGATTCAAGGCCGAGTCTAGGTATAAATTGTATCTGATATTAGACTCGTCACGGTCGACGTCGAGGCGAATACCACTCGATCGAGTCGTACAGAACTTGGTCAATTTTTGAAATCCTGCCACGAAGATCGATCTACAGGCTTGCTATCTTCTTCCCCAACACTCCACGTAGATCGTGATGCACGATCTACAGACTATCGGACATTCCAACTGCTACCATACAACCATGATCTGCCACTTTCTCACCAGCAGCGAACCAATGACGAAAAATCTACACTCCTACAATGGTGGATTTAGGGTTAAGTAAGTTGTTCTTCAACCGAGGCTCTTTTTAAAGGCTTTTGAAAGGGTCACGGGTTTGTTTCAAATTTTCACTAGTCATTTCCAATTTTCACGGGTTTTCTTTTACAGAGGAATCTCTGATTTCTCTGAAGATTGATTCTTGTTGTGATGGGTTTCTTTTGCAGGGAATCTATTGATTAGTTTTTTATTTATTTTTTCCTGAGTTGACCAAGTTAACTCGGAATATCAGTTGAGTCACCTGAGTCCAACCAATTCAAGGTCAAGTCTAAGTTTAAATTGTATCCAGTATTGGACTCGTCGTGGTCGGCGTCGAGGCGGATACAATTCAGTTGAGTCGTACCAACATCAGTTGATTTTTTAAACCCTTCCACAAAGACCTACCAATCTGCAGCCTTGCTATCGTCTTTCCCAACACACCACAAAGACCACGATGCATAATTTACAACCTCTCAGACTATCTGACCTTCCCACTGCTACCATACAACCATGATCTACTGCCTTCCCACCAGCAACGAACTAAAGACAAAAAATCTACACTCCGGCAATGGTGAATTTAGGATTAAGTAAGTTATTCTTAGACCTAGACTCTTTTTAAAGGCTTTTGAAAGGGTCATGGGTTTGTTTCAAATTTTCACGGGTTTTCTTTTTTAAGGGAATCTCTTATTTATCTGAAAATTTGATTCTTGTTGTGATGAGTTTCTGTTGTAAGGAATTTGTTAATTAGTTTTTTTTTTTTTTTTTTCCGAGTTGACTGAATTAACTCAAAATATCGATCGAGTCACCCAAGTTCAACTAATTCAAGGCTGAGTCTAGGTATAAATTGTATCTGGTATTGGACTCGTCACGGTCCGCGTCAAGGCAGATACGACTTGGCCGAGTCGTATGGGACTCGGTCGATTTTGTGAACCCTACCACGAAGATTGATTCGTAGCCTTGTTATCTTCTTCCCCTACACACCACGAAGACCACGATGCATGATCTACAACCTCTCAGACTATCGAAACTTCCCACTGCTACCATACAACCACGATTTGCTATCTTCCCACCAATAGCGAACCAAAGACGAAAAATCTACACTTCGGCAATGGTGGATTTCGGGTTAAGTAAGTTATTCTTCAACCGAGACTCTTTTTAAAGGCTTTTGAAAGGGTAATGGGTTTGTTTCAAATTTTCACTAGTTTTCTTTTTCAAAGAAATCTCTTATTTATCTGAAAATTTGATTCTTGTTGTGATGGGTTTTTTTTGTAGGGAATCTGTTGATTATTTATTTTTATTTTTCCGAGTTGACCGAGTTAACTTAGAATATCGATCGAGTCACCCAAGTCCAAATAGTTCATGGTCGAGTCTAGGTATAAATTGTATCTGGTATTCGACTTGTCGTGGTCGGCGTCGAGGCGAAAACGACTCAGTCGAGTCGTATCGGACTTGATCGATTTTTTAAACCCTACCATGAAAACCGATCTACAGCCTTGCTATCTTTTTCCCCAACACACCACGAAGACCAGGATGCACGATCTGCAGCCTCTCAAACTATCAGACCTTCCCACTGCTACCATACAACCACGATCTGCTACCTTCCCACCAGTAGTGAACCAAAGATGAAAAAACTACACTCCGGCAATGGTGGATTTAGGGTTAAGTAAGTTATTCCTCAACCGGACTCTTTTTAAAGGCTTTAGAAAGGGTCACGGGTTTGTTTCAAATTTTCACTAGATTGTTTCAAATTTTCACGGGTTTTCTTTTATAGAGGAATCACTGATTTTTCTGAAAATTTGATTCTTATTGTGATGGGTTTCTTTTGTAGGGAATCTATTGCTTAGTTTTTTTTTTTTTCCGAGTTGAATGAGTTAACTCGAAATATCGGTCGAGTCACCCAAGTCCAACTGATTCAAGGTTGAGTCTAGGTATAAATTGTATATGGTATTGGACTCGTTGTGGTCGGCGTCGAGGCGGATACAACTAGGCCGAGTCGTACCAAACTTGGTCGATTATTTGAACCCTGCCACGAAGACTAATCTGCAGCCTTGCTATCTTCTTCTCCAACGTACCATGAAGACCAAGATGCACTATCTACAGCCTCTCAAACTACCGGACCTTCCCCCAACTACCATACAACCACGATCTGCTACCTTCCCACTAGCAACAAACCAAAGACGAAAAATCTACGCTCCGACAATGGTGGATTTAGGGTTAGGTAAGTTATTCTTCAACCAAGGCTCTCTTTAAAGGTTTTTGAAAGGGTCACAAGTTTGTTTCAAATTTTCACGGGTTTTCTTTTCCAAATGAATCTCTGATTTCTCTGAAAATTTGATTCTTGTTGTGATGGGTTTCTTTTGTAGGGGGTCTGTTGATTAGTTTTATTTTTGTTTTTTTTCTGAGTTAACTGAGTTAACTCGAAATATCGATCGATTCACTCGAGTCCAACCAATTAGAGGTCGAGTCTAGGTATAAATTATATCGGGTATTGGACTCGTCGCAGTCAGCATCGAGGCGGATATGACTCGACCGAGTCATACCGGACTCGGTCGATTTTGTGAACCCTACCATGGAGACCGATCTGCAACCTTGCTATCTTCTTCCCCAACACACCAGGAAGACCACGACGCACGATCTGCAGCCTCTTAGACTATCGGACCTTACCACTGCTACCATACAACCACGATCTGCTACCTTCCCACCAGTAGTGAACCAAAGATGAAAAATCTATACTCCAGCAATGGTGGATTTAGAGTTAAGTAAGTTATTCTTCAACCAGGCTCTTTTTAAAGGATTTTGAAAGGGTCATGGGTTTGTTTCAAATTTTCACGGGTTTTCTATTGTAAAGGAATCTCTTATTGCTCTGAAAAATTGATTCTTATTGTGATGGCTTTCTTTTGTAGGGAATTTGTTGATTAGGTTTTTTTTTTTTTTTCAAGTTGAACGAGTTAACTCGAAATATCGGTCGAGTCACCCAAGTCCAACCGATTCAAGGCTGAGTCTAATATAAATTGTATCTGGTATTGGACTCGTCGCGGTCGGCGTCGAGGCAGATACAACTCGACCAAGTCGTATCGAACTTGGTCGATTATTTGAACCCTGCCATGAATACCGATCTAGAGCCTTGCTATTTTCTTCCCCAACACACCACGAAGACCACGATGCACGATCTGCAGCCTCTCAGACTATCGGACCTTCTTCCTGCTACCATACAACCACGATCTGCTACCTTCCCACCAGCAGCGAACCAAAGACGAAAAATCTATACTGGCAATAGTGGATTTAGGGTTAAGTAAGTTATTCTTCAACCAAGGCTCTTTTTAAAGGCTTTTGAAAGGGTCACAAGTGTTTTTCAAATTTTCACAAGTTTTCTTTTGTAGAGGAATCTCTTATTTCTCAAAAAATTTGATTCTTGTTGTGATGAGTTTCTTTTGTTGGGAGTCTGTTAATTAGTTTTTTTTTTTTTTCCGAGTTAATTGAGTTAACTCGAAATATCAGTCGAGTCACCCAATCCAACCGATTCAAAGCCGAGTCTAGGTATAAATTTTATATGGTATTGGACTCGTCGCGGTTAGCGTCGAAGCGGATACGACTCGGCCGAGTCATACTGGACTTGGTCGATTTTTTGAACCCTTCAATGAAGACCGATCTACAGCCTTGCTATGTTTTTCCCCAACATACCACGAAGACCACAATGCACGATCTGCAGCCTCTTAGACAATCAGACCTTCCCATTACTACCATACAACAATGATCTGCTATTTTCCCACCAGCAATGAACCAAATACGAAAAATCTACACTCCAGCAATGGTGGATTTAGGGTTAAGTAAGTTATTCTTCAATCGAGACTCTTTTTAAAGGCTTTTGAAAGGGTCACGGGTTTGTTTGAAATTTTCACGGGTTTTCTTTTGCAGAGGAATCTCTAATTTCACTGAAAATTTGATTCTTGTTGTGATGGGTTTCTTTTATAAGGAATCTGTTGATTAGTTTTTTTTTTTTTTTGAGTTGACTGAGTTAACTTGGAATATCGGTTGAGTCACCCGAGTCCAACCGATTCAAGGTCGAGTCTAGGTATAAATTGTATCTCATAATGGACTCATCATGGTTGGCGTTGAGGCGGATACGACTTGACCGAGTCATACCAGACTCGGCCAATTTTTTGAACCCTTCTTAGTGCAGAAATAGGGCACCATGTTGCAACCAATAACCAAACTTCCAGCTGAGCTTAACGAGTTTTGCTTAACAAGGTGGCGTGGCAAGTTGTTACTGATTGGTGCAGCCTAGAAGGCTTATTCATTGAATATAGAATCACGCACGTGGACGGAGTTGGTGGCCCCAGTAGAATATTCCGGCCATGTTCAGTCTACTTGTTGGTTGGAGATATAATTTTTCTCCTGTGCATGTGTTTCCTTTTTTTTTTTTCCTTATTTATTTCTTTATTCCTTATTATTTTACCCAAGTAAAACAAAGTAATAGAAACATTTTGAAAAATCAATGTTTGGTTTTAAAAGTTAAGTTTTTTAATACATTAAGCAGCAAAAGGTCAACTATAAATAACAGACTAACCAACATCAGAAAATAGAAAAGTTGTGATTACTGTTCTCTCACTTTTTCTATAGTTACTTTCTTTCTTGTTAAGAGTTGTTGGTGATTTAAAAAATTATTATTATTATATACTTTTATTTTTATTTTTATACTTTCTTATATTAATTTTCTCTAAATATAATACCTTAAATCTTAAAAAAATTCGAGGCTTGAAAAAATTTAGAAAACACTTTTAAAAAATTGAAAAATCATTTATGATGTTTCTTAAAAAAGTATTTGATAGATGATTCTTCTAAAAACACTTTTTAGAAATATTTTCATTTAGGCTATGTTTAGTTGAAATATTTTCGCTTAGGCTATGTTTGGTTGACGGGATAAGATAGGATATGTGTATCTTAGGATGTCATCTCCCATTGGATATGAAATAAATATATTAAAATATGATTGTTAATGAAATATGATATTATTGGATATACATATTTTATGGACATGATATTTCAAGGTAGTATATCAAGTGAGATATACTATATTATATTATGTTTGTTATTCTCGAATGATCACAAATGTATGGTCAAATAATTATGTATAATAAATAAACGAGAAAGTAAGTAAATATTGAATCTTACAAAAGGTTGATAGAGGCTAGAGTTTGACTCTATGTCCTTAAGACAAATTTGCCACGCACTGGTGCTTACAGTTTGTTGATAATCGTCTCCCAGGATACAACAATCACTTTCTTGTGATAGTAGCACTCCAAATCACAAGAAGCAATGAATCACTTGATGACTTGAACTCTCTTGAATACCAAGCACTTGGAAAAAAAATGAGAAGAAGTGGAGAGAATTGATGATGGAATGAATCAAAAATGCCATGGGGAGAGGGCTATTTATAGGTTTTCTGGTGACTCTTAGAAAAGATGTGTCTTAAATACTTGACATATCCTTTGATACAAGTTATGTCCATTAGGAAGAGTTGCGTCTAATTGAAACGATATGTCGTAATTTCCATTCACCTATAAATATCCCAACAATCCCCTATATGAATGGAAATTGACTTAAAAAAAGGCAAATGGAAAACTAAACAATCAAGAGAGTACAAAATTGGAAAGTGATTGCATTAGGATAGGTAGTTTGTGGCTTTGAACCTTCTTTAGTGAAAACTATCGGATTTACTAGCTAATCAGTGAATATGATGTCTTGAACTATTCAACTATTGATGTAAATCAAGACAATAGTATTCACACAATTCCTTTCCGGATCACCATTGATTCTCACGGTTGTACTCATTTTGGCCCTGAACAATTCCCGGTTTCATGAGTGCTTTAGAGAATTTCAGCCTTAAAAATTCTTATAGAAACGGCCCCATTTCACACTCACATAGGTGATTCCTATGGCGAGTATTCTACCATACTCCACTTGAACTCTTTCAAATTATTAGAATCATTAAAAACATAGTTTATCCTAAACACATCTTGTATATCACTAGTTCACCATAGGAATGGGTAAGAATTTATTTTTCCCTAATGCTCTTCATAGAGTATTTCATAATTTAGTTGTCCTTATTGAACCTAGATCTTGGGATCTCTAGTAAGCTAGGTTGGGTTTCCATTATGAAACTTTTTAGTGATAGGCTTTAATCTCATTCCCCTCGATGAGCAGTTTACTTGATCTCTAGAAAATCCTTTAGTTAGTGGATCCGCTAGGTTGTCTTTTGACTTAACATAATCAATGGAAATAATTCCATGTGCAAGTAACTGCCTTACAGTATTATGTCTGCAATGGATGTGTCAAGACTTACCATTGTACATGTTACTTTGTGCCATTCCAATCGTTGATAAGCTATCACAATGTATACATATTGCAGGCACTAGTTTTGGCCAACATGGAATGTCTTCTAGAAAATTATGAAGCCATTCTGCTTCTTCCTCTACTTTATCTAAAGCAATAAATTCAGATTCCATCGTTGATCTTGCAATACATGTTTGTTTAGATGACTTCCATGATATTGTAGCACCACCAATTGTGAATACATATCCACTTGTGGACTTTGAGTCCTTCGTATCAAATATCCAATTTGCATCACTATATCCTTTAGTACGGTTGGATACCTTAAATAATGAAGTCCATAGTTTAGGGTGTATGTTAGATAGCTAAGAACCCTAACCAACGCCTTCCAATGGTCTTTTCCTGGATTATTAGTGAACCTACTTAGTTTATTAATTGCATAGGCTATGTCTGGATGCATGCAGTTCATGACATACATTAAACTATCAATGATACGAGAATATTCCAACTGGTCAATTCTTGGACCATTATTTTTAGCTAAATGTAGATTTAAATCTACTGGTGTCTTAATTGGACTATCATCATATTGGTTAAACCGTTTAAGAATTTTCTCAATGTAATGACATTGAGATAATATTAGTCCACTAGATGTCTTGTCTATTTTTATACCTAAGATCACATCTACGACACCCATGTCTTTCATATCAAAATAACTTATCAGCATTTTCTTGGTAGCTTTAATGACATCATTATTGCTACCAATAATTAACATATCATCCATGTGCGGGCACACAATGACATACTCACTTTGTGTATTCTTTGTATATACACATTTATCACATTCATTAATTTTAAAATCATTTGACAATATTATTTTTTCAAATTTCTCATGCCATTGTTTTGGTGCTTATTTTAGCCCATATAGGGACTTTATCAGCTTACACACCTTCTTTTCTTGTCAAGGAGCAACAAACCCTTTAGGTTTTTCCATATATATATTTCTTCTTCTAACTTACCATTTAAAAAGGTTGTCTTAACATCTATTTGATGAATTTTCAAATTATGCAATGTTGTGATTGCAATTAACACTCTAATAGATGTTATTCTCGTAACTGGTGAATACGTATAAAAGAAATCAAGGCCTTCCTTTTGTTTAAATCCTTTGGCTACCAATCTAGCCTTGTACTAATCTATTGTTCCATCAGGCTTCATTTTTTTCTTGAAGATCCATTTGCAACCCAATAGTTTATTTCGTGGTGGTAAATCTACCAATTTCCATGTGTGGTTATGCATGATGGATTCAATTTATTGATAACCTCTTTCCAAAATGGGGCTTCTGGTGTTGACATTGTTTCTTTGAATGTCTTGGGTTCGTTATCATACATGTAAGTTAGATAATCCGGGCTAAAAGACTTTGTCTTCTTGGCTCTCTTACTGCATCTTGGTTCTTCCTCATTTTGATGATTACCATTTGCAGTATCATAAGTTCTCTTATTTGAACTTACTTCTTGATTTTCTTTACAAGGAAAAATATTCTCAAAAAATGACGCATTCCTAGACTCAATAATTGTATCTTCATGTATATCAAGAATACAAGACTTATGTACAAGAAAATGATATGCTACTATTATTTGCATATCCAATAAATATACAATCAATAGTTTTAGGCCCAATCTTAACTTGTTTAGGTTTTGACACTCCTACTTTAGCCAAACACCCCCACACTTTCAAATATTTATAAGAGGGTTTGTGACTCTTTCATAACTCATATGAAGTTACATCCTTATTCTTGTGTGGTATCTTGTTAAGAATGTGGTTTGCAGAAAGAATTGCTTCTCCCCATAAGTTTTGGGGAAGACCCAAACTTATCAACATAGCATTCATCATTTCCTTTAATGTACGATTCTTGTGCTCAGCAACACCATTCGATTGAGGTGAATAAGGAGCAGTAGTTTGGTGGATTATTCCATGTTCTGATCAAAATTCTCTAAAAGGAGCTTCATGCTCTCCACCTTTATCATTTCTTATTGCCTTAATCTTTCTATTAAGTTGATTTTCAACCTCATTCTTGTAGTGTTTAAACACATCTAAGGCCTCATCTTTGCTTCTTAGCAAATACACATAACAGTATCTTGTACAATCATCTACAAAGGTAATAAAATACCTTTTCTCTCATCTTGTTTGTACAAACTTTAAGTCACAGATGTCACTATGAATTAAATCCAGAGGTTCTGTGTTCTTTTCAATTGAATGAAATGGTGGCTTAGCCATCTTGGCTTCCACACACACTTCACATTTTTGTTTAAAATCAATGCTAAAAGAAGGCAACAAATTCATGTTAATCAACCTTTTTAAAGTTTTATTGTTAACATGTCCTAACCTATCATGCCACAAAGTAAAAGACTCAATAAAGTAAACAGAAGTACTTGCCTTATTATTATTGAAATCACGCTTAACAATCATTACATTAATCTAAAACAGGGCATTGGTCATATACCCCTGCCCACATACATCCCATTTTTCATGAATACAAATTTTTCAGACTCGAAAACTAACTTGAACCCATTTTTGCTAAGCATAGAACCAAAAACTAGATTCTTGTGAATATCAGGCACATGTAGCACATCTGTGAAAACAAGTTCTTTTCCAGAAGTCATCTTTAGCACCACTTTTCCAATTCCCACAACCCTAGATGTGGTAGAATTTTCCATGATCAAATTTCTACCATTGACTGGTACATATGTAGAGAACATGTTTCCTTCTCCACAAACATGACGGGTGGCACCTGTGTCAACCCACCATTCATTTAGGTTATCTACTATGTTAGCTTCAAACAGTACCAATGTAGAAAACATTTTTGCCAACTCCTCTTCCTCAATCACACGTGCTTTATTTTCCTTACTTTGTCCTTTCAAGCGACAATCCTTGGCCCTATGGCCTTGCTTATTTCAAATGTAACACTTTCCAACAAACTTCTTGTATTTGTTCTTACCTTGACTTGGACCTTCACCAAAGTGCTTTATCTTTTTATTAGCCTTTGGTTCCACCAAGTTTGCCTTGGATTCCATGGGATGTTTTCCCACTTTCTTCTCAAAGACATGATTATCTTCCTCAATTTTCAATCTCACAATCAAGTCCTCAAGCCCCATTTTCTTGTGCTTGTGTTTTAGATAATTCTTGAAATCCTTCCAAGATGGTGGTAACTTTTCAACAATTGCTGCAACTTGAAAGGACTCACTTAATTCCATCTTCTCAACATGTAATTCATGCAAAATTATTTGAAGCTCTTGGACTTGGCTTGTCATTGTCTTGGAGTTAACCATTTTGTAATCTAGAAATCTGCCAACTATGAATTTTTTCATGCCAGCATCTTTAGTCTTGCATTTCTTCTCCAAAGACTCCCACAACTCCTTGGCTGTCTATACTTGACTATACACATTATACATCGTGTTGTCAAGTCCATTGAGGATGTAATTTTTGCATAGAAAATCTAAATGTTTCCATGCTTCAACTGCTGCTGCAATTTTCTTGTCAGTCTCTCCCTCCTTTAAGGTAGGTGCATTTTCATGCAACACTTTGGCCAAGTTAAGTGTTGTGAGATAAAACAACATCTTTTGTTGCCATCGCTTGAAGTCCAATCCAGTCAATTTCTCTGGTTTCTCACCATGGGTAGTAGTAGGTGTAACAATAAGGGTATCAATAATATTTGTAAAGGCCATGTTATTAACTGTATTAAAAACACAGATATAAGCAAAAGATTAAAAAGAAATTCGTCTTAAGATTGTTATTCTCAAATTATCACATATGTATGGTCAAATAATTATGTATAAATAAACGAGAAGGTAAGTAAATATTGAATCTTACAAACGGTTTATCGAGGCTAGAGTTTGACTCTATGTCCTTAAGACGAATTTGTCTCGCACTGGTACTTACGGTTTGTTGACAATCGTCTCCCAGGATACAACGATCACTTTCTTGTGATAGTAGCACTCCAAAACACAAGAAACAACGAATCACTTGATGACTTGAACTCTCTTGAATACCAAACACTTGGAAGAAATGAGAAGAAGTGGAGAGCATTGATGATGGAATGAATGAGAAATGTCATGAGGGGGGCTATTTATAGGTTTTCTGGTGACTCTTAGAAGACATGTGTTTTAAATGCTTGACATATTCTTTGACACAAGTTGTGTCCATTAGGAAGAGTTGTGTCTAATTGAAACGGTATGTCTTAATTTCCATTCACTTATAAATATCCCAACAATGTTTATATCTAATTTATGAAATGAATAAAAAAAATAATATGAAATATCTAATATTTTCAATGTTTAAAATAAAAATTATATCACATTCTAATATTTTTTTATTTAAAAAATTAAATTTCTTTTATATTTAACAATATTCATGATTAAAATATTTAAACTTTATAAATAAAAAATTATATCAAGCTATCCAATATATAAAAATAATTTATATATCAAATATTAATATTATTTTATTTTATAAATATTTTTTAGTTTTTCTTTTTAACCATAAATTTAATTTATAATAAAAAAATTATTTTTCAAAATAAGTATATAAAAAAATAAAAAATAATTGATAAAAATATAAATTTATGATACATGGAATATGCATATTTCATATCTTAACATGAAATTAATAGATCCCATGTAGAATGGATAATATATCTCACTACTTATCGTATCTCATGTTTGGTTGAACATAGAATAGGATAAGTGATAGGATAACTTATCATATCTCATCACTAACCAAACATGGGATATGGTATAATATCTAATTTTTTTATCTTATCCCATGTTATATCCATTCAACCAAACATGACTTTAAAGTTTATATTTCAAATAATAAAAAACACTATCAAATGCTCTTTAATTGGTTTGATAATAATTTTAAAAAACACTTTTAACTTTTCTAACACTTAAAATTTTTTATCAAAAGAATTGTTTTCAAGGACTAAAAAAAGGGTTAGAAATGTTTCTTTACAAACATTGCCAAACAAGCTCAAAGTTTACTAGGAGATTCTTTATCTTTAGACAATTTTATACATTTGCATGGGAGGCTTGGGAAGAGAATTGTGTGGATTTGCTGAAAATCCTATGAATTATTTGGGTATTCCCACTCGCCCCAAATTGTTCTAAAACTCTAATCCTCATGTTTGAATACATGGTAAGATATTCACAAAAGCCTTACATGTTCATGTTAATTTAAGATGTATTTGATTCTTGGGAATGGAATATGAGTAATAATAGAAATAAATGATTTTTTTTTCTTTTATTCACGTTTCTAACAAGTAATTCAAACTCAATAGTGGATGAGAAAGAAAATTTCCTTGAAAAAATCCTTGAATATTCCCTTGGTAGATAATACTAATTGGGTTAGATATGCTTTCTATTTTCTATTTTTAAACATAGAAAATGATTATAATTTTTATATAAATTAGAATAATTATTAGAAGCTTATAGTGAAAATCTAATAATTTTTTAAAATTAATTAAAATATTGAGGCATTAATTTTTTATTTTTTTATTTTTTACTATTTTCAATTTTAAAATATTTTAAAGTAATTTCCACATATATAAGGTAAGTTTATACTTTTTGTATTTTACAAACCCAAATATAAAAGAAATTCCCCTCTAGGATGAGTATTAAATTAGATTGGAGGGTTCTCTTTAAAAATGAAAATGTATAGGCTAAAATGATGAGGATGAAGTATTAATAACAACAATTTATTTAGAGTTTCATATGGTGGGATGCTAAAGTTAGGAGTTCATAGGTCATGATGCAATGGTTGATCATGATGTATTTGATTCCTAATAATTAAATGTCTTTGTATGTGAGAAATTCAATATTGGCTACATCTCGTACTTGATCAAGAAGGAGACTTCTTAAGTGGAACTCAATAAAGTAGACTTTGATTGCTTTAAAAGGATTTGTTGTCATGCTCAAATCTTATTATCCACATACCTTGTTTGACTATGATCATTATAATTGTTTCTTAAAGTGAGTCAGTTCAAATTATTGAATCATTTGTTAAGTATAACTCTCATACTATTTCCAAGATTCATGCTCTTAAATGTAAACTGTTCACTTGCAACATTTGGAAACACCCCTAAAGTGGATACAAAGGCAACTATGAATGAAAAGAAAATGAAAGACCAATATTGATCATGTGTCCATTGCCTCCACTTTCAAAAAAAGAAAAAAAAAAAAGAAAAAAAAATGATATTAAATTAAAGGGGAGTCAAGTTGTGTTGTATGTAGATCAACAAGGTCGTGTTAAACAGAAATCTAGTGATCTTAATTCAAATTGGTTGGACGTGTTCTTTAATTTTTCTAAAAGTATGACTAGATCTTTTCTAAGTAATCAATTTCGAAATATAGAACTAGACAGTAAGTCGTATTCCCATGAACATCAATGTTTATGTTTCTATGTTGACTTTCTTATACATTGATGGTTATATATTGGTTTTCGAAACTGATATTATGATTAACAGCCTTTAATCTTGAAATCTCATTCTTGATGGATATATGTGTACTATCTGAAGGTTACTTAAGTTATTACCGATCAATCTAATGTTGAGAGTTTCTGAACTTAATTATCTACTCATTTTGATTATTCCTTAAAAGTTATTTTAATTGGTGTCAATCCTTATCTCTAAGTTAGTTAGTTGAGTATTCTATCCCTTCTTAGAATTGAAATTAGGTTCAGATCGCTAGAATGTTGCATCCAACACTAAAGCCTCATCTAGCGGCTTTACCGCTCAAGCATTACTAGTTACATCCAATAGCCCATCCATCAAGCATCCCACTCAAACGCTAATTTGTATCCAGCACTGCATCTAACTATAAGAACCAATCCAACACTCCTTTTTTGCATTTCAAATGTTTTTCTATTCTCTTAGGCGCTCTAGGAACATCTCTTTGATATTTAAGGTCAAGTTTCATCGTTTTTCAAGTTTTTAACTTCACAATATTGTGCTACACTTCATTTAGAGCTTTTCTAGCAATTTAGATTTTCTTTGTAATTTTCTCTGTTTTTGTGTCCTTTAATATTCCCTTAGCTATGTCAAGTCGTAGGCATCAACAAGAAGTAACTCCTCTTGAGTCACCTAAGGCCATTCATGGCACTCCTTTTCAAGGTCTTTTTTGTTTTTTTGATCTTCCTATAGAGTTTTTCTACTCTCAAGAGTCTTCTGATCATTTCTATGCATCCTTTTAGAGTCCTCATGTTAAGGTTGAGCATTCTATCAATCTTCATGCCTTCTAGGACACTCATTTTCCTATCATTCTCAAAGAGAAAGGGTGAGAGTCTTCATTTACCTTATAAGGATCTTATTATCCCTTTCTGGTTCACATGTTCTATGAAAATATGCATACTGTCTCACATGGTCACTTCTTCTAGGTGACTATGTTTGGTTAGTTCTTTCATATCACCTCTTTGTCAATCAAGCATGTACTCGACATGCCTAGACTTGATGAGTGTCTTCCTTCCTTCATTCCAGAGGTATAGTCTCTCATTCCTAGAGAGCTTTTTTCAATTCCTATTTCTTTGTATGGTACTCCTCATGAGCTTTCTACATATATTCCCTTAGTTGGTTTTTCCAAGCTAGCTTGGATTCTTGCTACTTTCCTTACATACTATTTATAACCCTCATCCCATTATACTGAGATTCACCAATTGATTGCTCATTTAATCCATGCCATCCTCTCAGGATAGTAGTTCAACATTGGGCAAGTGGGCATCGATACCATCATCCCTATCTAGATTTTTCCTTCCATCGTGGTGCACTTCTTTTCAAACTCCTTATCTCTAGACTATTAGAGCATATTAGCTTTCATAATACTACTTCACAGAGGGTTCAGGTTGCTCATGCCTTGTTGGATGAGAGCTCTTAGACCAAACACTACAGCCACGTGTATGGTCTCATGGCTCCTCTAGTTCCCAATGACCCCTAGGATGCTATACTAGCTTAGTAGACTACTCAGGAGGCACTTGCAGAGGAAGACAAGATCCGAGCTATGGAGAAAGATGCACTCATTCCTAAGATTGCTCCAAGGATTCACTTTAGTCAGCATCATACCATATCATCTAGACCTTCTCATGGAGCATCGACTTTCGAACACCTAACTACTCAGGAGATGATCTCATGACAACAATGCTTCAAAGGTTGGACTCATAGGACATCCAGCTCTGTGAGATCCAGGGTTCGTTAACCTACATTATTTCTTGGATTCATGCTCAGAGTGGGTCCAAGCTCCTTCTCTCGTTTGTCTCCTCCTAATGTTTAGTTATTTTGTTTCTCCTTATATGTATTTTTTTTATCTAGATGTTTATTCATTGCTTATCTTATGTATCCAAAATCAGATTATTGATATATACATATCTATGTGTTGTTCATTCTTTTCCTTATCTCTTGTGTGTTTTTTCATGTTTATATTTTTGTTTCTTTGTCGCTTTTGTAACAAAAAGGGGTATATATATATATATATATATATATATATATATATATGAAGAAGAACATTGAATTGCTTAAATAAAGAAAAAGATAGAGAAAATTGAATATCTAATTTACTAAAAAAAATGGAGTTATAAATAGAAGGAGATAGGGTGATCATATAAAAAAACCTTAATTAAGGAGAAGTTTAGTTATTTTTTTAATTTTTTTAATTGAAATATTGGAGGAAATTAAACCTGATACATTGGAGTAAACCAAATCAACCTTAGGAAACATGACTTTCGAGTTCAAAAGAGATACCTAACATGGATGTTTCTCGCAAAATATTAGTGTTTGAATTGTTTATCTCTCTAGAATTAATCTCTATCATGGAAGCTTCTTCCCATATTTTTCACTACCTATTTTCTAGTTTGAGATAGACTTTTTGACATCATTGTTGATTTATTGGGTCTTACTAACCAAGGACGAAAATATCGAGATATATCGACGATATATCATATATCGGAGAAGGTGGATACGATATACAAGTAAGATATATCGTCTAAGAGAAATATCGATAAATATCGGCAATATATCGATAATTACGGATATATCGATGATACAAGCAAAATATCGGCTCTAAATGGGAAAAAATCGCTGAAATTTCAGAGATATTTGAATATGTCGGAGATGTATCCGTGAAAAATCAGTAAAAAATTAAATTATTATAAATAAGTTAATTTTAATTATCTTATAATTTTTTTTGTATACTAATTAAACACAAAACAAATATAAAATCATAATAAAATTATCAATATTTTTAAATAAAAATATTTTGTATCAAAATGTACCAATATTTTTAAATAAAAATCATAAATATATTTAAATAACATAATTAGTACATTTGAAATATTTTAGTTTTAAATTAATGATTTTATTTTACTTTGATATTCAAGTGTAATGATAGTATATTGAGAATAAATTAACTTAGTACATTTTTAAATTAGTATAACATTGAATTTAAATTAGTACATTTTTACAATTAATTAATATATTTTCAATAGAGGTAAGTAAATTAACTTAACATAGTAATATATTTAAATAACATAATTAGTATATTTGTAATAATTTAACTTCACAATGAGTCTACACTTACAAAATTTACATTTTTTATCAGTAGACACTATATAATTAAATTTAATATCGAAAATCATATCATACATATATTAATTTCTTCAAAAAAAAAGCAATTTTAAAATGTCTATTATTTTTCTAATTTCATTTTTAAGAGTTTTTTTTATTATATTTTCATAAGTTTTGATGAATTTTTGGTCTATCGATATTTTGCATCAAAATATTTGCCGATATATATCCGGTATATCTGTAAAATCCAAGTATCGATATATCTGTGATTACCGATATTTTCATCATTGTTACTAACTTCTATTCTGTTGTTTTGATTTGCATACATCTTTATTCCTCTCAATCTCTTCTTTGTATCTTGGTGTCACTCAAGGAATTTGTTCATTTTTCATGCTTTCACAAGGCATCAAGCAAAACTTCCAACTATCTTGTTTTGCTTTCATGATATTATTTTATCTCTCATACTATTTTACCTCTAGTATAGTTTTCTATATATGTGCAAGGTATAGGGTTGGAAGATAAGTACTATAAAGCATTGCAAAATATTCCCTTAGTTTATTTTTAATTGAGTGTTAATATGTATTATGTAAACTCCTTTATGAGAGTTCAAGTGGGTTTATGTAACGATGTTTTGTCACAAAATTGTCAAATGGGGAAATTGTTAGGACATTGAGTCTTGTTTATATGTTGATAATTTTGTTCCAATTTATGTTTGGTCGTAAAAGTCTTTTTAAATAGTGACTTGCTTTCCATTGAAGATCAAGGGTTGTTGTTCATCAAACCAGGAAGTCACAAGCATATCTAAAAATGTTTGGCTTGTGACATATAAGGCTTCTTTGAAGTATAAAAAGGTTTGGTATCATTTTTAGACTTAAAATATTTTTAAAATGATTTTTCAAAAATGAGGGGCCTCTCAAGCGGTCAACCAACTCAAGCAGTCAACCCACTCAAGCGATTAAAGTCCACTCAAACGGTCATGACAACCCTACCAAGCTTAGAAACATATTTTGATGAATTTCATTCAAACTCTATTTTGGAAACTTAAGATACTGAGACTCTTTTGGTTTTTGCCTATAAATACCTTCTTATTAACTCTTTGAGGGGTAAAGATGTAGAGATCTTAGAGATTAGAGATCTCTCATCCTTAAAAAGAGAAACTCCTTAACAGAAAGCCTAAATTGTCACATTATTCCTAGTCTCTCATTCAAGGATTTGAACCTTTGAATCATGAGTTGAAGACCTTAATCCCTTTGGAGGGGCCAAAGGATCAACTAGGGAGCAACAAGAAGTTGTTTTGTGAATGTTTATCAAGTTGTAGGTGTTGAAGAGTAAGTCTTTAGGGTAAAATGGTCAGGTAAATCTATGCAACTTGACTTCGAATAATAGATTTAGATTGGTAAGTCTTAAACCTCGTGGTTTTTTCATCTCCACAAGTTTGTGGGGGGTTTTTCACGTAAAAATCATGTGCCTTATTGCATATCTTTTTATTAATGCTTATATTTTGGTTGACGATACTAATAAACTTCTTGATTAATTGGTTGTGCTTTATTGCATATCTTTTTATTAATGCTTATATTTTGGTTGACGATATTGATAAACTTCTTGATTAATTGGTTAGTTTGTTATTGAGGTTGTTGGATTGGTTATCTTGGAGGATATGGTTGTTATACTTATAACCAATTATTGTTTTTCTTAACATCTCTCGAGTATATTTTAGATATTAATAATTATATTATTTTTATCCCTAACCAATTGTAAGGTATCCTGAAAAGCTAAAAATTATATTTTTAAGGCTAAAAATTATATTTTTAAGGCTAAAAATTATATTTTTATATACCTAAAGATTCTAGGTATAATCATTTATTTATTTGGATATCCTTGATATCTCTTGAGATAAAAAATTAAAAAAATAAATAAAATTTGGACATCCTTGATATCTCTTGAGATAAAAAATTGATATAACATATAAATCTCTATTTTAAATTTTTAAATCACCCATTCAACCCCATTGGAGATTTTCAATTGTTGTTCAAGTGGTATTAAAGCAATACTCATTTTTAGGCTATCTTAGTCAAACTTAAATTATAAATATTTAAACTAGGTGTGAAAAGCCATCACTTGCAAAATTGGGAAAAAAGACCTAGTGGAGAAAGGCTATCCACATGCATGAAAGTATGATTTTTGTATTTATGGTAAAATGCCTCCACAAGGAAAACAAAAATAAAATGAAAAAAAAAATTATGAAAAAAAAAAATCATTAATTTAAAGGGAGTAAAGTTGTGGTTTAAAGACCAACCCTTTGCTTTGGTATGTGTTTGATAATTTGGGATTGACATTTATGATGAAATCCTTTTTTTTTTTAATCTATTTTAATTATTTTCTGTATTTGTACAATTATTTTTTAAAATGTTCTCAAAAAACAAGTGAAAACAATTAAACGCTTGAAATATATTCTTTGAAAACATATTATTTTCAAAACAAATTCTTAGAAAAGTGTTTTTGTTAAAAAAAAAAAATGATCAAATAAGTATACTAGTACGAAAATAGTTTTTGTTTTTAAGAATAAAAAATTATTTTTGAAACTGGTTTCCAAACACTCTGAACCTTTGGTTGGGAAGAGTTTTTGAAAATAATATTAAAATAAAATTTTTGAATATTTTGTAGAATAAAATTTTATTTGGAACTTGAAATGTTTTTAATTCATTTTTTATAGTTTAAAATATTTTTTAAAATAATTTTTATTTGTAGCGCTTTAATTTAATCATTGTTCACATTTATATGATTATTTTTTAAAATAATAACTAGAAAATAAGTGAAAATAATATAAAATATGTTAAGAAAACTCCCTATTTTATTTATAATGGAAAACTAGACTCTATTTTGAAAGTATTTTTTTAAATAGTTTTTAAAAATTATTTTTAAGAATAACTTTTAAAAATTATTTTATGATGTTATATATATATATATATATATATATATATATATATATAAGTTAATTTAGAAACTTGAAATGTTTTTAACCTATTTTCCATGTTTATAAATATTTTTAAAAAATAACTTTTATGTTTTATTTTTAATCATTTTGCATATTTGTATGATTTTATTTTAAAACAATCCTTAAAAAATAAGTGAAAATAGTTAAAAATAAATAAAAATAAAAATATTATTTGAAAACACAATATTTTATATTTTTAAGAATAAAAAAATATTTTTTGTTTTCTAGTTGATAAACATATTTTCATGTTTTTTTTTTGTTCTATTTTATTATAAAGAATAAAAAATTGTTTTAAAAAAAAAAAGTTGGCTAATAAGGCCCTATTTTCTATTTCCTAAACATGTTTAAAAAAAAATAGAAAAACTATTAGAAAACAACTTCCAAAGTCCTTAGTTTATTATGGTTAGACAAGAACACTTTAAGATACGTTTGGTTTTGCACATGAAAAAAAATTAAAAAAATAAAAGAAGAAAATAAATTTTAAAGTTAATAAATTATTTTTATTTATCACTTCAAACTCATTTCAATTTATTTTTCTTTTCTAATCAAATAAATTGAAAATGCATAAACTTTTAACTATGGTATTGTTTGGATGACTTCTTGTTTTCTACTTTTAAAAATAGGAAATGATAATAACTTACATGTAAAAATAGAAGAACTTGTTAAAACTTAAACTATTTATTTAATTCCAAAAAGAAAGAAAAATTAGCTGTTAAATTTCCGACCCAAACTGGTTTGGCCCAAAAACCTCAAATAAGTTTGTAGCTATGGCCAAATCCCTGCTTGAAGCCCTTTAGCGGCCTGAGCTTTGTCCAAGCCCAAGGGACAATCTTGAAGCCCTTTAGCGGCCTGAGCTTTGTCCAAGCCCAAGGGACAATCTTGAAGCCCTTTGGCGGCCTCAGCTTGTCCAAACCCAAGGGACAATCTTAAGATGGATATGCTTGTTTATCACTTTAGAAATAGGGTGACAATTTGTGCAAGTAGATAACATTCATGTTTAGGGATGGCAATGGGACGGGTTTTTTCGGGTACCCACCCCGCCCCTAATGGGACAAAGTTCAATTTTAATAATCGGGTTTGGGACAGATTTGAGATTTTTATTAAAAACCCGAGGTGGGTTCGGGTATTACCCCGCCCAGCCCCAATTATATATAAAATTAAAATTAAATTAAATTAATTTAAATTTTTATTTTTATTTTACTATTTTAATATATAGATAATAATAAAATATTTTTAATAAAATAAGTTATAAAAAATATAATAATTTAATTAGTTATAAAATATATTTATTTTAGTGTAATTAAAAATTTTAAAAGTAATTTTTAAAAAAAAATCAAATTCAAAAAAAAGTTAAACAGGACAGGGCGGATATGAGAATTTATCATACCCGCTTCACCCCGTTTAATTTTTTAAATAGGACAGGGATGAGAATTGTTTTGAATAAATGAGACGGGATTAGCATGGGGGTGACCCGCCCCGTTGTCATTCCTATTCATGTTATATCCAAGCATATTTTATTTGGATAGGTTAATCCAAACTCGAAATAATAACCGGTTTAAAAAATTTAAGTTTAAATATTATCTAATAATTAAATAGGTAACTCATCTTGTAACTTATTTAATCTATATAAAAAAAGTCAGATTTTCTTAATTAATAATTACATTCGGTTAAGACTTATGTAAATTTTTATGATTAATCTCAACTAAAAATATTTATAACTTAAATGACTTATTTATTTAAAAATAATTTAAAATAAAAAATATAAATTAAATAATTTAAAATTATAATTAAATTAATCAACATAATTATTAAATGAGTGGATTTAAATCAAATTTATATTATATAGATTAACTAAAAAACTATCTATTTATTAAATGATTTATACATGTCAATAATTCAAACTCAATTACACTTCCTCTAAACCCGTGAAAACATGTTGGAATCGAATCGTGTCAAACTTGATCACCCCTACTTAGAACAAAATACACAAAGCCAAAAAGAAAGAACAAAGCTTTCTCTAAGACTTTTAACTAACAAACAAATTGCAAAAAATATATTCAAAAATTTGACTGGAGGGTTGTGAACAGCTTGTTGAATCTAGTGTTTGATATCAATCCGTAAGACCCAAGAACCCAGTGGTTGTGAAGTTAATGGACGAAATCTACAGTCGGAAGCTGCATTGGAGTGCAGAAAAGGTAGAATACTATTGTATTTGCTCTGTGGAATGGCATTTTCAAGATTTCTGGACCACAATACTATCAACACCTCAGACCTTTATGAATTTTTAAATATAAATATACACACCAATATCACATAAATAAAGACTTGGAACTATTATCTAATAGCAAACATTTTCTCAAAATTACCTGTTTTTTTGGTGTCACGTGAAATGAACATGAACATCCACCAGGCCTGAAGGCATTCCCTGCCAAGTCTATTACTGTAATATACACAAAAATAAGAATACACCTTCCCCAAAATTTCGCTTTTCGCTTTACAACATGAACATCTTACCATACCAAACACTTTAATCTTTTTCAAATCTTCCCAACAAACTGCTCTAATCTTCTTCCCATGTCAAACACTCTAATCTTCTTCAAATCTTCTCATGAGCTTTCATTTCCCAAACACTTTATTCTAATCTTCTTCTCATATCAAACATTCTGATCTTCTTCAAATCTTCTTATGAGCTTTCATTTGACTACTCGATATATCTTTATAAATGACAATCATTTGCAATCTTCAACAAAATAAATTTTGAAATTTTCATTACCTAATGCTAAAAAGTAGCAAAATCATCTTCTTATACCAAACACTATACTCTAATCCTCTTCAAATATTCTTATGAGCTTCCATTTGGTTGTTGAATATATCTTTATAAATGACAATATTTTGCATTCTTCAACAAAAATTTTGACAAAATTTGAAAATTTGGTTACCTTATACTGAAAAGCAGCAAAAACATCTTCCGATGTCAAACACTCTACTCTAATCTCTTTCAAATCTCCTTATGAGCTTCCATTTGACTGCTTCAGAATACATCTTTATAAATGTTTTGAATCTTTCCAACTCCTTCCATCCCATCAAACAAATAATTCCCAACATCCGGGATCCTTCCCTGTTTCAACCTAAGCCCACAACACTTGATCTTTTGCTGATTTTCTCCGATCTTGTTAAGACAGCCTTTTCTGATACATCTCTTGTGTATTTCTTGACTACCCTCTTGCAGAAAGGCCTTCACAACCTTCATCTTCCAATCTTCACTAAGGTTGCGGACTTCCTCCATTGCATACCTCATTCCATCTCAAAGAGGTGAAAGAAATGAGATCCACTCAAAGACGAGGCATAAAAAGAGAAGGGAAAGAGTGATGGATTGCAGGAAAAGAGGGGTTGTGGCTTCTGATACAAATAAACAGTGAGAAAAAGGTCTTGGAGATTGGGAAAGTTAGATGTGAAACCCGTGAACCCTGCAACACTGCCTACCGCATTTATTTAATAATGGAACGCGTTGAAGATATTCCCAGGTTGAGCCGGCCCAGTCCAATCCTACTTCATAAAATATTGCTTAGTGTAAATCAAAAAATCTCGTTGAATTCCAATGCTTTACGGAACGTTGATATAGATCATTAATCGGTTTAATGATTTATTCGGTCTAACGTTGATATCTATATTATTAAAATTTAAAATAATTATAAAAATTAAATTATATATAAATTTATATACAATTTTAACATTTAATTTATTTATATTTGATTAATATACTTAACATTTAATATGGTTATTATGAACAATTGAAATAATAAAATAATAATTTGGCTTAATGCCAGCTTTGGAGCCCAGTGCTTTGATTGGAGGTCCTTTTTAAAGGACAAAAAATGGGTAAGTGCGGGGCCCATTAGGAAAGAAAAAGGTAACAACAGAAAGATAAGTTACATGAAAGGTTTAGTGGAGTATGGGCCCACCTGTTATGCTAAAGACTTTCAGGTCCAAGAGAATTATGTTTTAGGAGCCCATAAAGCGGATTATGGGTGGGAAGGTCGGTGACAGATGTAAAATTCCATTCAAAAGCTAACACAAATATTTAAGATTGATGTAATGAATATGATTTTTTTTTTATTAATACTAAAAATAAGCAAAAGATATGAAAATTATATAAAATAAGTATGACAATATTCTAAATTTATATAAAATATGCTTGTGTTATCACAGTTAGTGTATGGATAACATTCATGTCATCAAAACCCAAACATTTTATTGCATAGATTAAGCCAAACACAACATAAATAATAATAGGTTTAAATACCGTCTAATTATTAAATAGTTAACTCGTCTTATAACTCATTTAACCAATATAAAAAATCAAGTTTTCTTAGTTAATAATCAAAATTGGTTAAATCTTATGTAAATTTTTATGATTAATCTTAATTAAATATATTTATGATTCAATTAATCTATTTATTTAAAAATAAATTAAAATAAAAAAATATAAATTAAATAATTTAAAGTTATCATTAAATTAATCATTGTAATTATTAAATAAATCAACTTAAGTCAAATTTGTGTTATACATATGAACTCAAAAACTAACTATTTATTAAACGATTTACATATGTCAATATGAATTTGATCTAAACTCGATTATACTTGGTCTAAACCCATGAAAAACATGATACTTGGTCTAAACCCATGAAAAACGTGTCGGAATCTAATCGTATCAAACTTTGTCTTCCTTACAACAAAATATAGAAGGCCAAAAGACTTAACAAAGCTTTATCTAAGAATCTTAAGTAATAAACAAATTGCAAAACATATATTAAAAAATTTGAATGGAGGGTTGTGAACAGATGGGTGAATGCAGTGTTTGATATCAATCCGCAAGACCAAAGAATCCAGTGCTTGTGAAGTTAAAAACAAAAGGTCGAATACTATAGTATTTGATTCGTGGAATGGCATTTTCAAGATTTCTGGAGCACAATACTATCAACACTTCAGACCTTTATGAATTTTAAAATGTGAACATCCACATATATATATATACACACCAATATTGCATAAATAAACCTTTATGAATTTTAAAATGTGAACATCCACACATATATATATATACACACACCAATATTGTATAAATAAACACTTGGAACTATTATCTAACTGTTACATACACAAAAATTAGAAGAATACACCTTCTTCCCCAAAATTTCCTTTTACAACTGAAGTCTGGAGATTGGGGCAAGACTGTGCTTTTAAGTTTGTCCTTCCTTCCATCTTAGATAATACTCAATATGCCTTCTTCCATTTTGTAACTTCATGAGCTCACAATCGTATCCTTTCTGCCTCATTCCATTTTACGGTAGGAAATGACAATATTTTGCATTCTTCTTCTTGTGTTGAAAAGCAGTAAAAACATCTTTCCATGACAAACAATCTATTCTAATCTTCTCATGAGTTTTCATTTATTCGCTTCATACATCTTTATAAATGGCAATCCTTTGCATTCTTCAACAAAATAAAATTTGAAAATTTCGTTACCTAATGCTAAAAAGTAGCAAAAGCATCATCCTATATCAAACCCTTTAGTTTAATTTTTTTCAAATATTCTTATGAGCTTCCATTTGGCTACTTAATATATTTTTATAAATGATAATTTTTTGCATTCTTCAACAAAAATCTTGAAAAATTTTAAAAATTTCGTTACCTTAATGTTGAAAAATAGCAAAAACATCTTCTGATGCCAAACACTCTACTCTAATCTTCTTCAAATTTTTTTGTGAGCTTCCATTTGACCGCTCTACAGAACATCTCTATAAATGTTTTGAATCTTTCCAACTCTTCCCATCCCATCAAACAAATAATTCCCAACATCCGGTATCCTTTCCTGTTTCAACCTAAGCCCACAACACCTGATCTTTTGGTGATTCTCTCCGATCTTTTGCTGATTTTCTCCGATCTTGTTAAGACAGCCTTTTGTGAGACCATCTCTTGTGTATTTCTTGACTACCCTTTTGCAGAAATGCCTTCACAACCTTCATCTTCCCATCTTCACTAAGGTTGTTGACTTCCTCCATTGCATACCTCATTCCATCTCAAAGAGGTGAAAGAAATGAGATCCACTCAAAGAGAAGGGAAAGAGTGAAGGATTGCGGGAGAAGAGGGGTTGTGGCTTGTGATACAAATAATCAGTGAGCAGCAACGGGCAAAAGGTCTTGGAGACTGGGAAAGATGGATGTGAAACCCGTGAACCTGCAGCGCTGCCTTCCACATCCATTTAATAATGGAACGCGTGGAAGATATTTCCAGGTTGGGCCGGCCCAGTTCAACTCCAATTCATAAAATATTGCATAGTGTAGATTAAAAAATCTCGTTGAATTCCAATGCTTTACGGAACAGGATTAGGGATTGAAGTGAAAAAGTTACCTGTCATTAATCGGTAGAGCACGGCCCTATGTTTACCGGGCCATTATGGGCCAATGTGCCGGACTCACACGATAAACTTAAAATTATGTTGGCCGATCAGTCCATGCAAATCAAATAGGTGGTCTGGCATGATCCATTAATGTGCCGTGCCGGTAGGCCGTGACCCACATGCCATTCACTTTGTTAAAAAATTTAATTTAATTTTTTAAGTTGTTTTGACTTAAGTTTTTTTTATTATTAAATAAATTTTTTTATTACTTTAAACATCTCTAATAATTATATTTTTTATATTTTATTTTTTATATTTATATTTATGGAGTTTGTGATTATAAAATTTATAAAAATGTTAGTTTTTTATTTTTAAAAATAGAAAGAAAATTGTATTTGAATTTTTTTATCAAAATAATAATAAATTTAAAATAATGGAATATAAAAAGAAATAAAATATAAAAAATAATTCTTTTATTCAATATTTCAACAAATTACATGAAAAAAATAATGAGAAAAAAAAAAGTAAAAAATGACATTTAAAATGATCAAATGGATCGGCACGATGGCATGACGGGTTGTTTCCTTAGACCCAATATGGCCCACTCTTTTGGATCGTGCCAACCCGACTTGCCATAGTAATTGGATCGTCTCGTCCCATTAGATACCTCTATTAATCGGTTTAATGATTTAATCAGTCTAATGTTGACATCTATATTATTAAAATTTAAAATAATTATATATATATATATATATATATATATATATATATATATATATATATATATATATATATATATATATAATTTTATCATTTAATTTATTTATATTTGATTAATATAACTAATATTTAATATGTTTATTATGAACCATTGAAATAATAAAATAATAATTTGGCTTAATGCCAGCTTCAAAGCCTTTTGGAGCTTAGTGCTTTCCTTGGAGGTCCTTTTTAAAGGACCAAAAAATGGTAAGTGCGGAGCCCATTAAAAAGAAAAAAAGGTAAAAACAGAAAGATAAGTTGCATGAAAGGGTTGGTGGAGTGTGGGCCCACCTGTTATGCTAAAGGCTTTCAGGTTCGAACGGAAGAATTATGTTTTAAGAGCTGATAAAGCTGATAATGGGTGGAAGGTACTTGAAGCACGTAAAATTCAATTAAAAAGTTAACAAATATTTAAATTGAGGAAAAGGATATGATTTTTTTTGTAATACCAAAAATACCCAAAAGATTTTATATTGTGTGACGATGTTCTATGGTACATCATACTTATTATTTTTAGGTTTTTAATTTTCTAGTGATTTATATTTTAAAATATTTTTAAAAAAAGTTAAAAATAAATAAGTTAAATCCATGTGCAAAGAAAATTTTTGATTCGAAAAATTTATTTCAATATATAATTTTAAATCAATTTTCAAAATACAATTTAAAATGTGAATATTAAAAGTATTTTTAAAATGATTTCAACATTATTTTTTATTTTATATAATGGCAATATGTATCGTATGAAAACTTTAAAATATATGCAAAAATTCTAAGAAAGGAAAGTTATTGCTCCCTTTCAAATATATGAAAATTATATTTAAAAAATTCTATTATTAATATTAAATTATAATGACAATTTCATTAATCACTTTCAACAACCTTACTAAAATGTTATATTATTAATAATAAAATAAAATAGAAAAATAAAAAATAAAACTAAAAATAAGTTTAAATTGTAAAAAATATTGATTTTACTTAAAATTTAACTTATTCAATTATAAAATATAAAAATCAAATTAAATTAGAAAAATTAAATATTAAAAACATATAACCAAAAGTCTATTAATATGTTTATTGTGTTTTTCTTTTTCATTTTTTTTTTAATAAAAAGAGAAATGGAAAACAAATTAAAATAGTTCTAAAAAAAATTTAAAAGGTAGAACAAATGTGACACTTGAAGATCAAAAGAGGAAAGTAAAGGGGTGAGAGTAGAGAAAGAAGGAAAAAATATATAAAAGTTAAAGAAGTAGAAGTATGAGACCCTCAATTTCCTTCAAGGTTGTTTTCGTCTTTCATATTTCATGTCCTTAATATCAATAATGGTAAATATGTGTATCTTAAATCCATTATCTACTTTAACTAGCCTTATCATAATTGCCCCAAAAATTATGAGACAGTTTAATGTAAGGGACATTTATATTGAAAAGGTAATTTAAGGTGATAATAACCTTAAAGGCCATAAACTTCGCATAATTGCTTTGAAGGATATGAATACCTTTATTAGTACCACATGAATGACATTATCTCTTAGCCATTCAACTCATATTCTCCCATACTTTCCTTTCTACAACCCTTTCCCATCTCTCTCAATGGCTTCCATCATCTCCTACTTCAATCCTTTTGAAATTCAAGCCTCAACCATCCCCAACCCTTGCAACTCATATTAACCCACCCAATAGTCTTCGATCTTCAGTTGGTCTTCCAATCTAAACTACATTGTTGACTAACCAGACAAAAAATCCACCAAAGCAGAGAAGTGTTTTTTCTTATTTGCTCCCTTCATTTTCTTATTTGCTTTGTTTACTTGTCGAGAAACAAAGCAAAGGAATTTTTAGATCACAATAATCCATGACGTTAGATCTTTCTCCTAATTTTACAATTTATCGCCCTTATAACACCAGTTGTTGCTGCAATCTTGTCTTCATCATCAACCCAAGAGGTGTTTTTTTTTTCTTTTTTCTTCTCTTTTTTGAAAATGCTTGCACTGACTTTCTTTTAAGTCTCTTCTTTGCTTTAATTGTTTGGTTGTTAAGAAAATGAGAAGAAGATTAGGATTGAAATATGAGTTTTGTGGTTGTTGCTTTAGAGTTCAAAGTTTTGAAACTTAAGCCAAACGGTTGCCTTAGTGTAGATTTTTGTTGTAGGACTGTAACCAAATCATGATTAAGACACTTATACACACATCCAAGAATATGGATGTGAAATTTAAGCAATTGTATAAGGTAGTTGTACTAACTATATAAGGTTAATGAACTAACTATAGAAGGGCTATACAAGGCATCTCATATGAAGGAATTAGAGTATTTCCTATTAGCTTCCCTACTTTTTCCCTCACCTAAGGGTTGTTCACTTCCAAGAAACATATTAACCTATTACATAGTCATCCTATGTACGTTTGTGCACCCGTACATTAGAGTTTCGAATCCATTTTCTCTTTGAAAGTAATTGGGTTATGGATTCCTTCTATCAAACCACTAGAAACGTGAATAACACACTTGTTCACATATCCAAGAATATGGAAGTGGATTTTGAACAAATGTACAAAACAATTGCACTAATGTATAAACCTAATGAACTAGCTATACAAGGGGTGTACAAGGTAACCCATTATGAAGCAATTTGAGTATTTCTCATCAACTTTCTTACTTCATTCCCTTACCCAAGGGTTGTTCACTTCCAAGAAACACATTGACACATCACACATCACACATCACACACTCAACCTATGAATGTTTGTGCACTTGTACATTGTAGTTTTGAATTCCTAACATTACTAAATATATAGGGTTTCCTCTTTGGAAGCAATCAATCTATGAATTTCTTCTATCATATCATTGGAAACATGGTTAACATATTTATGAATATATTCCATAATATGAACATGAATTTTGAACAACCATATAAGACAGTTGCATCGATTGTGCAAAGCCATTGAACTAACTATACAAGGATTGTACAAGACAACCCATTAATGTGAAGGAATTTGACTATTTCTTTACAATTTACTTGCTTCTTTCTCTCGCCAAAACATTTGAAATGTGTTAATAAATGACAATAAAAAAAAAATGTTAAATTTTATTTTCAAAATTTTAAAATCCAATAAATATAAAAATAGATTGTTATTTTTTGAGATAAAATAAAAAATGAAAGAAAGGGTGGTAAATTTAATTTGTTATCTTCTAGTTGATTTGTAAATATTTTAAAAATAAATAGAAAAATTAAAATGTTTTAATTTAATTTTAAGATAAAATTTGAAAATAATAATAACTTTAATTTTTATAGGTTTACATTCAAAAGATAATGGTTTTTAAAAATATTTAAAAATTTGAAGTATTAAAATTTTTTTACCATCTCAAATTTAAAAATTTTTTAAAGTAATTTTTAAGGACATAAAACAGGCCTATATTTTTTGTATAAGAATTTTTATTTTCCAAGTTATAAAAAGTAAGATTACTTTCTAGTTTTAAAAACCAAAAACAAGAATATATTTAAAAGAAACCTAAATATTAAAAAAAATAAAAAATAAAATGCATGGTAGTTAAAAAAAAAAAAAGTTATTTTAAATTCTAAGGTAATAATCAATATTTCAAGATTTTAGGGCTTTTAAGTTTTAAAATTATAAGGTCTATTTGGGAGTTTGACATATTTTGTTCTTCTTCCCATTAAACAATTGTCACCCCAATTATCTTTACATGTAATTTTTTGAAAACCCCATTAAGGGTATTTTGGGCATTTTAGTTCACAAAATGTGCATACATCCTTAAGAGCAATTTAGAAACTCACCATACCCTTTCACAATAGTTATGCAAAGTTTGTGGCCTTTAGGACTATTATCACTTTCAATTACCCTTGTAACATACCCCTTTAACATAATTGTTCCTTTATTTAAAAAATAAAAATAGAAGCAATGGGGTTTGCAAATAAAACATTTAGCCAAAAATATATAAAAACAAATCAAATCGGCAATTATTCATGGGTTCAATTTACTTATTTGTCAATTTAGTAACAGTTCAAAGGTAAATAGTAAAAAATTGAAACCAATGTATGATGGATGGTTCAATCGATCAGACCAAGCAACTCAATTTGATTTCAAAAACATTAGTGAATCCTACTTATTGGGTTGGACTTGGTGCTTGGGGTTAAGGCTTCATCACTACATTCTTAACATGATAATAAAAGTTATGATATATATTGTCATAACTTTTATTACTAAGAATAAAGTAGATGAATTATTACTAAGGAAAATGTAGCTAACATTTTTGTAGCAGTTCCTACCATTTTTATAAAAAAAAATTTATTAAGGTGTATTCTTTGATAACCCTTACGCATAAATGCTTTCTCAGCCTTTTATTTCATCTTCATAAAGTTTCCTCGCTTCTTCCATTGCATCTCTTTTGAAGGACAAAAGAAATGAGATATGAAACTCAAAAGGATAGAAAATAAATAAAAGAAAAAAGGTCATGGATTGAGAGGAGATAAAATATTATTTCTCTTTGTTTACAATCTCCATAAATTGAGAAATGCTAGTCAATATTATTAATTAAATTTTATGTAGAATAATAATTATTTTTAAAAATCAATTTAAATGTAAGGAATGATCAAAATAATTAGAGCATGCATAGGAAAGACTAATTACTCACCCTAATTTTGATTTAAAATTTATAGGCATGTAGAATTAAGAAAGTAAAAAGAAAATTGTCAACATTAAATTGTTGAAATGAATTAACATGCTCCAAGTGCACAAATAAGCCCAAATAAATCACATAATTCATCAACCTATTTATTATTATTTCAAATCAACTTTTGATTTTTTAATTAAAGCAAACCATACAAGCAAGTATGTTGCTTTTTTCTTTAAAAGATATTTAAATTTAAATACTTAAAACCCTAATTAACTTTAATTTATAATTAAAACATCATTATAAGTAATTAAATTTAGTTTTCAAACATGCTTTACCATTTTATTTGCTTTAAGAGACAGTTTGGAATTTAAGCACACTAAAAACACTAGCCTTTGTCTCCTTTCTCGCTTCCTCTCATTCACTTTATCTCTCTAAGCCCACCAATTTTATGTAGAGATTGGTGACTACAAATGAAGTCTAGCAACTCTTGCATATAAACTAAAAAAAGCATGAGGTGGCAAGCTCTAAGGCTACCACTAATCGATATTTTCCAAATTGCACTTTAGTCTTCCTATTTATAAATTTTTTTGCTTTTGCACGTACCAATAAGTCTCTCAAGACCTTTTAATTAAAATTAACCCACATGAAGTTAATGCATGAGCTTAAGCTATTGATTAATTATAATTAACCTTAAACAAAGTTTTAACTCATAACAAACATGATTAGCATTAAACTAATTTTAACCTCACTACAAGAAAATTGACTTTCAGTGATAAAATATTTTGTCACTGAAAGTCTAAATTTCTTTTGCAAAAATATTTTCCAACAAAAAATGTTTCGTGTCATATTTGTCGCCCTAGACTCGTCGCTAAAAGTATCCCGACAAAAATCCTATTTTGTCGCCCAATATTTTCCCTGATGAAATAAAAATTTTATTACTAAATATTTTCCCCAACAAAATTTTTTATTGACAAAAGTAAGAATTTTTGAAACGGACAATTCAAGCATCATTTGAAGACAAATCACTAATCATATGCTTAACATATAAGTTGTCAACTTGAATTTGGCTCAAAGAGAGTCATTTTCATAATTTTACAACTTATTTGTCTTAAGTATATGATAAGATACAATTGTTCTACACTAATACTTGAACGGGATATCTAAGGTTTCATGCATGTAGTTTCATTATTAATAAAAAGATGTTTGTTGTTTTTCCTAAACTTATTTTATCAAGTCTAGTTCTTCTAACTTAAATTGTATTAATATGAAAAAAAAAATTATAATTACAAGATAAAAACAATGGTATAATTAACATTCCAAGATATAATACATAATAAATAATATAATTAAAAATGATTTTTTTAATTACAAATTATAAAGGGAATTTTGTAATGTACCATTTTAACATAAGTTGTTGAAACTCTAAATAATTCATTTTGTGATAATAAAAATGTAAATGAAAAGCACCACATTTTTACCTAATCCTTGAAGCAAATCTAGGCAACAATGTGGTAAAGCACAAATAAATAAAATTATATAAACATGTCATTTATAAATTTAATTGATAGAACATATAGATGATATATAATATTAATCCATTATATAATATCTAATATATTGAAATGGATAGGTCAAAGGTAACAAATCATATTTTATTTATTAGCTTAAAATTCTATTTTCTTATCAAAATGTATTTTCTTTAATTAAATTAACTTTAAAAAAATAACAATTTTATTTTAAATATTATTCTTTTGATTGAAATTACTTAATCTATGCAAAATTTACTCCTCCCTAATAACTACTTTGTTATTTGGTATTATTTTACTAATAAAGTGAAATTAAATAAATTAATTAAAATGATGACTTTTATTTATTAATATAATGTTTGGATTAACTCACAAAAATTATTTCATTTTTTTAATATTCTTTTTTTCATTGAAATTACTTAATCCATGCAAAAATTACCCCTCCCTAATAACTACTTTATTGTTTTTTTTTTTTTTTTACTAATAAAGTGAAACTAAATAAATTAATGCAAATGATGACTATTTATTTATTAATATAATGTTTGGATTAACTCACAAAATTATTTCATTTTTTAAAACTACCATAAACTAGCATTATTTTAACTAATTTTCTATAAACTAATTTTTAATAACCTAATTTATATTCTCTCACATCTAGATTTTTCTATATAATTTGCTTGTTTCCACTAGTCAAAAAATTTATTCTACTCTAAAAACCTGAGTTTTAACTAAAATTATTTTTACATTAGTTTACATTTTCAATTTCAAATTATTTTTAGCTCAACTCAAACCAAATTATTAGAAATTTTTTTTAAGAAATTAAGTCCATTGGAGAGAAAGAAAAATAAATACTTATTAAATTTAAACACAAATTATTTCAACATTTTAAGTGAAATAGAGAGAATAATCAAGTATTAACAAACATGTAAACAAATAAAAAAAAACCAATAAAAATTATAAGGGAACATACCGGTGGTGGATTTATGTAGTATAACAGACCTATGAAAATGGCGGATAAGAAGATTTGTCAGCTCGGTAAACTTTGGTGGAGAATGGTGCATATGGCTTGCAAGTGAGGAACAATTTTTTAAGAAGGTAGATGAGATGGTGAAAATGGTGAAAGGTTTAGGAGGTTATGGTAGATGTTAGAGATGTGGTGGGAAGTGATGCTCTTTTTCATTTTCAAAGTTGCAGGCAAATGATGGAGAGTTGGTGAGAAAGTCTTCTCACTTTTCAAAGTTCCAGTGCTACGTGGGTGCTTGGGAGATTTGTTTTTTTCTTTTTTATTTCACTTTCTTTTCATTTCATTTCCCAACCAATACTCCACACCATCCATTATGTCATCTCTACAACCAAATCTCAGTAACATGCTACTATAACTCGACCCATTTAATGCATTTCATGATGTTATATGGTTTATATTATTTAAAATTTAGAATTTAAAAATTAAAAATATAAATTAAAAATTAGATTAAAAAAAATTGAAACTTTATTATTTGCCTATTATTGGGACTATTTATTATTTAAAATTTAGAAAATAAAAAATAAAAAAAATTAGAATTTATAAATTACAAATTAGACTAAAAATAAAATGTAAGATTTATGAGTTTTGTATTATTCAAAATTTAGAAATTTAAAATTTAAAATTTAAAAATCAGAATTTATATATTAGAAATTAGACTAAAATAAAAATTGAAATTTAAAGTAAGGAATAAAAATCATAGATTAAATATTTTATTAAAAAACATATAAAAGCGTAAAACAATCCTTAACAAATTTGTAGCTATAATAGTTGCTACTTTTGTGGTATAATTTATATATGATCTTATTTTAGTAGTTAAGCTAAAGATTGTTAATACATCATAAAATTATTTAAAAATTAAAATAATCAATTGTTAATTAGGAAGTGGTTAGATACCTTACAATTTTTTTTTATGTATATAATATATTACTAATATATAATGCATTTTTTATTTTCTAAAATAATAATATAGTAGTTATGCATATGGTACAATGTATTGTATCATATGATATTTAACTTACAATCATATATTCATTAATGATATATGATATCTTTATAAACATAAACCATATTTGGAATTTACGTCAATAGAATATCTTGACAAAAATTAGGTTATTATTTGATAATTTCTAATATTAACAATTATTTAAAAACTAAACAATAATTAAAAAAATATTTTTATGAGGTTAATCTAGGTAATTAAATATTAGTATAAGTTTACTTTCAAAGTGAATAAGCCTAAGTGCAACAATTCGTGTCAGTAGGTCATCTTTATCTTTTTTTCATTTTCTTTCTCTTATATTTCAAACAAAAATATCAAATACAATAAAACACTATAAATATAAATGATATACTATTTTATGATATGTTACAATTATTTTTATAACTATGTTTGTTTTGCATGTTTTATTAAAAAATTGTATATAAATATAAAAACTTCTTTACAAGTTAGTAGGTACAACATTTACTATTTTGTGATATAATTTATGATTTTATTTTTAATAAGTAATCATTTATGATAAATTAATATTTAACAATTAAAAATAAAAATTTATAATGAGATCAATAAAGTGTTAAGATTTCCCAAGCTTACAAAGTTAATTATACACCACTAGGATAATCATTCATTTGAGTTATTAAAGTGCCTACATTATATATAATTATGTTTACACCTAAATTTTATATACATTTTAAATACTAAAATATTAAGATAAAAATTTTAATAAATCTATTAATTTTAAATATTTAATTTTATTTTCCATTTAATTTATTATTGAAAGCACAAAAATCATGGATGAAATAAAAATATAATAATTATCCACATATAATAAAGTAAATAAATTATCATTTTAACATTAAATATGCCTTCAAATAATGTTGATTATTATAAAATGTTACAATTTATATCATTCATATATTAATTTCTTCATATACCCATTATAATATGTGTATATATATATATGACACATTTTTTATTTTGTTATTAATATTATAGTAATTAGGCATATAATGTCATATATCATATCATATAATATTTAATTGCAATCATATAAGTATTGATCATATATGATATTTTTTATACACACAAGTATTATTTGAAATTCTAAGCAAATATAATGTCTTTATAGACATTAGGTAATTTATTTGATAATTTCAATTATGAACAACTATTTAAAAACCAAGTAATAATTATAAAAATCTATTAATTTAAACTAGGTAGTTAAATATTAGTATAAATTTACTTCTTGAGTAGACGACATGATTTTGAATGAGAACAAATTAGAGGATCATTACTTATTCTTAGCTAATTTAAGTTCAATACTATATTAAACTTGCAAAAATAACTTTTACATTGTATAATAAAAAAGATTTAAAATTATTTATGTTTAGTTAACATCATATAATAATATTGAAATTTAAATAAATTTATATTATATCTTGGATATTTGTTATTATTTATATAAAAAAAATATAACATATATATTACACTATAAAAATTAATTGCTTAAATAATTTACCTTTTTATTATTTCATAACAATACTATTATTACATAACAAAACATTTAAATTTCTATAAATCCATATTCTAGTATTTAATTTTATGAATCTTTAATTAGTATTATTATTATTATATATAAATAAAATATTATAATTTAAATATCAAGTCTCAAAAAATATGTATTATATTATTTTATAGCATAAATCTTTTATCTATTTGTCAATATGACTTATTACTATTACAATTTAGCAACACTATTTAGTGACAAAATTACTGATTTTGTCAAAAAATAATATATTTATTGATGAAACCATTTTGTAAGCAAATATGGATAAAAAGTTGTAACTTTTAGTAAGAAAATTATTTTCGTCACAAAAAAATTGTATTTAGTAACAAATATTTTAGTTGGAAAATAGTTTTTTTTTTCATCACAATAGCGTTTGCACCAAAAAAAAGCCACCAAATTTTCCTGTCATGTCTTTTGGTGACGAAAAATTCAAATTCGTTACAAAAAGTTTTCAAAAATTTGACATTACCAACAATATCTAAAATTTCATTGGTAAAAGTTATTTTTAGCAATAAAATTATAATTCGCCCCTAAATTTTTGTCGGAAAAAATAAGTTTTCTTGTAGTTCCTTTAATTAAACACGTTTAATGTTAAATATTAAGATAATAATAATGATTATTTATTTAATTACTACTAGGTATTATATCAAAATATAATAGATTCAAGCACTAAAGAAATGATAAAATAATAATTTATTCTTACTTTGATCTATGATGTCAATAAATACTTTCAATGTGAACTTGAATGACCTTTTGAATTATTATTTTTAGTTAAGATCTTCAACTCACTATTTCATAAAGTAGATGAGTCACTTGTGCAGTGTATGTTGTTATAAGTAAAACAATTGGAAAACATAAAAATGAGAGTGTCACTTAGAACCTTAATCTTATAAAAGACATTTACAATTCTTAGTTATCTCATCAAAGACTATATGAAAGTTATGCTTTTCATTTATCAACATTATATACAAATTAATCGATGGTGATGGCTTACCATAGACTTTATGGGTTATACTTGTCCATCTTCCTTCATTACTCACTGACTTTATGTACAAATAAATTTCATGATAATGAGGTTATGAAAGTTGTAACACCATATTCATGTAAATGAAGAATTCTTAGCTCCCCATTTATAATTTTAGTCTTCTACAAATAAGACTTTTTTGGATACTCTATCAACTAGTTCACCTACCTATAAATTGATTTACACTTTAAAAAAAATGAATATATATTCATTACACAAATATAATTATTAATAACCATACATTATGGAAAAAAATGCTAACAAATACTATTTTCAAAGATAAGAATAATGACTTTAAAGCATTTTCATTTGGTTTTATACTTTATGTAATAAAAAAAAATTCATATAGAGGGTTGATCCAATCTCCCTTAAAATTGAAGAATTACTTAAATCATGTTGTTTTGGTGTGTCTTATTTTATAGTTTATAGTATATAATTAGAATCACTGATTTTTATTTATTTTTATCAAATTATGCTTGATGTATTTTATTACATTTTTTTATTTATTTGAGGGGTCATATGGTATTGATATATTAGACACACAATAATTACTTTTTGATGTTATGGTATTTCATGGAAAGAACACACCAATAGTTACTCCCACTCAACATATCATAACATTGTACTTTATCCATGATGATTACAGTAGAATAATCACTTCTCCACAATTATAGTAGTTTGATATATAATCACCATGATTGCAACATTTAATTATCTTTGTGATAACATAAACTAATACATTAAAAAGTTTCCATTTTAGCAATTTTGGGACTTAAAATATGATTATAATAGAATTCCCTAAATTCCTCAAACTAAAATCCTAAAGTTTGACTCCACCCAATCTTCTCAAAAGATAAATTAAAAGATAAGAATGCTTGGTCTTCTTTCCATCTTTACACAAATCAATCATTTGAAACACACTCAAACAACGAAGTACCCATAAAATAGATTGTGTGTAAGAATACTACACGAATATCTCCCATAAGCATCTATGTATATTTCCCCTAATAGAATTTTTTTTTTTCTTAAAAAATTTGCCCATAAATCCAAACATGCTTCCCATTATGCTCATAAATAAATGAAAATTTTGCACACTCCTTATTTTTTGTCATAAATATGACAAAGGTCAAAAGAAAAATACACAACCATTAATCAAATCAAAAGAAAAAAGACAATAAGAAGAGACAATGAACAAGAGGGAGAAAGAGTATGCTTGTTGGGAATACCTAGATTGCTCCATTCCTAGCTCTAAATCATTAAGGCACGTGAAAAACTTTTCCTAAGGCTCTCTAAATCTAACCAACATAAGCATATGCATATTAAAACCTTAGATTTAGAGGTTTAAAGTGATTTGCCTCAAATCTAGATATTCATATACTGTTTTCAATAGGTGAAAGATGAATATGAATCTCGTAGACTAAGAGATCTTTTGCCTAGTCACTTTTTATCTTTTGCTCCTAGCACTTGAGGTAGTGGAAACCTCACAAGAGGATGGTGGCTAAGACTCTCTTATCTTTAAAGTGAATAGGAAGGAATTGTGTATAACCCTAATCCTTAAGGGGGGTATATATAGGCTTCCTATAAGCTTAAGTAACTTGAACCCATCTTGGACTTATGTCACTTAATCCAACCTACTTGGGTCCTAATTGATTAATCAACCTTATTTGGTTTCAATTAATCAATTAGCCCCATCCAAAAAGGTCATTCACAAGCTCTTATGCAATCTTACATATTTACCAAAATGCCTTTATGCACACATGTGGATAAAAAAAAAACCCAAATACATCTCAATAAATGTGCTAGCAAGGAATAAGAGTTTGAGAAGAAAATACAGGCTCCCTTAGATCCTCTTATTATGTGATCAATTGATATACTCTAACCTTCTAAGAGCATGTGTTAAATTATAATTAAGAAATTACTATGATTATAGATTTCCTGATCATATATCCTTAGGACCACCCAAGGAGACACATTATCTCAAACTCATGAGATATCATAGTGCCTATCTTGTGTATACCTATTGCCACCAACTTGCTACCTATACCCGATTCATAGGAATATATGACCACCTTAGGGTCTCACCTATAAGTCAAAGCCATTGAAGACTTTAATGCAAGCTCAACATCCTCTTAAGGTTGAGAGCTCATATAATATAGGAGCTTGGTGAAATCATGACTAACTGATAGCCAATATTATGACTCACCATAGGTTTTATCGAATGTGTAACTACACATAGTAGTGCACTCACCTTAGGAAACTCATCTCAATGATTGAGATAAGTCATCCCTCTAATTAGAAGGTAGTACAATACAACATCAAATAGATTACCTAAATCCATGAACCGACTATGAACAATTCATCTACTTGCAAGTAACTCATGACTTGAATCTTTCATGCAACTTCTAATGCACTCAAGTCTTGTATAATGCAAGAAATGTCAAGGTTGAATGCTTAGAGAGTATAATGCATGAATTATGATAGATAAAATCAGGAAATTGAAATCAAATTATAAATAATGAATTCAATTATTGTTACATCCTATAGTGATTTTAAGGGCTCTATCTTAATAATGCTCATACCAATATTATATCTAAAAATTAATACATAATAGTTCAATAATAAAAAAAAAGTAAGCAACATTTTTATGACCATCATCATATTAACATAAAAAAAAAACACATCACTCTAATAATAATATAGAGAGTCCTAGTCTAGTTTTAAAATTAGATGATAGAAAAAGATTTATCAGTAAAACTAAGTTGTGATGTCGCCTAACCAAAAATCTTTATTGTAATTAAAATACTAAAGTCTGAATACATGATAGTCTTAGCCAAGAAAAACCAAAGATAAAGCTATCACAATTTTGTAGTGTTCTAATTTATCATCTTTAGAAATCAACTCTAATATGTTCAATTGTTTTTAGTTAAAAGATTAATTATTTGCTAATGGTAATACAACTAATTCAAATAAATACGAATAAAATATGAATAAAGATTTCCTAAAATATTTGTAATTTAAATAAATCATAATAGAAGACAAATAAAGATTTCCTAAAATATTTAATGAAATAAATAAAACAAAAGAAATATCCTGAAGAGTTTCACAATCAAGTGTTGAATCCTTAAAGAGAGGGGGCATTGTAAAAGCTAAGGTTTAAATTCAAAGTCAATTTGAGATCAAATTGAATCTTGGGGCAAATATTGTATTCAAAACTTAGATTTTTATTTTTAAAAGTAGATATCTTAAATCAATTAAATAAGGTAAGTGGTTAATTTTGGTTTTTAATTCCATTCAATTAGAAGCCTATATCCATATTAATGGTAGGATCAAATTGAGGTAACTAGTAACTAAGATCTTCCTAAGAATCACTAGTATCTTGGTAAGAATTCTCTACACCTTATTTAGGGTGAACTAACATAGAGGATTTATTTTACCAGTTCAAACTTTCAAAAAAAAAATTAAATAAATAAAATAAAGAAAACCAGAACTTTACCATGCTTTTGTTACTTCTCTATATTCATCACCTTCCTAGTATCTTTGGATCTGTCAAGTTAACCAAACATAGTAGACGATTTCTCTTCATAGCCCATGTTTGGTTGCCAAAAAAATAAAAAAAAAACAAAAAAAAAAACTAAATCTTTATTAAATAATTCAAGAAGAAGATTAACTTCTCCCTTTATGTTTTATATATTATCAAACTCTAACACAAAGCATATATATATATATATATATAGTTCAACCCTTTAACCCTAAAAGAGACATGTGACACCTTCTAATTGGCCACTTAATTCAAAATAATTTCCTAAAAATAACTAAAAGATAATAATTAAAAATACAATGTTCAAGGTGGAGAGGCATAATCACGAAGTAGTAGTGAATGAATTTGAAATTGCTTCAATTTCAAATTATAAAGCTAGATCTCATTTGGTAGTGGATGAATTTGAAATTGAAATGATTTTGAATTAGTAAGTGACCATAAATCTTTGTTGTAAATAAAATACTAAAGCCTAAATACATGATAACTTTGGCCAAGAAAAACCAGAGATAGAGTTACCACGGCTTTTTAGTATTCTAGGTTGTCGTTCTCTGAGATCAGCTCTAATATGTTTATTTGTTCTTAGATTCAAAAGATTAATTACTTATTAAAGGTAAAAAAATATCTAATTCAAATAAATCAGAATAAAATATGGATGAAAATTTCCTAAATAAATCTATTTAAATTATAGAATAATTATTGATTTTTAATTCAATTAATTAAGATTGGGGATCCACAATCCAACTTCGAGTATAAACCTTTAGGTGAAACAAGGGTATATAATATAATAGTCTTAGGGTAATCAAAATGCGTGGTCTAATGAGATCAACCTAAGTTCCACACCTTAGAGTTGATTCGTATCCTAACTTTTAATATTTTATTTCATTGAATTACCTGATAGATGAATGGACATGAAATCTAGGTTAGGTCTAAGGTTTTTAGGCTTTTACTACTCTGTGTAGATTTGTCTTAGGGTAGATAACAATGACAAAACCTTTGATAACTAGAGATCAAGAATCCCTAATATAAAGGAATATGCGATTGTATCATCTCCTAAGTCAAACTAACTTTAGAGGGTATCTTGATTTCAATACTAGTTCCCTAACCTTTCTTTCATTCATTCCATTATTAATCCGATTTCACCCATTGTTTCTTTTTAGATCTAACCCTAGGTTTTCATGTTTCACCCCAAGATGGCTTTTTAGCCTCTTATGGGCATGTCCTCACATACATAGGCCAAAAAAAAAAAAAAAAACCTTTCTTGATTTCAAAGAAATTAATATATATATATATATTCAATAAAAAAACAAAAAACAAAAAACCAAGAAAAACCTTCAAGGTCTTCTTCTCCCCCCTCCCCCCTCCCCAAGAATTTTCAAGTCATCTCTACTCCTCCAAAAAAATCAAGAACTCTCTAGAAAACCTAAATATCGAGTTTTTATAGTTTTTACCAAAAAACCTAACATGTGGCATGTTCCTATTGGCCACTTATTTTACAAATAATTACTTAAAATAACTAAAAATAATAATAAAATAGTAATTTCTAGTTGTGTGGTGCTCACTTAGGGCGGATAAAGTGCCCAAGATGCAATTCTTGAAGTAGAGGAAGTGAACTATCAATGTGGCAATGTGTGAATTCAAAATTGGGGTCATTTTGAATTGGATTTTGAATTCATAAGTTGAATTTCGAAATGGTCCTTTAGCTTTACATAATTATCTTCAAATGGTTATAATGTCTTTGTTTCAGCTCCGATTTACACACCGTTTAAAGCGTTAGATTTCTGACTTCTAGAGCTTAGAAATGATATATAGTTTGCCTAAAATGGACTTCAAAAAATGCTCCAAATTTTTCTTCAAAATCAGAGTACATGTTGTCACCAAATTTTGTGTTCCAAATTTCCATTCAACTTGATGAATTTGTTTCATGCCTCATTATCCATGTTTGCTTGCCTTTCTTCATAGTCCATGAGTCTTAACTCACTCATTTCCTCTTTTAAACCCTTGTTTAATCTTTCAAAATCTAAAGTGATTCAACTTTCACCTTTTTCTTTTCATAAACCCGAGATAAATCTCCAAAATACAATTTAAACTCTTGGCTAAGGCCTTAGCAACAATTTTGATAAAGTTGGATGATTTGAGTATATTATGGTGCATAAATCATATCAAATATGTGTCATTAGAGCACATATTTTGGCTTCAATTAGTAAGTTGCATTTGAAATTCACAATTTCAAATTTGAAATCAACACATGTTTTAACTTATTGAGTTCAAACAACCACAACTTCCTCATTTTAGCTTTGATTTGTGTGTCATTTGAAGTGTTAGAATTCTGATTTCTCAAGATTTAAAATGATATATAAATTTCCTAAAAATGATCTCGGAAAATACTCTAGAATTCACCTCAAATGGAAGATATGTGTTGGTGCTAGATTTTGAATGCCTATGTTGAATTTCAAGTTATGGCCTCCAACCTTCTTTTTCACGTTTGCTTTTTCTCTAAGTTTTTTCATAACATTCATTGCTTATCTTTTCATGCACATGACTCACTCGATTTTTTTTACTTGATTAGGTCTCTTTATATTTCACAAGTCTTAAGTCTTTTTTTTTCTTTTTTTCTTTTTTATGCATATTTAACCCTCTTCACTCCTTTGGTTGAAATTAACTCTTACAATTTGCATTATTTGCCCCCCTTAAACCTGAAATTAAGCTCAAAATATATGTTAAATCCATAACTAGAGTCTTATTATCAATATAAGTTAAGTTGTGCTTGAACTTTTTATATAGTAGAAATCATATAATATATGTGGTATTGAAGCACATATTTTGGCTTTAATCATTACCCAAGCCTCTAAGTGTGACAAACAACCATCCATTATTGCACTAGTCATTCTTTCTCATATCATTAATATATTATGATTTTCTATCACATATCTTTAAAGAAATAGCTTTGCAACTAGAGTTGCTGAAATAGGTGCTAGAGTTGAAGAATTGGTGTAATTGGAGTTTAAGCAAGACATATAATATAGAAGCTAACATTGAAGATGATGTAAATAGCTCAATCTCACACTTTGTTGGAAATGCATGAACTAAACAAACTATAAACCATCTATAGAAGAAAAAAACAATTTATTTTTGTTTTTTGTAAGTTATAGCAGACAACATCAATGTAATATATATCCTAAAGGGGTATTTACATGCTTTCCTATAGGCTCAAGTGACTTAAGCCCAAATTGGGTTTGGATCACCTAATCTAACCCACTTGGGTTTTAATAAATTAATTAGGCCTATTCACCTCAAATTAATTAATTAACACAATCTAGAAAGATCATTCATAAGATCTAGCATAACCTTATTTTTTTACCAAAATCCCCTTATGCACACTCATGAACCAAAAACCCAAAATCCCTCTAGCAAATGTGTCACCATGAAACAAGAGCTTGAGTAGGGACTATTGGGACCCATAAGAAAATATTGGCTCTCTCAAAATATAATTCTAAAGTTAACTCAACATCCTATTAAAGAGAGTCAACCGCACTTCAATTTCCTATGTAATTACAACGAGGCTAAGCTTGGGTCTATGACCTACTATCTACTACATACAAACCCCCATGAAGTAGTGTCTATAATCTAACAAAATAGTGCTATCAATCTATCAAGATTACCTTTCAAGTCTTAAGTTATAGATCCTCTTATTATGTGATCAATTGACATACTCTATATCCGTATAACAAATGTCAAATTCCACTAAAATAATTGTTATGGCTATAGTTTTCGCAATCACATGTCCTCAAGATCACCCAAAGGGACATGCTATTTGAGAATATCTATGACTGCCATCCTTTATCAAACAGTGACCTAATTCGTAGGGAATATATGACCACCTTAGAGTCTCACCTAAACATCAAAGCCTCTTATTAACTTTAGCACAAGCTTAATATACTTTCTAGGTTGAAAGTCTATGTAGTATAGTAATTTAATGAATTGTCACAACCAATAGCCTTATGTCATGATTCATTATAGGTCTTATCAAATGTATAATCATACACACTAGTGTAGTCATCGTGGAAACCTCGTCCCAATGACTAAGACAAGTCATACCTTCAATTAAGAGATAATATACTACAGTTTTTGTTGAATTTCCTAAATCCATGATCCGACTATGAACTACATATCATCTTGTAAGTAACCCATGACTTTTATCTTTTGTGCAATTTCTAATGCAGCCAAGTCATGAATGCTTATATAAAAAATGAATGCATGGAGGATAATAAAGGGAACCAAAATCATAAATAAATAAATTTGTTAATGGATTCTATTATGTTACATCATGTCATACTTTCTAAGGCCCTATCCTAACAACCTTCATAAAAAAACAATCTGTCTAGAAATATAAACCTGCCTTGTTTGATGCTCTATCTATAATCGTTATGGATTTGACTATATCTAAGAAGAATACAAGGATAACTCTTCTTAGTAATCTTCAAATCACTTTGATGTCATAGTGATGGAAAGCATTGACATGCTGCTACTCACAAGCCATTATAACCAGGATACCTTTTGTAGAGCTTAAGGTAAGGGTTAACATTTTTAAGAGTTGAGGAAGACAACCTATTTATAAGATAGAAAACCATAAGAAAAACTTCAACCTAAAAAGGTAATGACAAGTCGGCATGAAAGAGTATAGTCAATCTAGTTTCAATAATATGTTGGCGTTTTTGCTCATCCACTTCATTTTGTTCAAGAGTACTAAGATATCAAATATGTAGTTTATCCATTATTATGAAGATACTTAAGAAATATATTAGAATTGAAAAATTATTCTCTACCATCACATTGAAACACTTTAATTTGATTATGCTAAATAATAACCAATTTTTAGAAATTATGAAAATTGAAAAAAAAATTCAAATTTTCATTTCAAAATATAAAACCATGTGAATCATGGATAATCATAAATTAATATCGTGTAAAAACAAAAACATTGATTTGTAGTCAAAAGAGTTAGACCCTAGAATCATATTGTATCTTATCAAGAGAAAATTTAGAAAGTTTATTTGAATAATGGAAAGACAACTAATACAAATAGAATGTTTAGTTACCTAATGAGTTGTATTAATAAATTTCTTTTACTTAAACAAGAAAAGAATCTTTGAATTTGGATGTCCAAGTTGTTGATGTCAAATTGATGAAGATGAATCACCTTTATTTATTGCAATAAATGCCTCTTGATAGTTTCCATTCAAAGCATATAGTTATCCTTTCTTATACCCCCTTGCTATTGTCCTTTGATTTATGTCCTTAACAACAAAGCTAGATGAGGTGAATTCAAAGGTACATAAATTATCTATTGTAATTTTTCCATTAGATAACAATTTTTTCTTCAAATTAGGAACTACTAACACATCTTATCCAATTTTCCTTCATCTGTAAGAACACAAGCATCTCCAATATGAGAAATAGGTAGACTATTTACATCTCCAACATAAATAAAATCATTCCCATCATATGATTTAATATGAGAAAGTTTAATACATTGTTTGTCATGTATTAGGTATCACTAGAATCAATAATAAATAACTTATTATTTGGGTTGTTGATGTCAAAAGTAGGAAGAGCTTATGAAAAATCTTTAGATTGGTAGGAATAATCAAACTAATATCAACAATCAATAGTAAAATGATTTAGTTATTTTTTTTCATGGATTTGACAAGTTATTTTACTATCATAATTTGAGCCAATAGGACTTTGTTATTAATGTGTTTTTTTGGTTGAGTTGTGTTGTTATTTGGCCATTTGAAAATGTTATCATTGCTTTGAGGATTATGATTGCCATTATAGCACCCAATGGGTGTGAATCCTCTTTCCTTCTAGTTGAAATTTCCTTTGATCCCTTGATCATTTCAGCCACTTCCTTGTTATATATCTAAAGGAAACTTGAGCATGATCTAAGAACATTTTCTCCTCCTTATTTTGGGTGGTGAGTGATTGTTCATGTCCTTGAAGAGCTAGCATGAACTAGCTAAAAGAAGGATAAGGTGGTTTAGGAAGCATAGCAAATTGAATTTTTCCATACCTTTGTCCTAAGTCGTGAGAAAATTGGAAAATTTTGTCTTGGTATGGAAGTGGCTTTTGATTGTGGTGAGATTGTCACATACATTTTTGAAGCCTCTTAAATATTCTTCATAAGACCATACTTTTTTTTTTTTTTTTAAGTTACCAACATATTTTTTAAATTCCTTTCTTTTTTACCGTAACGGGAAGCAATTTCTCTTCAAGAAATGTTCATACTTCATATGTCGTTTCAACATAACAGATTCTTATGAAAAATTTATGGGAGTATATCCCTGCCCTTTATGCGTTTGATTCTATGTATCTCCTTGAATATTTCATTTAAAGTATGTCTCTCCTTGATTATTTCCTTTAACACTGTTAAGGAGAGTTACTCAATGAAAAAAGGTGTTGTAGATCCCTAAGGAGAAATGAGCTTTTCATATAAGATTGGGGATATGTTTGTTTTTGTCTCGCCACCCATCGACTCAAACAAAGTATGTTGGAAAGGGACCAAATTTATTCTTAAGTAGGGAGGTGTGTTATGTGTGAGGCTAATGCTAGTTGTGCATGGGTTTGATGCACCCATTGATTCTTTACTTGATTTTGTGTTTGAAAGTGTCTTAAATTCGTATGGATTCCTTTTTATACAGAGTATTATATAAAATATTTTCTATATGAATTTATATATTAGTGTAATATTAGATTTCTTTATATAATAAAAAAAAGTTATCAAAAATATGTTCATAAATATTTCAGGTCATGAGAGAAAAAAAAAGGTTTTGAAAGAGATGGATTTGTAAAGATTATACAAAATAGATAGAGTAATAAGGAAAAATGAGAGGACACCAGATGGAATGAAAGAACACATGGTTTAAGGTGTAGATACAAAGAGTTAAGAAACTTATGATATTTTAGAAACCTAATGATATATATGTTATTTCTATTATAATATTCTTTACAAGATAGTAAAAAATTTCATTAGTGAAAATAGAAATGATTGGTGGGACCACATTAAAATTGCATGTACTTTAATATGAGTTATTTTATATTTGTTTCTGAACCAACATATTTACATTGAAGCTTCCACTGGCATCACATTTTGCCCATACATCAATAGACATTTTAAGTGATATTTTGGGTAGTGGAGGAGATTTGGTGATTAATATTCCGTGGGATGGAACATATATATATATTTCCCGGCAGTTGATGTTTCATGCGTAGGAGAAAATGTTCCCATGACCATGGATGCTACTTTTGCTACTCAAACCAATATGTGTGCAGGATCAAATTTGCCCGCTGATACTTCAAGTGCCCAAACAAATTTTGCCGGTTGATGTTTCTTGGGGAAAAGTATGTTTGACTTTGTGTTAAAACAATTTTTAGCAAGTTTTGATAAATTTGCTATCAGAAATTTCATCCTAAAAATGAACTTTTGAATTTTTAAGATTTTTTATTTTTATTTTTTCATCATATAATCTAAAAAACCATTTAATAATTCATTGGCAAACAGTTGCATTTGGAACTTTATTTAATTTTATTTATTTAAATAAATTATATATAAATTTTAATCCCAATTATATATAAGCCTAAACTTTTCCATTATATTAATAAATTATATAGAATGATGTTGTTGTTATTGTGATTGAAAGCTTTAAAAATGTTTCTACTTAAGATTTAATTATGTAGTAATTAAGTTTTGTGTGTTGTGAGATGCTAACTGAAGGAGGTATGTAGACCCCCCCCCCCCCCCCCCCCCCCCCGGGAGAGAGAAGAGAGCTGAGATTGTTTTTTTTCTTTTCTTTTTCTTTTTGTATATAATCTTCTGACCACCCCGAGAATTAAGCTGATGGGGCGGCCAGATGGGACGTGAATAGGAAATGAAGGTTTGGCTTGCTGAAGAAGACATCAACAGAAGAATGAAGTGAGGGAGGGGCGGAAAAAAGAAGAGGGGATTTTGAGAGGAGTTTTGCTTGAGGAAAACGAGCAGCTGCAGGCGAGTTTGAGGTGAGTCCCTTGCTTACTTTGACTCATATTCATCTCATCTCCTTCACGTTTCGGTTTGCTTCACATTACTCATTAGTTTGGGTTGGATAATATATTGAATCTCGTTATTTTTCTGGATTATTTTCTCGTTATTGTTGTTGATCTCGTTGTTATCCTTATGGTTTGGCTTGGGGTTAATGAGACTATATTTCTCAAGCATTTTTGTAACTCCAGCTTGAGATCCCCTCACCGGTAAAGACCAGTTACGAACCCACTAGTTGTAATGAAGGGAGTTTGTGACTATTCCAGCAAGTATGTGCATGTCTTCTCACTCTTTTATGTAATCACTCATCTCACCCCTTCCAGTTTCTCAAGTCCTATGTTTACGTGATCATCACGCATGCACCCGAGACCATCATTCACCCCCCATTTTCATACCCATGCAACCAGTTTTTCTCACCCTCTCATCACCCACATTCCATCTCACCCAAACCCGTTGTTTTGCTAAACCCATCACCACCACCACTTGGCTATTCTGTGCCTCCTACCCCATGTCTACTCCTGCTCGCGAGTTTCCGACGCCATGCTGCACCCACGACGGAACCGCGGCCCCCATCGACGCATACCATGGGCAATGGCGCTCTCGCCGTTGTGGCAATCTTCGCGCCACCAGCTGAGGCGTCGCTACTACACGATCCTCCTTTGCCACCACCTCGCAACGTCTTCCATGACCCCGTCTAGCCTGCCCACCACCATTCTCTGTCAAGCAATAGAAGCTGGTTTGAAATGGTACCAGTTGGAAGGTGCATCTTCAGGCAAAAGTGTTAAAAGCTAAGGATGCAGCCCATGGATTGGTAGTTGGGCTTGTCTGTCCCAAGCCCAAATTTGCATAAGTGTCCCAAGCCCGAATTTGCATATTATTTCAATTATTATTATTAATTATTATTATTATTATTAACTATTATTATTATTATTATTTCAATTATTATTATTATTAACTATTATTATTATTATTATTATTAATTATTATTATTATTAGCTATTATTATTATTATTATTTCAATTATTATTATTATTAACTATTATTATTATTATTATTATTAATTATTATTATTATTAGCTATTATTATTATTATTATTTCAATTATTATTATTATTAACTATTATCATTATTATTATTATTATTATTATTATTAACTATTATTATTATTATTATTACTATTATTACCATTATTATTATTATTATTATTATTATTATTATTATTATTATTATTATAAGCTAAGCCCATTTCCAATTCCTAAGCCCATGTCCAACCCTATCCTAAACCCTTTAACTCCTTTTAAAAGCCTAAAAGCCTATCATTATTAACCCCTCTTCAAAGTCCCTTTTCAAAGCCCAAGGTCCATCCCTAAAGGCCCAGATCCTAAACCCCTTTAACCTCTTTTCAAAGCCAGCCCTAAAGGCCCAGATCCTAAACCTCTTTAACCCCTTTTAAAAGCCTAAAAGCCTATCATTATTAACCCCTTTTCAAAGCCCGCCCTCAAGGCCCAGATCCTAAGCTCTTTAACCCCTTTTAAAAGCCTGAAAGCCTATCATTATTAACCCCTTTTCAAAGCCCATCTTAAAGGCCCAGATCCTAAAACCCCTTTTAAAAGCCTCCTAAGCCCATTTCCAACCCTTAACCCCTTTTCAAATCCCTAAAGCCCAGATCCTAAACCCTTTAACCCCCAAAGCCTATTATTATTAACCCCTTTTCATATTATTATTATTATTATTATTATTGTTATTATTATTACTATTCTTATTATTTTTATTACTATTGTTATTATTATTATTATTATTAGCGGATATTATTATTATTACTATTATTATTAACGAATATCATCATTATTAATTATTATTATTGCTATTATTATTATTAATTATTATTATTATTACTATTATTATTATTATTATCATTGTCATTATTATTATTTGTTCAATTTTTCGAATCTTACTATTATTATTATTATTATTATTATTATTATTATTATTGTTAATTCAACTTTCAAAATCCTATTTTTATTATTATCAATTCAAACTCTCAAAATCTTATTATTATTATTATTATTATTAATTCAAATTTTCGAAATCTTATTGTTATTATTATTATTATTATTATTATTATCATTAATTCAAACTTTCAAAATCCTATTATTATTATTATTATTAATTCAAACTCTCAAAATCTTATTATTATTATTATTATTAATTCAAACTTTCATAACCTTATCATTATTATTATTATTAATCCAAACTTTCAAAATCCTATTATTATTATTATTATTTCAAACTCTCCAAATCTTATTATTATTATTATTATTATTATTATTATTAATTCACACTTTCAAAATCTTATTGTTATTATTATTAATTCAACCTTTCGAAATCTTATTATTATTATTATTATTATCATCATTATCATTAATTAGAACTCTCGAAATCTTATTAATATTAATATTATTATTATTATTATTATTAATTCAAACTCTCAAAATCTTATTATCATTACTATTATTAATTCAAACTTTCAAAACCTTATTATTATTATTGCTATTAATTCAAACTTTAGAAATCTTATTGTTATTATTATTATTATTATTATTATCATTAATTCAAACTTTCAAAATCTTATTATTATTAATATTACGAATTCAACTTTCAAAATCTATGTCCCTGCAGTTTAATTCCCTATCTCATTTTCTTTGGCAAATTTCATTTTAATTACCGAAGCTCTAATCTTTTAAATTTAATTCCTAAAATCTCCAATTTTCCAATAAACTCCAAGAATCCAGTTTTCACCCGAATAGTTCTAATTCCATTTCATTTCCTAAATAATATTTTGATCTTCTTGATTTTACATAAGCAACAGTGAATTCTTCATAATTCTAAAACACGGAATTTGTGAGACTAGTTCGTGAATAATAAATTGGGCTTTGGTGGGGGGCCCTATGTTTGATCCTTATTGATTGTCAACTATTGTGCTCAATATATTTTGCTTAATCTTCGTTTTGCACTCCGATATGCATGAGCTATAATTTCTATTTGTTAATTGTGTACTAATTTCATTTCTTGAAAGCGCATTGTGGCTCGTGGCCCAAGTACGCATACACTCTCATTCTGATACTTCACTATACATGTCCCGATTCTCATATGTGCATGATCATCCAGGATATTCATTGGTTTCCTCATCAATTGCCATGATTGCTTCATTTTATTAGTAGAGACCCGACTTTAGGGACTTAGAGGGGTGCTACGGCCTCTACCGTACCTTCCCGATAAGTAACCTGACCCCCGAACCCGATCCGGTTTTTCACAAACCACCTTTTCCGAAACAAGGAGTCACACTTAGGGTTTTTCTTTCTTATTTTGTTTACCCTTTTAAAAAAAAACAAAAATAAATGGCGACTCCAAGTCATTTTCAAATAATCAATAAAAATCAAATTTTCAAATAAAAATTGAGCTCGCCATTGAGTGGGAAACGCATGAGCCGAAATGCGGGGTCCACAAGGTAATATTAATAAAAAAGAAAGACTAAAGTTTGGTCCTAAAATGATATGATATTTTTTACAAAGACTAGGATATGCTGAGAATATGTTCAGAGAGGTTTGGGTACGTGGAAAATTTTATATTTAGGTCATGATTGGGATATGTTCTCCATTTTTTGAGTTAGGTATAAGTTTACTTTTAAACCAAATTTAAATAAGAATCAACACGAAAATCACATTTAGTAATGGAATTATCGAAGATGTAATGAATTTTAAGGACTTGTTTGATAACTGTTTTTTGAAACAATTTTAAACAATAGTTTTTGAAAACTGTTCTCTAAATTTCCTATAACAAAAGTTTATTTGGAAACATAAAATGTTTTTAATTTGTTTTAAATATTTTTTTTAAATAATTTTTATATCTAGTGTTTTATTTTTAATTATTTTCATACAATTATTTCTTAAAATAACCCTCAAAAAAAAAAGTGAAAATAACATAAAATAATTAAATAATGTTATCTTAAACACCTTTTTTTTTTTTCTTAAAAATAAAAAATAAAAAACAGTTTTTGATTATCAAATATATTTTTTGTTCTAAAGAATAGAAAACCGTTCTCCAAAACAGTTCTCCAACAGACACTAAAATGTTTGATAATTTAAATAAAAAAAAATTAAATGCCCTTTTCACAAATTTAGTGAAATACTGATGTCTATCTGACAATAAAACTAGAATATGATATTTTATAATTAGTTGTTAAATTGCTCGTGTGATTTGAAACATAGAAAAATAATAATAACATTGATGTTTTAAAAAGTGGATTTTATTTCAAAAAAAATAATTTTTTTTAAAGAAAAACGAACTTGATTTGACCATCAAACATACTAATTAATTTTATAAAATGAGGAATATATGTATTGTGTCTTAGCCAAAAGTCAAATCAGAATTTTGAGACAGAAAAAGGAGGATTAATCTAGAATGAAACATTTTTGAATTAGGATTAATTAAGATTTCATTTGACATAAACTTCTAATGTTGAAGTTTTATCCTCATCATGGCAAGGATTTTACTTCATAATTGAAATACAAAAACTCTTTTATAAAATAAAATATTTTTGTAATAAAACTTAGGATGTCTAAATATTTAATATACTTTTTGTCAGTATTTTTTTTTTTTTTTTTTTGTCAAAAACTAATAGAAAAACCATAAAACAAGTATATGGGTATTGATTTATATTTTTTTGTCGCACTAAAACATCTAAGAGATATCAATTGAAAAATAAAATCAATCAAGTTATATCATATGAACATTTAGATTTCACTATTTAACTTTAATTTCATTTATTTGTACTTTAATCTCATTCTTTATAATTTAGATTTCATTATTTAACTTTAATTTCATTTATTTGTACTTTAATCTCATTCTTTATATTTTAATTAGACTATTTATACCTTCATCCAATGATCAATGTTTTATTTTTTACTTATTTTTTATTTTATACTTTCAACTATGAAGATGGAGAATTTGTTATGGAGAGATTTAGATTTCATTATTTAACTTTAATTTCATTTATTTGTACTTTAATCTCATTCTTTATATTTTAATTGGACTATTTATACCTTCATCCAATGATCAATGTTTTATTTTTTTTACTTATTTTTTATTTTATACTTTCAACTATGAAGATGGAGAATTTGGTATGGAGAGTTAATAGATACCAAATTGGTACCCTAGGCTATGTTGGGGAAGTGTTTTTGAAAGCACTTTTGAAAAGTAGTTTTTGAGAATTATTTATTTAAAAAGAATATATATATATATATATATATATATTGTAATGTAAAGATCTATTTGAGAACTTGAAATATTTTTAATCTATTTATTCTATTTTTAAATATATTTTTAAAATGACTTATATGGATAATACTTTATTTTCAACCTTCTCTATTCTTGTATAACTATTTTTTTAAAAAAAAAAAAATCTTTAGAAAACAAGTGATAAAAATAGAAAACAATTGAAATATGTACTTGTAGACCCCCTCCTGGGAAGGGTTTTTTTTCTTTCTTCTTTTGGGGCCATTTTTATTTTATTTTATTTTTGCTATCATGATGACTCTTCTTACCACCCCGGGATTTCAGCTGAAGGAGGCGGCCAAATTAGACGGGGAGAGACAGAGAAGGAGAAGAAAAGGGGGGAAAATGGCTTGTAGGGGGGGGGGGGGGGGGGGGGGGGGGTGGTGGAAGATAGCATCAGTGGGAAGAGGAGAACGGACTGGAGAGGGGGAACACGGAGAAAAAAAGCTGCTGCAGGTGAGCTTGAGGTAGGTCTGTTACCCCGTTTGACTCATTTTCTTCTCGCCTCTTCCTCATTTTGTGTTCACTTGGCATTCTTATCAGCTTGGATTGGATTTCATGTTATATTTCATGGGTTTTCTGGATTATTTTCTTGTTGTTGATCGTCGACATTGCTGATTATCATATCACTCTCGCCATAGCCACTGTTATTACTCATCCAACCAGCCCACTACCCATTCCATGAATCCCATGCATGCATCCTACACCCAACACACCCCACGAACCAGCCACCACCTTCTCTCTATCTCTCTCTGTTTCTATCTCTCTGTTTTCCTCTCCTTTCGGCGTCCAAACCTCGACCCTATCGTCATAGACTGAAGCGGATTCGTCATGGAGGTGGTGCCGTCAAGAAGCCCATCCACGTCTCCGCCACGCCAGCCGCCAAGTCGTCAAAGTCCCGTCGTCTTTTCCGGCGAACTCGAATGAAGAGATCATGGAGAGGCGGCTGGTTGAGACCCGTGGCGGTGCAGGTAGTGGAGGCGCACTGTCCAACGCGACGTGGTGGCTGAACGGCGGAGCGACTGCAGCTTGGACCAGTCCGGTGACGCCTCTCGTCTCCGTCTCCTCCGTCGTCACCGCCAGAAGCGAAGAAGGAGCACGCGGATGCGCCGGGAAGGGGACGCGCGTCAGCTTCCACTCTCTGGCAGTTGTTCCGACATGGTGGTGTCACCGCCGCCGCCGCGAGGAGGTGGCTGTCGGTGCTGAAGCCAGGCGCGGAGGGGGGAACAAGCTATGAAGAAGATGAAGGCCCAATTTTGTGTTTGGTTTTTGGATTTGGGCTTGGGCTTGTGGATTGAGTTTTCTTTATGTTGGACATGGGTTTGGGCTTAAGGAGGGCATGGGCTTGGGCTTAAGGACTTGGGTTTATGATATTATCACTATTATTATTATTGTTATTATTAACTATTATCCTATTATCATTATCACTATTATTATTATTATTATTGCTATTAATTCAACTTTCAAAATTTTGTTATCATTTTTATTTCAAAGCCTTATTGTTATTATTATTATTATTATTATTAAAAATCCATATCCTCGTAATTTAACTTCCTAAAGTTCATTTCTTATTATTACTATTATTATCATCATCATTATCATTAATTAGAACTTTCAAAACCTTATTATTATTATTATTATTATTATTATTTCAAAATCTTATTATTATTTTTTTTATTATTTCAACTTTTAAAATATTATTGTTATTATTATTATTAATCCAAACTTTCAAAATCTTATTAGTATTATTATTATTAATTCAACTTTTAAAATATTATTATTATTTCAAAATCTTGTTATTATTATCATTATTTCAAAATCTTGTTATTATTATTATTAATTCAACTTTTAAAATATTATTAGTATTATTACTATTATTAATTCAACTTTTAAAATATTATCAGTATTATTATTATTAATTCAACTTTTAAAATATTATTCTTATTATTGCTATTAATGCCACTCTCAAAATCTTATTATCATTACTATTATTAATTCAAACTTTCAAAACCTTATTATTATTATTATTATCAATTCAAATTTTCGAAATCTTATTGTTATTATTATTATTATTATTAATTCAAACTTTCAAAATCCTATTATTATTATTGTTATTCAAACTTTCAAAATCCTATTATTATTTTCGGTAATTAGAGCTTTCAAAATCTTATTATTATTAGTATTATTATTAATTCAAACTCTCAAAATCTTATTATTATTATTATTATTATTATTAATTCACACTTTCAAAACCTTATTATTATTATTAGTATTAATTCAAACTTTTGAAATCTTATTATTATTATTATTATTATCATCATTATCATTAATTAGAACTCTCGAAATCTTATTAATATTATTATTATTATTATTAATTCAAACTCTCAAAATCTTATTATCATTACTATTATTAATTCAAACTTTCAAAACCTTATTATTATTATTATTATTATCAATTCAAATTTTCGAAATCTTATTGTTATTATTATTATTATCATTAATTCAAACTTTCAAAATCCTATTATTATTTTCGGTAATTAGAACTCTCGAAATCTTATTAATCTTATTATTATTATTATTATTATTATTAATTCAAACTCTCAAAATCTTATTATTATTATTATTAATTCAAACTTTCAAAACATTATTATTATTATTATTATTATTATTATTATTATTTCAAAATATTATTATTATTATTATTATTTCAAAATCTTATTATTATTATTTTTGTTAATTCAACTTTTAAAATATTGTTATTATTATTGCTATTAATTCAACTTTCAAAATTTTGTTATCATTATTAATATTATTATTATTTCAAAGCCTTATTGTTATTATTATTATTATTATTAAAAGTCTATATCATCATAATTTAATTTCCTAAAGTTCATTTCTTATTATCACTATTATTATCAAAAATCTACACTCTAGTCGTTCAATTTCCTGAAGTTCATTTCTTATTATTACTATTATTATTAAAAATCTATACTCTAGCCGTTCGATTTCTTGAAGTTCATTTCTTATTATTATTATTATTATTATTATTATTATTAAAAATCTATATTCTCGCAGTTCAATTTCCTAAAGTTCATTCCTCATTATCATTATTATTACAAATTCAACTTTCAAAACCCATATTCTCGCAGATCCGTTTCCTAAAAGTTTATCCCTCATCTTCTTTGGCAAATTTCATTTTAATTACCGGAGCTCTACTCTTTTAAATTTAATTCCAAATACTCCAATTTTCAAATAAACTCCAAAAATCCAGTCTTCACTCGAATAGTTTTAACCTCATTTTGGTTTCTGAATAATCTTCTGATCTTCTTGATTTTACATAAGTAATAATGAATCCTTCATAATTTTGAAACACAGGAGTTGTGAGACTAGCTCATGAATGAAAAGTTGGGCTTTGGTGGGGGCCCTATGTTTGATCCCTTTTGATTGTAAATCGTCGTGCTTAATGTATTTTGCTTGAGTTTCGTTTGCACTTCGATATGCGTGAGCTATAATTTGTATTCATTTATTGTGCACTAATCCCGTTTCTTGATAGCGCATTGATCGTTTGATGCCAAGGTATGCCCCGCTCCCACTTTGATCGTTCTTTATTGGGTGTTTTGATTCTCATATGTGCATGATCAATTTGAGTATCCATTGATTTTTCCTATCAATTGCCACGTCAGCTTCATTTTATTAGTAGAGACCTGACTTTAGGGGCTTAAAGGGGTGCTACGGTCTGTATCGTACCTTCCCGAATAGTAACCTGACCCCCGAACCCGATCCGATTTTTCATGGACCGCCTTTTCCAAAATAAGGAGTCACACTTAGGGTTTTTCTTTCTTATTTTGTTTACCCTTTTAAAAATAAAACAAAAATAAGTGGCGACTCCAAGTCATTTTCTTAATCAATAAAAATCAATTTTTCGAAGATAAAATCGAGCTCGCCATTGAGTGGGAAACGCATGAGCCGAAATGCGGGGTCCACAGTACTAAAAAAATTATATTTTTTATTTTTAACAACCGAAAATTATTTTTTACTTTCTAGTTGTGAATTATGGTTATGTTTGGTTTTCAAAAAAATGAAGAAAAATAAAAAGTAAATTGAAATTCAATAAATTATTTTTTATGTTTCTTTAAACTCATTTCACCTTTTTCTCTTCAGTATGGCAAGATTAAATAATTTAAAATAAATAAATTTTTAATAAATTTTAATTATATCTGATTTTTTTTTCATAATAAAATAAAAATATTTTAAAAGAAAATTTCTTGACATTCTTTTTCCTTTCCTTAACATCGTTTGGAGCTTATTCATTCTAAAGAATAAAATATTATCTTCAAAAACATTTGTCAAGTAGGATCTTTATTTTTTTCTTTTTATATTTCAAATATGTCCACATACCTATCATGTAATTAGACATTTGGGTTAAATTGATAAGAAACTACTAAGTCTACAAATAATTTTGGTAATTTAGCCCAAAACTTATATCAAAGTTTTGAAATTTTAATTTTTTTGTATATATTAAATAAAAAAAATTCTTAATTTAGATTTGTATGAAAAGAAATGTCAATAAAAGGGACAGTAGAAAGAAGCTGATGAATGGAATCACATAGAAACAATGATGAGTACATTGCCTTACATCATAATTGATTTAGAATGAGTGGAAAGGAGGAGAGGTTAGAACCCACTTGAAAAACACTTTTAAAAAATTTGAAAAATTATTTAGACGCCACTTCATAGTGATTATAGGAAACTCATTTAATATTTATAATACTTTAAAAATTTTATTATTAAAACATTAAAAATATTTTATAAAATCACTTCCAAATGCGCTCTTATAGTATTTTATAAAAAAAACACTTTATAAGTGATTTTTTTAAAAACAGCAAACATATTCTTAATCTTATATATTTTATTTTATTTTATGTTTTGCTTTCTTTTTTTTTCCCTAATTGATAAGGTTGAGGATAGGATAAGGGTCACAGAAGAGGATCTTTGGGTATTTATTTATTTTTAAGAGTTATTTGATTAAAAAATAAATAAAATAATCATATATTTCAAAGAGTTGTTTTCATCTTTAGAAAAGATGAGATATAATTTTCTTCTATAAAAATATTTTTTATTATTTTTTTAGTACTTTTTGAGAAAATTGTAGGATCAAATATCAAATTGAGATCATATTTAAGTCCTATTTGAATGGAATTTTGAAAAATAATGAAAATAAAAATATTTTAACTCGATAAAAAATTCTTCAATTGTTTGACTAATTTCAATTTAAAACTAATGTGAGTAAACTTGAAACTGAGGTGTAAGTAGGCAGCAAGAGTTGAACCGGCACCGATCTATATAGATATATGGAAGTTGTGCTCACACGTCATGATGAAATGAAACTGAAGTCAGAGTGCCCATTGGCCATTACCTGTCAAAATGTTGTGAGAACTGAAAGGACAAAACGCATGTACACGTTGGCATCCTTTTCCCCATGACTTGGAATCAGTCTTGCATGTGTCTGCGAATTGCAATAGCCTAGTAATAATAATAATAATAATAATAATAATAATAATATACTTATCTTACATCCAAGTTTTGATTTTAGAGTCTAATATTTAAATACAAATGATGAGGATGAGGTTTTTGTCAAAATTAAAACAAGAATTTCTTCAATGACAGAGCTCTTATTTTTAAAATTTTTTGTTTAAGTACATAGCCATGTGATTTAACCAACAGATTTAATTATATAAATATGTAAAATAATCATTTAAATACAAATGATGAGGTTTTTGTCAAAATTAAAACAAGAATTTCTTCAATGACAGAGCTCTTATTTTTAAATTTTTTTGTTAAAGTACATAGCCATGTGATTTAACCAACAAATTTAATTATATAAATATGTAAAATAATCATTTTTAAGACTTTCAATTGGTTTTTTTTTTTTACCAAATAAATGGCTTTTATAAATCTAGCATTTAGATTTTAGGTCATATGTTCTTTAAATACCTAATTGTGGATCCCGTATTTCGCTCAATGCGTTCTCACTCGATGGCGAAACTCGTTTTTTATTTTATTTGGTAAAAATTTGATTTTTAGAAAAAGACTTGAAGTTGCCACTTATTTTTGTTTTATTTTTTAAGGGAAAAACAAAATAAGAAATAAAACCCTAAGTGTGACTCTTAAAGAAAAAAAACAAGTCTGTGAAAAATCAAGTCTAGGTCTGAAGGTCAGGTTACTTATTGGGAAGGTACGATGGTAAGTCGTAGCATCCCTCTAAATCCGTATACATACGGCCTCTATTAAAAGAATTAAATGAATTGTGACAATTAATTAATTAATTATGGATACCAAGAAAAATAATCAATGTACAAGTCATGATGGAAATCAATATACACAAAAACAATAATGAAATCTAATTACAAAAATACACAAAATAAATAATAAGAGAATTATGTAAAATGGTTTTATTGAATTAAATAAATAAAGGATATTAAAAAAAATTTAAATAAATTTCAAATGATTTTATTAAAAATGATTTTGAATTAATGATTTCAATTTATTTACTTACAAAAAAGAATCAATTTATTTTCTCAATTTCATTTGTATTCAATTTTCAAAAAACTATTTACACTTATTATATTAAAAGAATTTATTACAAAATTTCAATTTGTACACAAAAATTATTTTTACTTGTTTTTACTAGAAAATAATGAATTTTTACAATTTTATTTACAAAAGTATTTAGATTCATTTTCATTTAAAAAAAAGTGATTTTTACAAATTATTTAAAATGACATAACTTTATTTGTAAAAGAAATTTTAATTAAAAAGAAAAACAAAGATTTAAATCTTCTATTTCTAAAAAAAAAACACCTTTAATCCATTTTAATTAAGGAAAAAGAATTTATTTAAAAAAAATATTTTTGAACAATTTTATTAAAAATTAATTTTTGGGATAACTTTATTTACAAAACAATTTTTGGACATTTTTATTAAACAAATAAATTTTTGGACGATGTTATTAAAAACAATTTTTCGAATTCTATTAAAAACAACTCTTTTGGATTTTTCTAAATGCATTTTTCTGAATTTTTATAAATAAAAAAACTTTCTTTTATTAAAAATAATATTTTAAAATTATTGTTTTATCAAAATACATTTACTGAATTTTTTCTCTCATTTAAACAAAATTCTAGTTTGTTCGATGTTTGATTTTGTACACACTCAATAAATATATACAAACAAATATTCATAAGATTAACTCATAAAAATAAAACCAAATAAAAGTGGAAAATAAAATATATACCCAAATAAACTTACAACAAGCTCTACGTATCATCAATTCGTACTCAGCTAACAAGATTGCAGAATGAGCCTATGCAAAAACAAAAACATTACAAATGTAAATATCTAAAAATGTATAAAATTCACAATGGATATTCAATCCCAAATTCAAACTTCAAATTAGCCCAATAAATTTCACCAATTAAAAAAATATACCCAAATCAGCAAATATACCTCAAAAAAAATATCTCACATGCCAATAGTCATAGTGCAATATTTCCCAATTAATTACCAAAATACAAGCACAATTAATCAAGTCTAAATACAATAAATCAAAATAAATTTAATTAAGCTTAAATTTAATATTTTATAATCCAAGTCCAATTTTAATATGCAAACCTAAATCCACATCTAAAATCAACTCAATTTAATATTCAAACCCACTAATTCAAACGAGTACAATTATATAAATTATCAACTAATTTAGCTTAAAAGTAGTAGTAGTAGTAGTAGTTAGAGTACTAGTAGTTATTAGTAGTAGTAGAGTAGTAGTAGTAGAAAAAAAATGGGAAAGGAAAAATCTGGGAGGGATTCCCCGGTCGGTCTGTGTGGGAGTTGGGGGAGGGAAAATGGAGAAAGAAAAGAAAAATCAGAGAAAAAAAAAAAAAAAAGGATCAGCCGTCTTCTATGAGAGTTGGGGAAGCAGGGAGAAAAAATGAAAAAAATAAAAAAATGAAGAGCTGGGATGGGGAGCTAGCCACTGCCGCCGTCCTGGAGGAAGCCCCATGAAGAAGAAAATGGAGAGGAAAAGGAAGGGAAAGGAAAAGATGGCGGGTGTGTGGCCGGTGCGCCACTGGGGGAGAGAGAAGGGTCTTGGGGGTAAAGCTGAGAATGGAGAAAATGTGGGGAAGAAGCTAAAGAATGGCGGAAAAATAAATAAATAATAAAAAATGGGAGAAGAGATATCGGGGAGGCGCCCGCCATTTCTTGGAATGGGGGGAAATGAGGTAAAGCTGAGAATGGAGAAAATGTGGGGAAGAAGCTGAAGAATGGCGGGAAAAAGAAAAAGAAAAAAATAAATAATAAAAAATGGGGAGAAGAGATATTAGGGAGGCGCCCGCCGTTTCTTGGAATGGGGGGAAAGGAAAATGGGGGGAGGAGGGGGACCGGGGGGACCAACCATGTGGGAAAATGGGGGGGGAACCAGCCGTCTAGGAAGAATGGAAAAGAGAGAGAGTATGAGTGTGGGTGGGTGGAAAATGGAAAAGAAAATAAATAAAAAAAATAAAATAAGAAAAGAGAGATAAGACGGTGGCTAGTGTGAGGGGTATGAGAGGAGAGAGAAGAAGTGGGGTGTGGTGATTGGTGAGTAGGAAGAGAGAGGAGAGAGAAAAGAAAAAATAAAAATAAAATAAATATAATAATAGTAATAATAATAATAATAAAATAAAAGTAATAAAAATAAAATAAAAATAAAATGATATACAAAATAATAAAACCTATTAAATGGTGAGTGTGTAAAAAAAATACATGTAATTAGAATTTAAAATCTAATAATAAAATTGGGTTTAAAATTATAGTAAAAATAAAAAATGAGACAAATTTTGGGGTCTACACTGAATTTCCATATTGAATTATTGTTCAAAGCTAAAGTTGCTTAGTACTTGATTATTAATTTTATGAAATTCCTCCAAATGATTCTACACTATCCTTAATAATCGATATTTTATGTTAATGTTGTTTAATCGCTTAAATTGTTATTATTTGATAAGAAAACCAACTAATATTATAAAAATTCATTTATAGCTAAGAAATAATGCACAAAAACTATTTCTACCAGAGAAATAAATATGATTTGGTTGTTTCTTTAGTAGCATTATTTCTCTTAACGTTGTAGTCTTCTTTCTTTGTTTGAAGTGTTGAGATGATTAATTTAACTCAAAAGTATTGTCTATGTTTCTTTGTAAATTGAACGATGATATGGAGAGAATTTTTGGAAATTATGACATTATAATTTTATATTCTCATTGACTATGAATGTTTACATATAAATATATTTGAATTCTACTCTAATTCAAATTAATAATAAATAAATAAATATTAATAGTTAAATTAATATTATGGGGAAATTGGAATTTTCTCTATTAATATTGAATGACATATTTTCAATAATTGGTGCAAGAACAAAAACAACAAATATAAATACAAAAGGAAATAATAAATAAATATTATGGGGAAATTGGAATTTTAAATAAATATATAAATTATATAGATAATTAAAGAATGAAATTCATTAAAAAAATTGTCGGAAGTGAAATTTTAGAAACATTAAAATGAAACTTAAAATTTTAAGAGGATATAAAGATTACGTTTTGAAACAAAAGAACACTATTTGAAGAGAAAATAGTTCTAGTATTTGAACATTAACTATTTATCAAGGAATACGTCCAAAACATGCATGGAGTTGGTCTCGCAAGAACTTACCAAGCAATTGAGAAAGCGACTTGGTTTCCTGTAGAAAAGTCAACGTAGAATCAGTCATTCCCAGAAAGCCAAGTTTTATCTTTTAAATTAATAACGTCAATAGAGGTGGCTTCCCACTTGCACCCACTTGCACCCACTTGCAGTGCTGGACCCTTTCCTTACTGCCTATATAATGGTTGGAAGTTCACTTCTTGTGTGCTCACAAACTTTTGGTTTTAGATACAGAAAAATGGAGTGCAGAGGGTTTCAGGTGACCCTTCTTTCAGCTCAAAATCTTGAGAACGTTCGAAAAATTTTCAGAAATGATGTAAGAATCCAGGCGAAGGTTTCACTTGGAGGCAATACCAGAACAGAGAAAAGAACTCCGGAAGACAAGGAAGGGCAGACCAATCCAGTGTGGAACTTCACTGCTACCTACACAATAGGCAAGGACGAAGTGAAATCCCAAGACATCAAGCTTCTTATCCAGTTGTATTGCGCTCGAACAGCTCGGGATACCAACATTGGCGAGGTGAGCGTATCCTTGAAGGAACTTTTCGATCGTTTCAGCACACTGCCTCAAGGTGAAGGTACTGCTAAGGTGAGTTACCCGGTGAAAAAAGGTGGGGCGCATTCCCAAGGAGAGGTGAGTTTTTCATATAAGTTTGGGGATATATTTGTTTTTGTCCCGCCATCCATCGACTGGGGCAAATTATGTTGGCTGGGGACCAAATTTCTTTTCAAGGGGGGTGTGTTATGTATAAGGTTAACATTGCTTGCGAGTGGAAATGTATTTGATGTGCCGATTGATGGTGTAGCCGACATTGCCCTCACTGCATATGACATTTTAAGTCAAATTTTTGGTAGTGGAGGAGATTTGATGGGTGATATTCCATGGGATGATTTGCCAGTTCGTGTTTCATGTCCTGGAGCAGATGTCCCCATGGCCGTGGATGCTACATCCAGTCTTCAAACAAACGTGTATGAAGGATCGAATGTGCCTGCTGATAGTACAAATGATGGTGTTCAGATGGCTATGGATGCTACTTCTGTTGTTCAAACAAATCCATTTGGAGGATCAAATGTGCGTGCCGATAGTACAAATTTGTATGCAGAATCAAATGTGTCCACTGATACTGCAAATGCTGGAACAAATTTGCCGATGGATGTTCTCCATATTCCAAGCGATAGAAGAGAAGCTCCGGCTGATGTTACTTCTTGTGTTGAGACAAATGTGCCTGCTGATGTTCCATTCTCAGGAGCAGATGTTCCCATGGCGGTGGATGCTACTTCTTGTGAAGTTTCAATGGATGCTACTTTTAGTACTGAGACAAATGTGGCAGGTGATATTTCATGCTTAAAAGCAGTTGTTAGGGTGGATGTTACTTCTAGTGAGACAAATGCGGGTAGTGATGTTTCATTCCTAAATGCAAATGTTGGGGTGGATGCTACTTTTAGCAGTAAGACGAATTTGATTGGTGATATTTCATGCTTAGAAGTAGATGCTTGGGAGGATGCTTGGAAGGATGCTACTTTTAATGGTGAGGCAAGAGATGATATTTCATACTTAGAAGGAGATTTTGGGGTGGATGATACTTTTAATGGCGAGATCAATGTGACCGATGATATTTCAGGCTTAGAAGCAGATGCTTGGGAGGATGCTTGGAAGGATGCAACTGTTAATGGTGAAACGAGAGATGATATTTCATACTTAGAAGGAGATTTTGGGGTGGATGATACTTTTAGTGGTGAGACTAATGCGACCAATGATATTTCAAGCTTAGAAGCAGATGCTTGGGGGGATGCTACTTTTAAAGGTGAGACGACAGACACTATTTCATGCTTAGAAGGAGATGTTGGGGTGGATGATGCTTTTAGCAGTAAGACGAATTTAATTGGTGATATTTCATGCTTAGAAGTAGATGCTTGGGAGGATGCTTGGAAGGATGCTACTTTTAATGGTGAGGCAAGAGAAGATATTTCATACCTAGAAGGAGATTTTGGGGTGGATGATACTTTTAAAGGTGAAATCAATGTGACCGACGATATTTCAGACTTAGAAGCAGATGCTTGGGAGGATGCTTGGAAGGATGCAACTTTTAATGGTGAGACGAGAGATGATATTTCATACTTAGAAGGAGATGTTGAGGTGGATGATACTTTTAGTGGTGAGACTAATGCGACCAATGATATTTCAAGCTTAGAAGCAGATGCTTGGGAGGATGCTACTTTTAAAGGTGAGACGACAGACGCTATTTCATGCTTAGAAGGAGATGTTGGGGTGGATGATGCTTTTGGTTGTGAGATCAATGTGACTAATATGTCAAGCTTAAACGCATATGTTGAGGAGGATGCTACTTTTACTGATGAAATGATGGACGATATTTCATGGTTAGAAGTGGACGTTGTGGTGGATGATACTTCTAGTGGTGAGACCGATGCGACCGCCTATGTTTCAGGTCTTGTGAGCAGTGCCCGTGACCTTGTTAATTTTTTGCGGGCTAAATTGCATCTTATTATCATACTCTTTCTCTTGATGTTACTTGTTTTTTTCCTACTCCTCAATGTTGTTGGGGTTTACTAATTAAGCCAAGTTATGTTTAATTTTGATAATTGTATGAATTATTTAGATAAATGAAATATAGTGCACAAGTTGATACCCCATTCAATGTTCATCCCAAAGAATTTTATGTTTGGTTGTATGCAAATTATGACATGGTAATTGGACGGATCCCAGTGGAAGAAGGAAAGAAGGCAGGCATGGTCGGCTGTGTTAAAAACTTCAAATTTCTCACTTTATACCATTTCTTTTGGTTGACAAAGGGTCGTTCCCATATATTGTTATTGGTTCTATAAAATTGAGTAGAGTGGGTTGAGTAAAAATCTAACAATGATAAGGGATTAGTAGTATCAAATGGGATAGTACAAAAATAAAGAGAATAATATAATCTTGAGTGATGCATGTGCTAACTTGAGATGGAATTGACACATGTATTGCCAGAGTATAAGTGATGTAACTTTTGAACTTGATGTCGTAAACTATGAAGTCATAGGTTATCTCTATCAAGTTGGGATAAGTAATATTGTTGTTCTCTTTCGAATGCTTATGTTTTAATAATGGTTCTCTTGCATTTTCAAGGTTCTAAAAAGCTTTATCATCTATATTATCCCAAAATTCAATATGATCATTGAAATATCCTTCAAAGTCCTCTACAGGTTCATACATAAAGTCTTCCTCTCTTAGAGTAGTTAATGATTTTGGACTAATATATCATCTAGTGGTTCTATTCCCTTATATGGACATAGTTCTTGTTTCTTCGATAAGATAAAACATCGTATTTATTTGTCTCCTTGCTTCAAATATTTGCATAGCTCTATAAAGACGTACTATAATATGTAGGGAACTCTTTTGATCTTGTCATCTCTTGGTTTGGTTCCTATTGTGGTGTTAAGAAACATGGTTGGTTAAGATGTGATGATAAGTGGGAATCACTATATCATCGGTTCTAATCCTTTTGTTTTTAGTTTCTAAAAAGATGAGTTAGAATGCTATTTAATTTTTTTTTTTTGAAAAATGATGAGGGACATGCATTGTATGATTTAGAAAAAGGTATTTCAAAATTTCATGATCTAAAAATCAAAGTAGATTTTCTTTTTATGCAAGAGAAGTATTTACATATGATAAAAAAATTTCGAAGTCATAACATAATATATGAAAGTTTATATCTTACTTATGGAATACTTAGAAAAGGTTAAATAGGTAATCATTTCTTTTTAGTTTCTTTTTAAGAATTAGAGGTAAAGTAGAGAAATTCAATTGCACTAAGAGAGAATGATTAATGTGAAAAATCATCCATAAAGTCTTCCAAAGACTATACGGATGTAAAAGTCACTAGGTTAGACACAACAAAGTTATAATCGACTAATTATGAAGAAGAAGTACACAAATTTACCTATGGTTGCTATTCCCTAAGACTTACACACTCAAACCTACACCTAATCTCACATTCGCGACGTAGCACCACACACAAAAAGTAATAACTTTAAAGTTTAGACACATGAGTTCTTAAGAGAACTCTCCCAATAGGCATATATTAGCTAGAGAATATCTAGTGGTCTTGAAATTAATTTAGAAATCATATTTTACCAAAAAAACAACTTTGAAACTTAAGAATTTTAGAAATATTTGAAAAGATTTCCTTTTAAATTCCTTAATGTAAATTTCTTTCCAAATTTCTTTAAAGAATTGGAAAGATTTTTTTAAAATTCTAAATTTAAAATTCTTTTACAAATTAATTTTATTATTTGGAAATAAATTTTTTTAATTCTTAATTTAAAATTATTTCCAAATTAATTTTAGTTCTAATTTTTATAATTCCGCTCCATATCTTTTACTTTATTATTCTCGTTAATTCAACCATACTTACCTGTTTGATCCTAAACTAATTCTACGGCAGCCTTAAATCTTCAAAGGAGTGTAAATCATAAGAAAGTATGTAGAGTCCTAAAGTTAAGATGGATAGAACAAAATTGTCAACTTAATCTAAATAACCTAATACACTAACAATATTCCTCTTTGGTAATTTTGTGGTAAAATAATACCCCTTCAATAATCTAAAACGAAGTTTACAAATCAGTCAATATCACTCATCTAAACTATATGTCCTGTAAACTAATTTTTAATATCTACAACTCGTCTTGAAAATTCTTGAAGTTTGAAATACTTGCTTCTACACACACTTAAACAATAATACCCATGATTATAAATTGATGTCGAGATCATGATGTTATATAATCAAGTTGCTAAAGATTATAAATTGATGTCAAAATCATGATATTGTTACAATCACGTTGCTCTATTCTTGGTTGTATAAATGTCCAACCGTATTAAGAATCCAAATTTTCACAAGCAAACAAATTAGCTTAGGTTATTGCAGTTCCGTTACATCAAGCTTCCTCATGTCCTGATGGTTAAGACAACTGAGATATGTCAAACCTCTTGATTTATTCGATTAGGGTGTGTTTGTTTTATGCATAAGTTGACAAAGAAATGAAGTTTCCGTTTGTAAATATAAGATCATCGAGACTGAAATTATTAGAAAGTATCCCAAATTCCTAATTAGTAAAGAGTTCTTTTTGTAAAGAATATTGTATAGAACATTCTTAAATTTATATATTATTGTAATATTAGATTTTCTTAATCTTTATAAATATGAAGAAGAACAAGAGATACTGATAGAGCTCGTGGTTCAAGTTGTACATATAAGGAATGGAGAAATATCAAATGTTTCGGAAACCCAATAATTATATTTGATTTTGTTAGTTGTAATGTTCTTTATGATATAGTAAAAAGATTCTCTCATTCGTGAATGTAGGTATGATTGATCGAATCACGTTAAAACCTTAGTGTACCTTTGTATTGATTATTTTTATCTTTATTTTCTTGGTCTAACATTGTTGATATCGAAGCTTTCGCTAGTGCGATAGAAAAATGAAGATTTTGTTTATCTCTTGTAGTACTTATTCTCTATAAATGCACAAACACAAATTCTAACATAAGAAATGGAAATTTCTCACAGCTCAAAATGTTGAAATGTTGAGCTAAACAAGGAATTAGTGGAATGGAAATGCAACACTTATTCTCAACCTTGAATCCACTTAACCAAACAACATCTTAGATATGTTTGGAAGTAGTTTAGTTATAGATATTAAAGCTTTTATTAAAATGGAAAAGTGTTAATCATGTGGAAAGAAAAACATTCAGTCTTTTAATAATGCTGATCAAATACTCTGGATATGTAGATGGAATGACTTTGAATTGGTACATAACACAGACAAAGATGAGATAGAAACAAGTGGTCTTTTTGAACCCGTTAAGAAAATGATATGGGAGACTCATTCCCAGGAAAAGGCCAATGTTCTCTTTTAAATAAAGCCAAACGGTGGCATATATCCTTATCGTGAAGGGAAGCAATATCTGGAATCGCATTCTTATCTTTCTCTTTCACAACAATGTCAAGATCCTCTTCTTGATTAGTAAATTTTATTTACTTATTTCACTCTAAAAAAATTGGGAAGGTTAGCTTGAACCCTCCAGTGTCAGGACTCTCTTCTTGCTTCACTGGGGGACTTTGAATGGATGATGTTAAAACTGGGAGAATATGCTTCTCCAATATCTTTTCCAGGTTGATGCTAGGGTTGCCTTGTGGGGCTCCGAATCAGGGAAATTGTCTTTTTTGTGACCAGGAGGCTCGTCCATGTGTACTGGCTTCAAAAAAAAAGGATGGGGCAGCAAGTTTCCCACATAAAAAATAAGTTCTCCAGTAATAACAATGGACCTGACCAACACAAATAGAACAACTCAAACCACCACAATTATATCAGACCAGACTCCTTTGATCAATTAATTGGGCAATAGTTCAAGTATTTAACAATTGAAGCTGACAGAAACAGTTGTAAGGAAATATATTGTCATTTTTGCAATCGTCTCCATGACACGGATGAGAAAATTCTAAGGGGGTGTAACAAGAGTTCCACGTTAGTATAACAAAAAAGATGGAAAAAGGGAAATGGGAGAAGGATGGCCAGGCAATCGAAATGTGCAGTTCTAGCAAAGGTCGCCAATGTGACATAAATGTGTACTTCTAGCACATTCCTGCAAACAGAGCAAACACAACAAAATTAATTGAAGAGTACAGCACCCTGAGAATCAGTAGAGTACATATGATTCCGAAATTGAAAACACTTCTCAAGTATACCTACTTTAATGGTAAGTATGATTGAAGACAGATAAATAAGTTTGCCAATGGATGCCAAAATTCAGCTGTGCTTCGCTCTCCTCCATTCAACAAAGTTGTCCAGGATCAAGGGCCAAGCAAGTTCCGGATCATAATTACGAAGGTCAGGGAAACTTATCTGTGATCCAAATAAAAAATAAAAAATTATAAAATCAGTATATCTTCATACCTTATCGAAGGACTGGTGAACCAAATAAAGTTATAACTTGAGGAGGAAAAAGGATAACAGTTTACCATGATGTTATGACTGGAGATCAAAACACAATTAGAATGGATTGCTTCTACAGATTAAAGGTCATTTTTGGAAAGCTAAACTCCAAATAAGGGGATAAACAAAAAAAAAGGGGTTTTGCTTTTAGTATGTGTTAGTTTGCCTGCTATATGTCATATGTTTTCATTATAATACTGTTGCTTATCTTCAGGTGCATCATGTGTTCCAGAGTAGCAGCCTATGATAAAGAACACAAACATAATGAAATGTGATCAAGAGATTTTGGAAAAGTAATTAGATCATTGAATACCTCATTGCAAAATCGGAAAAAGCCCATCCACTGGTCCATGTTAATGACTTTGTAATCATTCTGTGTCTGCATCCAGGAATAACAACATTTTAATAAGATTTTTGTCTTTTGTAACTTCTTGCTCATACTTGAATGAAATGGAAGTGAAGTTGATGGTTCAAGAAATAAAAAATTTGCATTTTATATAAATTTTTTGTTCCCCTCTATCATAAGACTGAAACTCTTCAGGTTAACAATCATCATGTGCTACATCACAAGGTGCATGACCTCCTGTCTTTCCACCTATAACCCCACTGGAACAAAGCCAGGGACCCTCAGAAAAAAATAGAATTTATTGGAGGGTAAACCCAAGCAGTTACACTCAAATTGAAACATTCCACACATAACACAACTACTGACCTTTAGATACTCAACAAATGAATCAACCTGGGCTTGGAATTGAGATCCTAAAACAAGATCAAGCAATTCGCAGATGCTTTCAATGTCGATACTCTTTTGTTTCTCCTCTGAGGGAAAAGACTAAGTTATAAGCAATACAAATGAGGTAAAAGGCTAAGTTCTCCAAATCAAGACTACACATGCATCCATAGACTTGTTATACCTGTTAAGCAATACCGAAATGCATAGGAATAGAAGTCCACAAAATTTGATGGCCTCCTGACCTTTTTTAGTAGAAAAAGAAAAGGAGACAAAAAAAAAAAAAAGAAAAAAAGAAGAGGAAATATTAGTATTTATACATCTCTCTCATCATGAGGCATCCAACCACAAACTTATCATATTCTCAGTTCAAATAGGTAGCCACTTAGAATCTCATACCTCTTTCTCCAATTCAGGGAGTGCTTTCTTCAATTTGCTTACAGTGTCAGTTCGCAGAGCTTTGAGGCCTCTTCGCCACTCCTCCTATTAAAGTTAAGATTGGAGGTGCCATTTCAGAAAGCAAATAACCTTAAACAAGGGAAGAACAAGAAACAAGAAATCCAAAGTGTCTTGATAAGCTATGCAATAAAATGTAGTTTCAGAAGCATGAAGGATTAGGAAGATAGAGAAAAATGAAGAGAAACTGAAAAAAAAAAAGTGTTTGTTCTGCAGGTATCTTCTGCAAAATCTTCTCTTTCTCACAAGCAACACAAGGAAGAAGCTCTAAACAAGAAATGTAACCTAAACCAAACCCCAATAAATTCAATTCAGCACAACAAAAACCTTAAATCCCAACCATTAGGGATTGGTTAACAAAAAATTATCACCATTTATCTCTTCAATCTTGGGTCATCTCCTCCATCAATCATACTCAATCGTGTCTTTTCTCATAAGCTCAGCTCAGATTCCATTTAGGCCTTTGCCTTGTAGCACATTCAGTAGCAAAACCACAGGTCCACGCCATTGCTTCATTGGTCTTCTTAATACATAGCAGACAGATTGGTATACATTTATGGCTTGATAGCATGCCTAGCGAATGGCAGTAAATCATAATAATCACATAGCATGTCCAGTCAAATCCCTACTGGGATGGGTTAAAGGTTTTTGGTTGGGATAAAATATTCATACGCATCAGTTGCTGGGCAGTGTAGAGACCAGCGATTAAGTCAGGTTCCAATTTAGGTCATTCCATCCTAGCCCTGGCTCTACAATCAATGTCTAAGTTACATGAACACTTTAAAGTGTGAGAAATATATTTTATACACATGATGCGACAAGGTTTTTGGTACAGGATATATGTCCAACATTCCCACTAGTCAGATTTGTTCTTCACAAATGTGTTCAACAAAGAAAAAGAACAACAAATTTCCATCACATTTGAAGTGAGTTTGTTTCTTGTTGGTTATATACTTCAATCTGACCTACAATATACTTCAATCTGCCAGCCAGGCCAATGCCCAACACTTCTACCAGAGCCCATGTGACATGGCTCAACATTACTGGTTGCTTTCTGGTCTTCCTGTAACCAATGGTACACTACAAATTATGTGAAGTAAACATCTCAACATGACTTAACAATGGCTTTGGCACATAATACGCATTCAACATGTCTACTAATCACATGTGATTGCTGTTAAACAAAATACATGAGCTTATGTACATCAATATTTGTTACTGACATAAACATCCATAAGTAATGTCTTTGGATACAGAACATCCCTGGGTAATTGCATAAATTTACGGATTACATTCACAACACAGAAATGCAAAGACAAATACAAAATAGATTGAAAACATAGAAATATAAGGATAATAAGTAGATTGATTGACCCATAAGACAGTGAAATGAACATGAATTGAAGGCAGAACATCGCAACCATTCACCAGTGATTTTTCCCAATAAGAGTATTTCTGAGATCTACCAAGTTTCAAGAATTCTTCAATATCTAGAACAGATTTCAACTACAATAAGAACACCTCTTTCTTAGACTAAGCGACTTCACAACCTAAAATATCACTTAAAAGTCCTAAGCTTATATTTGAATTTTGTTTTCAAAGATAATCCTTGAGCCAATGAATTCTTGTGATTCATTTCCCATCACCTAAGTTCCATGGGCATGGATAAAAACATTTCTGCTGAGACTAAGTTTCTACAAGTCTGATCCATTTAATATTCAAATTTTAACATGGGCACACAACTCAATATTCAAAAATATGGGAAAGTGAAGCTTCTACTTAATATAACATGTCAAAACATGGATGCTCTTTTATTTTATATCCATTTGTAACACAGAATATAATTATTAAAGTATCCTTCTCCAGGAGATGTAGTAATGCCTCTATGGTCAGGGATAAGATGACGCGAACTGGGAAATTATGAATGCATGAGTCTAAATCTTAAGCTTTGAAGCATCTAAGTGCAGGGAATGAACATCAACTGAATGAAATGGAGGACAATTTTACAGTTGCTGGTTTTGCCAACCTTGTAGCTCCATGATACTTGTAACTACTTTCTTTTACTTTCATCTGATGTTATAAAATAGGTACTTCTTAAATTTGCTATGTTGCATGGTCCAAGTGCAGGTATCAGATACAGATATGTGTCTAGTATCTAATCCTTCAGGCCTACAAATTTTAAGGTATGGGGACTCAACAAAAAAGAATCACAATAACAAGCACAAAAAAGAAATTTACTTAGAAATCAATTAAAAGCAAAAAATATCATCAAGAACTCCTCGTATTTTCCCTTTTATCCCTTTATTCCTTATCCCTAAATACTCTTATCAAAGTTCACTTTCTAGAAAACTTCTTCTTTTCCAAAGTAATCTTCTACTAAGGAAATTAAGGATAAAAATTGGGTTAATATCACTCACCTCCCCTCGGGTTTTGGCTAAATACACTTGAACCCTCACTGGTTTCAAATTTCATCAAATACCTCTTATTTTGAGTAAGAGGAGAGATGAGTGAAAATAACAAATGAAAAGAATAGGGGAGGTGTTCGATGAAATCCCAAGCCAGTGGCAACTAGATGTATTTAGCCAAAACCTCAAAGGAGGTGAATGAAATTAACCCTAAAAAATTCAATCAAGCAAATAGCCATATTTAAAGCAAACTAAGAGTATCGGAAAAAAACCATGCACCCCTACCCATAGTTGTTAACTCATAAAACATATATGTATTGCTTTTAAATTTTTGATATAGTGAAAAATAAATATAAAAAATATGTACACATGTGCATATAGTTTGGAAGTATGAAGTAAAGAGTAATGTATAACTAATTTCATGAAAGATAGTGAGATCTAAAGAATTAATTATATCATAGCATATGAAAACATTGAATAATAGAGTTTTAAAAAGTTCAATTTAATAAAACATGAGTTAAATATATAGGTTCATCACAAAATCCATAAAAATAAACTTTTTTAATTTTTAGATTTGAGTTTTAGTTCCAAATTCTACCTAAGCATATGTGTTTATATGTGTCTCTACGTGTCATCTCCAAAGTTCCACCTTTTAACGTTCATCATCATTCCTTTCCCATAGAAATAAGAAAAAAAAATCCAAAAAAAAAATAATATATTAAATAAAAGTTTTTATTCAACTATCACCATCATATTATGTCAATATTCAAATAATTCAAATGAAAATTTTATAATATTCATTGTGAAAATAAATTTACTTGACTTTCACTACGCCCTTTGAAAACAAGAATGTAACTTTTCATATAGGATTATTTTACCTCTCTCTTTTTTTATCAATTTCTAACCTTTTTGTATATTTTAAACAATTGCTTTAATAATAATTTTCATAAACAAAATTTTTGGATTTGATTTCTTTTGAAAATTAGAAGAAAAAAAAAGTTGATGGTGTATGTATCATTGTATCACATCATGTATCATCAGTTTTTAATAACTATGTCCTTTCCCATGGTATCATGTCGACATGGCTTCACTTGAAGTTGGAAACTCCATGTATCATAGGAGGTTGTAATTAACCACTTTTAATTGTACAATTAGATTCACATGGAGATTAAGATTTATGTACCTTTGAGTCTAGTTGATAGCATAAGGGTCTAGTTTGAACTCCCAAGCCATCACTAGTAGCTAGCTGAAATCCCCTCTATGGAATTTCCGAGAGAGCTATAAGCTAGCCAGAGAACATAATTTTTCTTTTGTGTCAATCATTTACAGTCTTCAAATAATCTTCAGAGGCAGGTGAACCTGGTGAATTCAAAGCTCCTACAAGTATAGTCTTGCAAGGTATTTTACATCCCCTTTCCTGTCTAATTGTTACTGATGCTATCAAATATCAATCAAGAATTTGCTGGATTTTGAGCATTTCATTTTGACTATGCCCCTAACCTCGTCGATTAGTTTAACCATGCAAGGGTCTTCTTTGCAATGAGATATATTGATGGACTTGCAGGCAAGTGGGAAAAAGAGGTACAAAGTTTATATGTGAAAGAGGCAGGACATGCCACATTGCATCCACATATAGCAATGCAATAAAATGGGGAGAACCAGCAGATGCAAGAGATCTGAATGCGCTTAGAAATTAAAAATGCATTGGACAACATCAATTGCTTTCTTGGCCCACCACCTCGCCCCTCTCTGAAAAGGAGATATAGTTGGAATTGCATTTTAAAAATGCAATTTAAAACCCATATCCTTCTATATTTTTTAACAGTTAAAGAAGTGGAAACACAAATCCCTGTCCCAGTCAGGCACAGCACAGAGTGGCAAGCAAAGGAGAAAGATATGTCTTCACAATCTTCTCATCTCAAGCAACAGTATTGGAAACACAAACTTCAAAAATAAAAATAAATACAACTTGGAAAAGATTAAAACTCAAAATTCTGTATCTATGACTAAATTCAGTTTGATGCTTTGACAATAAAAAAACTGATATTTTCAAGAATTGGATTGCTATGAATATGGCATATAGTGAAATTGCATGAAACGAAGATAAATAGGACAATTAGATAACAAGTAGATAAATGAGCTGAATAGTAGTTTCCCGAGAAAAAGGATAAGTCAGTACTCAATAAAGACAGAAAAGAGATTCATTTATTGAGATTCCTGAGTTGATGGAACATGAGACTGATGTTGCTTACCAACGTAAAGTAACCCTGCTTTTCAGCTTTCATCTTCCTGACATGTGCAGTCCAGCAGTTACAAGATATAAGCTCAGGGTCCATAGGAAGAAAGTGAGAAAACCAATTTACCAAAATAGAATTTACCAAGCAAGCATCAATATCCTGACATCAGTATGATCCACTTCCACATCTGAACAAAGAACCTCAATGCCTTCTGGGCTGTTAAAGAAAGTAGCAGAGATCAGAAACATACTTGCATATATCAAAAGTGCACCAGGAAAGAACTAAATGTGTACTTGCACATGAATGAATATGTTGCTTCCTAATACAATTACCAGGAGCTTTTTGCTCAATACTCCAACTTTCACACTACCAAAGATGTAATGAACACAATTCAACCATTTGTCAACTATAATTGAATTTTTTAAACGAAAAAGTAGAAAACAATCTTTTTCTCATTTTTTTTTATTTCTTTACCATTTGTTTGCCTACAATTATCTTCTTTCTGACATGAATGGATCTCTCTCTCTCTCTCTATATATATATATACATATATATACATATATATATATATGTATATATGTATGTATATGTATATATGTATATATGTATGTATATGTATATATGTATATGTATATATGTATATATGTATGTATATGTATATATATATATATATATATATATAGATAGATAGATAGATAGATAGATAGATATAGCTATAGATATATATAAATATCACAAACTCTAAAATTGACAAAAAAAAATTACAAGAACTCCTGAGAGTTTCTACTTCATCACTCAAATAGTTTCTTCCTCCCTCTTCATGAGCTCCTGTCCCTCAAGAAAAAAGTTCATACACAAAGAACCCATAAAAATATGCCTATAATATGTTCAACTTAAATTTCATAGTATCCAAAACAAAAACAACATGAAACTGTGCTAGCCTTATATTCATACAAAGACCATTTCCTTTTGGCAGTTACAAGAGCCACAATCACGCACAATGAATAATTTCGAATTTCACACCCCATCAAAGTTTTGAGGACAAAACCATGTTGTTATGATAAATTTACCAGTCATCTTATTCAAGTTACAATCATAAAAGAGTTTTGTTAGACTATTAGCCCAAAAGCTTATGTTGTTCCACAAAATAGGGTCCATCCCCATTTGGAATACAGCAAAATGGTCTAAGAGGCCTGGGCCCCAAGGCCCTTACACAAGCTAAAGACCCCTTCAATTTGAAATTTGAATGCCCCAGGCTCTTTTGGCCTCCCCAAATCTACTTCCCCCTTCAGAGGAGGGAGCTTTTGGCTAAAACCTGCAGCAACAACCCACCATTTGGACCACCAAACCCCAGCTATAGGCTATCTTGCAGCCCACTCTCTGCTGCTGTGAGAACCCACTCATTTCCTTTTCTGAAGAGTTCTAACACTTAACTTCCAGGAAGCCAACAGAAGCACACCACAACATGGGCTCTGATTAATCTGAAATATGGATAAAATAGCAATCAGAACCTGGGCTTGGAGAATGGGACCCTGGGAATCTGCCTGATCTCACCTATCACAAGCAGTCTCACCCAACCAAGGTTAGATTTCCAAGTTGTGGTTTCATTCACAGCCCAAAATTCACCATTAAGATCACTAACAACCATAGAGTTCCTACACCAGAAATGAACAGGCCCAGCAGGTTATCTAGTCCAGTGCTCAGAAACCCTCCTTCATTCCCTAGCTGCCTCAAAAGAAGTCTAATGGCCTAAGACATAAAATTTATCTCCAAAATAATGATTCCCTTTCTCATGAACCTAAATGGCAAAAGCAGGGGAATGCGACTTGAAAAGAAAGTAGGCCCATGCAGAGCAAAAAGCTCGATATCCCTACAAACTTTCAAAGAGGAAGATGCCCAAACCTTCACCAACCCAACATCCAGTGTAGGGTCCAACATGTAACCCCAATATCTTATCAAGAAGCAATTCAAATCCACTGCTCTCTCCAAACAAAATCCAATGCATCAGAAACATCATACATGCCACCCTACCTCCAGGACACTTTTTAACACTGACCTCCAAGTCACCCAACCACTCCATCACACCTAGAACCACAAAAAACCATGGGTTGGGACTCCCTTGGATGCTAGACCTCTGCCAACTTTCTTCCCACAACCTTCCCTTTACCTTTGCAACCAACTTTAAGAAATTTTTCCTTCATCTTCAGAGCCACTAAAGCACAGCAGAGAGCAAAGCAATGTTCCAGGAAAATAAAGATGTACCTCTTATCTTCATTATACAACACAAACAAGAGGAGGTAACACTCTCTATCATTCATTAATAGATCTTATCTATACAAGTGATCCTCTTCAATAGGATTGCAAATAAGATGCTCCTCTTTCTGCAACTCAAGCTTTCTCAAAACCCTCAAAAAACTGCCCAATGCCTTTCCTATCCAACTTCAACTATTTGGATTAATATTCGAACATCAAACCTCATTTTGAATATACTAATGTTGTTCTAACCTGATATACTCTCCAAGTGGACTCTCCAAAAGGTTATGACACACTAATTCCCTTGGTTCTGCAAACAAGGTCCTGCTCTCTTTGTACGGGAGAACAAAATGAGAGAATCTATTTAAAAGAACAAAAAGAAAAAGAGAGAAAAAAAAAAACATTTTCCTTGAAAAATGTTAAGATGATAAATCTTCAAGCACAAGAAGCACCACATCACCTTATAAGATTCAAGACTTTTCAATAATTCATCCCATGCACCTTCCATGGAAACATGAGAAAAACCTACCATACCTATTTGCCAGACATGGTTAGGCCATAAAACATCATGAAATTCACTGTCTATCAGCAGTTGGTGTTTGAAGGAAGAGACCATCAAGGAGACATTCCTAGCCCAAGAAGGATGCCTATGCAGTTGTTACCTGTTGTTCTACAAATATCAGCTTTTGGTTTCAAAAGTGACCTCAATAACTGTTGTTATACAAATATCAGTTTTTGGTTTGGAAAACACAACCCCATGCAACTGTTTCTAGTCTCAATACTTTCAGTTGCTTCCTGCTAATTGCTCATGTGAAATTACAAACTCAAGAAAGATGTCCCTATCTATAATGAAACTAAGCACTTCACTAGAATCTAAATGGAAAACATAGCTACAGAAAAAGCAAAAAGAGAATCTTTTTCAACATACTTATCACATAAAATAGAGTATCATGCATAGTGAAATCTAAAACATTATAAAATACCAACTGCAATTTTTAACAATATAAAATTCAATTATCAGTGCCATCAACAGGATCATACAGTTCATCACAGTAGACTTACTCAATCAGATTGGATGACCTATTCGCATATGAATAAAATAGTTGATCAATTCGTTCCAACTCTTTGCTTGTAGCCTTACTTGAAGCTGAAAAAATGAGACTAAATAGTCAGAACCATGGAGGTAAGACACCCTCAAGTGTTTAACAGACTAGAAGATGATATTGAGGTAAAGAAATTTGTGAAAGCAGTTGAGCCACAAATTTTCCATTTGATGGGTCCCAATCACAATAGGAAAACAGGGGTAAAACAACATTGAATAACAATTAATAAATTTGTAAGTCATCAGAGTATAAGTTTAAAATGCACAAAGTCAAGAAGCACGATTCTATATTCAAACAACTCGCTAAAAGGATTTCTTGTCATCTGTTTATCAGCCTTCTACCACTAAGGAATCTGTGGGTTTTGTTTATGAGGTCTAGGGTCATACCTAGATTCCAAAAATTAAAACAAATTGTAGTAGCCTGCATTTGGTTAGTCAAAAATTCCGACTCAATTTCACTTCCTTTTTCTTTTTTCTTTTTTTTTTTGGCTTTTGTGTGAAGATCACAGGACAAAGAAATCAATCCAAGATTCTTGATTTAGGGTCTTCCAATCAAAATGCAGATTTGGAATTGAAACTTCAATTTCAGGCAATCTAATAGGAACTTTACAGACAATCCTTCCGGAGATTCCTTCCATCTCTTTACTTATCATTTCAAAACTCAAACAACCTAATAAAAAAATTCCACATAACAAAATCAGAGCTTGCACTTCAATTCATCAATCAGAAAACCAAAAATAACACCAAAATAAATGAAACAAATCTAAACCCACTTGATATTTAAAAAAGAAAGAAAAGAAAGAACCCAAGAAAACAAAAAATTAATAAATCAAGTCAGAGAGAGACGAGCCACCAGAGCGAAAAAGATCGGTGGCAGATGAATTAACCGACGCAGCGGAATTGGACTGACCCGTTTTCCTGGTAGAGGAGCGACGCATCTTCGAAAATTGTAGAGAGAGAAAGAGAGGGAGGCAGGTGTGGAGAGAGAATGAAAAGCAGGAAAACCAGAGCGCGACTAAAACGACGTCGCTCTGAGACTTGGGGTTGCGTCTCTGTCTCTGGTGCCTTTGTTTTCTTTTTGTTTCTTGTTTGCTTGTAGACAGTGGTGGGTATGAGGTAATCAACTCATGCCAAGTGACGTCTTCCTCAAGTCCTTAGAGTTTATATATATTGAGAAAAAATAAAAAGGCAAAAAATGAGTTTTCATACAATAAAAATAATCACAAAATAAGAAATATAAAAAATAGTACTTAAAATGGTCAAATGTAACATTTATATCATTAAAAAGTAGTATCTAAGTTATCAAAGATAGCCTTTAACCAAAAAATGTATGCATATTAATTATTTTTAGATAGTTGTTTGAAATTTGTATTTTATAAATTGGAGTTCCTATTTTATGGTTTTTTTTCCATAATTGTATGAAAACACACTTTTTCCCAATAAAAATTAATTAAAACTCATAAAAATATAATATAATTAAAATAATAAAAAATAGTAATACATCATATTGAAGTTTTTTTTTAAAATAATATATATTTATGCAACACCCAAAACCTGCCCTAAACACACCTAACATCAGCTAACAATGGGCTCAAACTAAGATCGCCTCTAGGCACACCGCAACACCTAGGATAGATTAAAAACTTAAAACAAACCCGATTTCCCTTCTCGTGGCTTTGATACCATTTCACCCTAGGACTTTGATAGCTCCAACTCTACTAGGCTCTAAACCTGGCTACCTATACAACCATAGAGAGGGAAAAACGTTAGGAGCAACGAAAGGTACCTATCAGAGACATAAACAACCCATGTAACAGGAATTGTCATCACCAATCGGCGGAGAGCCCTACTTCGCTTCAGTGACCTCTAGGTCATGGGTTCCCACTAGTGTCACGCCTAAGACAAGAATGTCAATGAAACAATAGTAAGAGCTTCACCCTTTAAGACCAAGATGGAGGATAAAGGAGTTGCTAGTGCAGTAAACTTTAAGAAAATTATAGAACAAAATAACTACACTAACATCTTTCTTAAAACTCTAGGAGATCAACTTAATAAAGTTGAAGAAATAGTTGAAACTCAAGACCACATTAAGACAAATTTTGCTAAGAAGGATAATAAGCCTTTATTTATGTCATTTGAGTTCTCTAAAAAATTCCAAGAAAATCTATTTGTGGATCAAGATTTAATAAAAAGAATAAGTGAAAAGGTAAAAGAAAGTTTAATTGTCCCTGAAACACCACAACCGTCTTCTCATAGGAGAATTAATGCTATAGATGAAGAAATTAGTTCTGAAGTTAAGGCAAATGAACTAAATAAGATTTTTAAGAAATTTCAAGAATTTTTCATAACCAAGAAACCTCTAAGACTAGAAATTTTAATCCTAAGCCAATCTTTTTTTATATGTAGTATGAGGAAAGAAACCAATATACTCAAGCTTCTTATACAAGTGGTACAATTTATGAATGGAATATAGATGGAATGACTGAGTATAATATACTCACAAAACTTCAAGAAATGGCCATGGTTAGTGTGACCTATAACTTAAACAATAGATTGTTAGATCATACTGTAGCTCAAACACTACTTGTTGGGTTTACGAGTCAATTAAAAGGACGGTGGGATAACTATTTCACACAAGATGATAAGAATGTTATCTTAAAATCCTATAGAATAAATGAAGACGGTGAAATTGTTAAGGATGAAGAAGGAGAAGATATAGAGGATGCAGTGGCTACTCTAATATTTTTAGTCTCAAAGCACTTCATAGGTGACCCATCCAAAATTAAGGATAACATTGCAGATCTCTTAACCAACCTTAAATGTCCTAAGCTCCATGACTTTAGGTGGTACAAGGATATGTTCCTAACCAAAGTCATGTTAAGATTAGATTGTAATCAGTCTTTTTGGAAAGAAAATTTTATTTTGAGATTACCTACATTTTTCTCTGAAAATATTAGGATTAAGATAAGGGAACAATTTAATGAACGCATTCCCTATGATAAATTGACATACAAAGAAATCATAAGTATAATCACTGCAGAAGGAATTAGCCTTGCAATGATTTTAAGCTTAAACAACAAATGGAAGTTTGAACAAAAGATCTACAAAAACAAGTTTTGACACTTTTTGTAGTTAGTTTGGATTTAGTCAAAAGGAAACTAAACCCCCTTCTAAGCAAGAAAAGACAAGTAGTAAGAAAACCCAGTAAAGAAACTTTTATCATAATAAGAGAGGAACTCATGGAAAAAAACAGAATGAATGAAACAAAAAGGTCAAGACACATCCAAATAAGAATGAATAGAGAACCTCATACGAAGATAGAAACCCCTATACACTCTAACCTAGTTTATTTTAGGTGTGGTAAGGTAGGACACTTTAAGAAAGACTGTAAGGTTAAGAAGAAAATTAATAACTTGAACGTTTTATATAAGATAAAAGACATGTTATGTGAACTAATGTTAAACACTTCAGAATTTGAGTCTATGACTGAGTCAGATAACCAATATGATAGAAATCAACTTCAAGACACTGGAGAAACTTCAAGTCAAACATCTAGCAATCAAGAAGAATGCATTAAGGGTAGTTGTGATTGCCAACCTAAGACTATAAATGCCATAAGCCAAGAACAAGAGTTAATTTTAGATTTGTTAAAAAAGATAGATGATTCGTCAGTCAAACAAGAACTTTATAAAGTCTTTAAGAAATCTATTCACAAGCTAGAAAATAAGAAAGCAGTAAGCCCTTACAATCTAAATGAAATATTAACAAGATTTGATAAGAAATTCCCAAAGATGTAACCATTAAGGATCTTCAAGAAGAGATAAGACAATATAAGATAGAAGCTTAGGAATTAAGACAATTCACAACCTTAGGTTTAACAGACCTTCAATATCAGATCAATAAGATTTTAAGTAACCAAGAGATTCAAGATGAGATCCTAGAATCTTCCAAAGCTAATGAAGAAGTGACAAATTCATACTTGAATACAATAAACAAGGTTATTTTCCAAAAATGGGAAGTCTCCTTAGTCATTATAGTAAAAGATAAGTTTGTCCTTAATACCATTGCCTTGATTGATTCAAGAGCATCTATGAATTGCATACAAGAAGGATTAATACCAACAAAATTCTATGAAAAGAGTAAGCAAGTCCTTTTTGAAGCTAATGGTAAAAGACTTAAGATTAATTACAAATTGTCTAATGCACATGTTTGTAATCAAGGGATATGTATCAGGTAAAACTTTATCTTGATTCAAGATTTAAAGGAAAAGGCAATCAATCCTTGGAGTACCTTTTTTTAAACACTATCTACCCTATTAAAGTAGATAATGAAGGATTAAGAACAAAACTCTTAGATAAGGAAGTTCTCTTTGAGTTTATTGACCTACCTGATGAAAGAAACATAAATGATTTAAGATACCAAACTATTAAGGCCAAAGAAAATCATGCTAACTTGTTAAGTCACGAAATTATTTATAAGATGATTGAAGACCAAAGAAAATGGATTAAAGATTTCATTCATAACGTTCTAGAATTCTAAAGGAGCATCCTTAAGTCCAAAGGGCATTATGTTCCACCCATAATGTCCAAAGGGCACGACAAAAGTTGTCTTAACCAATAATTTCATGTCATTGTACTATGAGCCATCTCCTGCAACATGTCCCTGAATTTAACATCTTTTGGACCTTATGCCCATAAGAATTCCCCATTCCCTAAATGAGATAAAGAAGCAAACTCAAGTTTTATGCCTTCTATGGAAGATCCATTCCCCATGAATTTATCTGAATGACTAATGAAGTTTGCTCAGACATTCCTAATGCATTTTGGCATAGGAAGTAGCATAAGGTAGAACTACCTTATGACCTAGAGTTTAGTAAGAAGAACATTCCCATTAAAACAAGACTAATCCAAATAAACAAAGAATTGTTAACATATTGTGAAAATGAGATTCAAGATCTTCCTGATAAGAAAGTCTAAGTTCCCTTGGAGTTATTCAACCTTTTATGTTAAAAAACAAGCAGAACTAGAAAAAGGAATACCAAGGCTTGTAATCAATTACAAACCGTTTAATGATGCTTTAAAATGGATTAGGTATCCTATTCCAAATAAGAAAAACCTTCTTTAGAGGTTAGTTGAGTCCAAGACATTCTCTAAATTCGATATGAAATCAGGATTTTGTAGCATGTCCCCAGATTTAACATCTTTCAGGCCTCATGCCCATAATAATTCCTCATTCTCTGACAAGGATAAAGAAGCAAGTTCAAGTTTTATGCCTTCTATGGAGGATTCCTTCCCCATGAATTTATCTCCTGATGGTTTTAATACTATTACTGTAAAATCTTGGTATCTCAAGAGTGTATGGAATTTGCATGGTAAGTGCAAGGACTTGGAGGATAAAATAAATAAGGTCACCCTTCTTAAGAATCAAACCCTTTTTTCCCCACTAGAAAAATGTGAGAAATTGCAATTCACCCTATCGATGGATGAAGAAAATTTGAGTGAGCAAGAGTGGAATAGTTTTAAATGAAGAATGTACTTCCATAAGAATGAGATGTTGTCTTCCCTTAAACCAAACATCCAGCTTTTAATTCAAGAAAAGACAAGTGATTCGGCTGAAAGAAAACAAGTGTTCATCTTAACATATCTACAAGATCTTCATCAACAATTGTTTGTTATCCCAAGACTGTTCGTCCTAAGGATGACATTCATCAAAGAATCTATGTTTGATGAGACTAAGTTTTGTTGTCTCATGATTGATCCTCTTAGTTACCAACAAGGCCTAAAGCAATTATTTTGCAACTACAATAGGAATTGCACTATAAGCCAAGTTTGTTTAGATTTGCAATGCTATCAGCTTATAACCCTTCGGTACAATCAGGAGATTCTAGTTCTCACTCAAAGTTACTTCTAGATTATAGACTGGTTTATCAAATTGTTTGCTATAACCAATGCCAAACAATGAGGATTGGTAAGAAGTTAGCTTTTGGACTCCACTAGGGATTTAAATTAGGTAAGAAGTTTTTAGAAGCCATTATCATTAGTAAGGCACCTGAATGGACCAATGTTGGGAGTTTTTTACATGCCCAACATTATATCTTCCTTCATTTCCAAAACAAAAGACCAACCTTTTTGTTCTCTAAGGTTACCGATTCAGACTTATGTGAAGAGTCAATTAAGAATCAAATAAAATTCTGGAGAACCAGAATTATCAGTAGGGATTTTGAGCCATTTCCTAAAAATTAGGGACACCTAATTGCTATAGATGACTACCAACAAATTTTTTGCAACAAAAAGATTGATCCTCTTCCCTTTAAAACAATCACCAAAGAGACAAATTTATTAGATGAATATAAGAGAGAGTATATTTTTCCCTTTTGAATTCCTTTGCAATTGTTACTTCACCGAAAGCAGGAATTAAGTCATGATTGCATTAAGTTGTTGTCAACCCAAGATTCTCCACCACCTTTAAGTCATGTCTACACCAAAAGCATGTTAGTCTTTCATCATGAATTTACAGTTAATATTCTAGTCAAAGTAGCATAGTAAGCCACCGAAAGTAAGTTTCAACCGAAAAAGTCAAAATGCTACAGTAAAAGTCGTTTTTACTATTCACTATTCACTTCACGGGTGATCACTATTCATGCCAAAAGTCAAAAATTCAACAGTGAACTAATGATTGCTTGTATTGTTTAAGATTCTTATTTTGCCTATTTAAGAAGGCTCAGTCCTCAATTGTAAGCATCTTTCAATTTCCGTTCTCTCATCCTCCACTTTAAGCGCTCTCTTCTCCCTTATTTCTCTCTTAAGATGTAAGCCTTCAAGTTCAAAGCTTTCCTTTCGTCTTCATTCTTTGGTAAGTTATCTCTCCTTAATATGATTTCAAGCTTACATCTCAATCTAATTTGGATGCATTGAAATATACAAAGAGATGGTCATAAATATATGATTTTTAAAATATTTATAATTTTATTTTCAAATTTATATTTATGTTGTATTTAATTAATATATAAAAGAAATAATGAAAGACTCATTAAAAAAGCTATGTATAGACCCACATTTTTCATGTGTTTTCGCACTCAATCAGCAAGACTCACTTTTTAGTGAAAAATTGATTTTTATAAATAAATAAATAAAAAAAAGTTAGAGTCGACACTTATTTTAGTTTTTTTTTTTAATGGAAAGCAAAATAAGATAGAAAACCTTGTGTGACTCTTTATTTAGAAAAGACATGCCTACAAAAAACTGAGTTTAGATTCGAGAATCGGGTTACCTATTAGGAAGATACAGTAGTGAGTTGTAGCACTCCTTTAAACTCGTATACATATTGTCTCTACTAAACGAATGAAGGAAACTATGACAATTAATTAACTAATTATGGATACAAAGAAAAAGAATCATACAAACTATGATAATCACCATTCTCTAGATTTATCCAACAAGAAAATTCTATCTTTGGCTTGCTTAGACTGGCATTGACGACAAGGGCTCCCCAATCATACAAGAAATCAATAAGAGCAAGTCCTAGTCTTACAAGATATCCCACCTCATACCTTTCATCTAAAGTCTTCCTTACCACCTACCTCCTCTTCACTGGACCCTTTGATCACCTCCAAATTCGTAAGTGCGAAACCAAAACTATTCTCTTTCCCATTGCTAGCATCGATGATAGCCAAGAAAAAACAAGCAAACCACCGAAGCCATAAAATAAGTAGTAGGCATGGCTAGACATTACCCTAAAAAATAATGAAATTAAGAGAGGATTGGAAAACCAAGTGTAGAGAGCTAAAGGTTATAAAACAGAGCATCCATGATCATAATCCAATTAACATCTCTGCTTCATTCAAGCCAATGGTGAACTCCAGTTTTTTTTTTTTATCAATTACAAAAAGCCAATCTACATTTCTAGGACTCACAGAAAGAATCTCAAGTGCAGAAGCCAAAACAGAGACCCGAATTGGAACACCCATGTACAGAATAAGGAGAAATAGAGGATATAATGGAATAGAGCTTTAAAAGAGAATGAACAAGGACCAAAAACCCAATAAATATGAAGAAACCCGATTCATTTTCCTTTATATTTGGGTTTAAAGGTCAGTGGATTGAACCAGGAAAGTATCTTCATAGAAAAAAATCCAGGATGCAAGAAGGTTTTCAAATATGAAATAACCAATCAAAACACGGTTAGATTATCCTTGAATGAAACCAAAGAAATAGAAGCTAGCCACCATAACCAAACCACTGCAACCTCACAAACAATGTAAAATAATCACATGAAAAAGAGATAAGAGTAGCATCATGATCAGTAATAATCAATGAACTCTAAATAATCTTACCTAGCAATGCTCTCCTCAAGCAAAGGTTTTCTTCTTCCTCAAGCTCTCTTCTCATTCCTCTGCTTTTTTTTTTTTTTTTTTTTTCTCAAGCCTCTAGTTGTCCCCCTTTCACCCCTGTTCTTCCTTTTCATGCCAACTTCTGTCGTTTTTCTCTTCCTGAGCTCAGTTTTCTTCTCTTGCAAGCTTCTACCGGCTCCACTGTTCACCGCTCAGCAAGTCTCTATCCCAACCACCACCATGGTGAGTTGGTGACGTGCTTCGCCATGCATCTCAACATGCAGCTCGCCTAGAAATTGTCCTCTCCCCCCCCCCCCCCCCCCCATCGCCGAGCTCACTCTCGGGGTGGTAGAAAAGAAAAACTTTTTCTATCAGAGGGGGTCAACAGTTTTATTTTTCTTTATGTAAGATGTTATTAATCCAATAGATGGAACTCTCATTCAAGCATGATAGAAAATCAAACACAACA